>NC_085903.1:3089868-3434802 GCF_034447905.1 Colletotrichum destructivum
GCTTCGATGTTGGGAGCAGCGCCACACAAGGCGCTGCCGGCCTCAAACAGGAAGATGTTGAAGATATAGACCCATTTGATGTTGAAGACCCCATACACCTTGCCCCAGAGCAGGATGAACATGGTGCCGAGGGCGAAGCCAGTGCCGATCCATGACAGCAGCTCGAGGTGGCCAAAGTCGTTGATGATGGCCGGCTGGATGTTGGCGACGATGGTGTTATCGAGGGCGAAGAGGAGGGTGGTGGAGAGCATGGCGGAGTAGGCGACGGCCCACTAAGGGAGGCAAACGGATCATGTTAGCATAGGCACAACGTGATGCCAGATCAGGGCTGGGGGCTTGCTCACCTTCCAGCCATGAATGTTGCGAGGACTAGTCTTTTCGACGGAAGACGCGTCGTTGACGCTGCCATTCAGCTTCTCGAGGGGACTCTTGGAACCCGAGTCCACGGCGCCTGCATGTTTCTCGGGATGGGACCCGTTCGGGTCCGGAGATGTAGTATCAAGGCTCATGTTTGCAAAATGTGGCCAGGAGGTGTGTATGTCGGAGACAAGTTTTGGGCTGTTTTTTTCTCGGATTCCGGTACTAGTTCGGTAGAAAGCAGTTTCGATACTTAGGCTCTGCACAAATATAGGATGTGAATTGGCAGAACTGCAGCTATATTATACCGCCCCGGGAAGGGGGAGGAGACGGAGGCGGACACGGGACGGGGACGGACGCCAAGGGACCCACTCTGGAAGTGCGTCGGCGCACTGTCCACCTTGTGCCCAGGAACGGGATCTCCACCACCGAGAGCGATCTATAATTCGTCGAAGAGGTATCCACTCCGGACGCTAGTCCGCTCGACACCGAGGAAACCTACCGATTGGCCATATAATTCTAGCAGCCATTATCGCGAAGGGAAGGTGCACTCCATGTCTTAGGTCCAAACGGAAGAATCCAGCAGTCAAACGGCTGCTTCAGACATGGATCAGAGTGCTTTGTATCTTTTCTCATTCTCTGACAGGTCTGCCCCACTACATAGGACTAATTACACCTTCAGCACAAAGAGACGTCTCCTCTGGACATTCGGCTGACTTATTTCGGTTGCCAATTCAGAACCATACCTAATCATCGCCTGCAGCAAGCGCGTAGGCATGGGAATATGTAGCAAACAACGACAAGGCATGTAAAGCCGGTACTTGTTGGTCTTATAGTACCTGAGATTCTGCTAAGGCATATTGCAACGTGAAGCCCGTTATCTTAATATCTTCAATGCCCTCGACCTGCTCCAAGCTTGAGCCCAGTAACTCTCAGTTTGGCTTGACGGAATGTCCATTGGTTTCCGTAGTATCGTGGCGTGATCCCTTCGCATGACCGTCCAAGGACCCCACTTCCAATCGATGGCGTCGGATGCTACGATATTCGTCGAGAATGGTACGGTAGCCGCTCGGTTTGCACCTGACACACCACTCTTCAAAAACATTGCCCTTGCGGAAGGGGCTGATACCCAGGTCCTTCATGAGCGTGTTAAAGTACTGCTCTCGTCACTATGAGCGCGATTCTGCCCCATCTCCCGTCATATGACGGTCTGTCCGCATTGTTGCACACGAGGTTACCCACCGGTATGTAGTCGGATATGAAGTACGAGTGTTTCTTGCCTTGCTCGAGGTACCTCTTTCTGGTCCACGCGTTGAATGTCGACGCTTCAAACTCCATCTCCTCTCTGGACGGAAGGTCGCGCCATCGGGCATACACGAAACGCCCCAAAGCGCCTGAAGTTCCGCCGCGAGTGGCGTGAACGCTGAGTGGATGTGGCCGGGGAACAGAATTGATCGGTCGCATCGTGCCGCCAGCTTGGGAATGACAAGGCGGCGGGAGTGTCGGTTGGGGCCTTTCTCCGCTCCTCTGCTCGCGTCGACGTCGCCATACTGCTCAGGGGCAGTCCAGAGATACGGAAGGAGCTCATCGACCGTCTTCTTGGCCTTCTCATCGAGCATCGTCCACTGGGAGAACGTCTTTGTGTCGTATTGTAGGCCGAGTTCCTCTTGAAGCTCGGAATCGAATGTTCTGTACCCCTCATCGAATCCGGTACAGTGGATCACAATGTCAGTCGCTACAGCGTATCCGTTCTTTAGGTTTACAACATCTTGGTGGGAGACGCTCTCGATCTCAGTCGAATGGATTATAACGTTCCCGCGATGGAAGACTTTCCAAAAGTCAGGAGCAGTGGCAATACCGATGCCACCACTTTCCCAGCATACAGTCAATAAGAGAAAAACAATATGAGTCTGCAAGGTTGCCAGTCTTGGCATGAGAGGAATGCAGCATAAACTTTCCCATCGCTATAAGGTGAAAGGCCCAAATAGACCGTCTCGCATGGCCCAGTCAACCTTCTTTCCTTCACGCAACAGATGGCAGACGGCATCATACGATGATTTGGAGCGGCCAACGACAGTGGCGCTTGGCACGTTGTTGGCTATGTAGTCTTGGTGCGTTCCATGATCCAGAGAGTGGGTGACGGGCTTCTCAAAGTTGTGCCTTGGCCATTTGGGTATAATGGGGCTGGAGTTGGTGCCTGTGGCGTAAATAAGCTTGTCGCATGACAAAGAGTTCCCTCATTTGATGTCAAGTATCCATCCATCCGAGCCGGGTTGTCCGTTGATGCTTAATTAATTGACGACGACGTAGAATGGACGTTACTGCATGATATCGCCGGAACTCGTGTTGCGGATGATCTGCCCGGGAAAAGCCGCCAGTGGACGGATTGGTACAATGCCGTATAAGGGGTTACCGTATAAGTTGGTTACGCAGACTGCAGTCATGCAAACTTGGCGCTTACGTATCCGAGGTATGCAATCAACCAGTGCTTTGCCCGAGGGATCAGCGATTCCTGGTTAAAGCCCCTCAATAGATGGATCGTAACCGAGCAAATCAACCCGCCGACCATCGCTCTCCTTATCATCGAACGCCCAGTGCTTGTGTGTTCGTCATCAGCGCGGGGCGAGCCGAGTACCCATCATCTTTCTCATTCAAAGCGATGAGAACCTACGTCTCAAGTCGGTGACGGAGGGCTGGCGTCGAACATCCGACCGCGGTAGGTCGCCCACTGATGACAAGCTTGCCATCCACGATGAGACCATCGCCCTCTTCTTCTTCTGGAGGGAACCACCCGTTCACGGCACATCAGGCTTGTGAAATCTGCAGGCAAGCCATTCGCCTTCCTAGACGAGCATCACCATGACGATTTACTAACCGCCCACATCGCCTAGGGAGCGCAAAGTTAAATGCGATAGAGCGCTGCCAAAATGCAGGTTTGTGTACTTACCTACCTGATCATGAGGACGCGGAGCTGACTCGGCATGCCCGCCCCGACATGAAGACGGTGCGATCGCCTCAACCAACCGTGTAGCTACAACCAAGCGCATCAACGTCGCACACGCGACGAACAGCTGCAGCAGCTCCAAGAGCGGCTGGCCAAGACAGAGGCCCAGCTCGCCCTCAATAATACGCCGAGATCAACTCCATCGGGGCTCCCGCAGTCGCGATCCGAAGCCACGGAGCCGGCCATCTCGTCGCGTTGGCCAGCGATGCCGGACCCCGTCACGTCAAACGCAAGCTCGGGCTCCATGTCGCGGCGAAGCTCGCAATATCAGCTGCCAACGACGACAACTTCACAGGCTTCATTGGTGTCGGCTTCGGGACGCCCGGCTACTAGGAACCCAATGGATCTGGACAGGCCCAGGAGGATGAGTGCGGTTGTGGATATGTCTACAAACGGCTCATCCCTGCTCGACATCGATCTTTTTACTTCATTCAATGATGGCGCAGACTCCAATATGGCTTTCGATTGGACAAATCAACCACCGCTGTCGGCACTCGAACCCTTGGACAACCTCCTCCTCAACCGTCTTTCACCCCAATCATTGTCCCATAGCGACCCAGAAGAAGACATATCTCCCGCGGAACTGAGTGCGCTGCACAACCACTATTTCGAGTCCATCTACTTTTCCTTTCCGTTCCTGAACAGAGATCGGTTCTTGGAAGAGTCTGCGGGCGCCAGCAGCCCTGCAGTGAGCGCCCTAGTCTACGCCGTGGCCCTGGCCGGCTGCGCACATTCTCCCAAGCACCCCAACAGACAGGCCACTTGCTACAGTCTGGCACGCAACTACGCCGAGAAGTGCGAGCGAGACGGCGGCCTGAACGACCTCAACTTCCTGCAGGCTTTGCTGTTCATCGGTCGTTTCGAGGCCATGGACCGGAAGCTGGAAAGAAGCTGGCTGACGCTGGGACGCGCTGCTATGCTTTGCAGGCTTTTGAGGTTGCCGCAGATGGACCAAGTCGACGAGGGTGCCGGATTCCAAGACGATGCGGGGCAGAGTGGCCCTCCCATGTGTTTGCCACGTACGGATGATCCCGTTCTTTTGGAGGAGCGCCGAAGGACGTTTTGGGGCCTTTATATATTGCAAAGTTACGTCAAAACGCGTACAGGTTGGGAATGTCAGCTCGGTGATGTCAATGTGCAAACTGATACATCCATTCGGTCCTTAGCGGCAGGTCAGCTGACAAGATGCCCAGAACTTCCGAATCAACCTGCCATGCCCCGGCCTGCTGCGATCCGGTCTGGTGCCGCTAAAGATGCCATTCTTGTCCGAAGTAAGCACCGACACTGGGCACGAGATCTCGTCGTACGCAGGCTGCGTCCTGATGGTCGATCTAGCCCTGCGCTGCTTCGATCACGGACAAGAGCGCGCCACGGCCGGTTTCTGGGACGGCTACTGCGCTTTGGTTAAGACCACGGATGAGCTCTTTGGCATGCTCAAGCGGCACCTCAACGCCACGTCCATCCGCGAAGACCCGGTGGCCTTCAGCCTGTATCTCAACCTGCGTGCCACGGAAATATTTTCACATGAGTCCGCCATCACGCGGAGCGAAGAGCAGGGCCTGCCGCCACTCATGACTGCCGAGAGCCAACGACGCGCCACGGCCGCGGCGTTTCAGATATCTAGCGCGGTGCGGCTCAACGTGCCGTCGCCATGGAAGGCGGATAACGATATCTTCATGCTGCAGGCTCTGTTCATTGGGTGGCCTCTTACCATGGCCCTCAAGGCGCTGTATCGGGAACTTGTGCTAGGGGGAAGCCGCGAGACCGTTAATGGTGCTGTGGCTTCGTCGAGATTGCTTTTCGCCTTCCTGGATCACATTGAGGAGTCGGGCGGACACTGGCACCAGCGCGTGGCGCATGTCGAGACAAAGCTTCAGGAATGGGATGAAAAGAACGGATTCGACTCCTTGGCTCTGTAGGAGGCCCATCCTCTGTGAAGCTCAGAGTTTCATGGTATTTATCAGGGTGTTACAGCAGACAGCAAGTTCATAAGAACAAAGGGTGTTTTTTCGCCGATGACTTAGGTTGACTGGGCCCATAAAGGTGCGTCTAAGGGTACCTAGGTCCTTTAAAAGGTTCTTTAGCAGGCAGGTAGGCGTAGCTGCCTTCACTAACCTGGCAGGTAGGATTGTGGTACTTAACCAGGCTACTTGCCTGCAACTTCCGCAGTTTAAACTACCTAATCCTCCCTCTTCCTCTTCAGTTACATTTCTTTTCCCTCATCTCATCAGATAAGACATCAGAAAGACTATTCAACCCAGTCTCACCCTATCAACCACATCAGACGGGAACTATTCTTCCACATCGCCCTTCGCTCTCATATCATGACGAGACGAGACGTCAGATTGTCACTCAGCAGTTCAAGCCGGCTGACCAACGCCAACAAGATCCAGCAAACATCTGATCTAGTTCGGGATTTTTTCTCGGATGAAAACAACCATCATGCTACTGTGGTTGATGAGTCTACCCTCCAGGTCATTCTAACCTCGGACAAGCTGTGCTCCCATCGTCTTCCAGGGGCTCAGGATTATTTAGATGACCATGGTACCAAGCTCGACCTGGTTCCTCGGGTGAGGAGGAACTTGGCAACGGCCATCAGCATGCCAGGGTTTGACCAAGCCGCTCTCTGGGCTGCGCTCTGGTTAATGCCTACCGAGAATTTACAGGAGCTGCACGACAATTTACGCCAACCTGCGTCCAAAGCAGACTTAATGCGACTACAATGTCAGCTGGTGGTCGGTGTCTCTCAAATCCCAAAATTCATCAGAATCTGTAAGACTAAGGCCCCTTTGGTCTTCCTCTGATGGCTTCACACCAAGCTGACACTTGTTCAGTTCGTGGACAGGATCCTGACACCTTGAACGAGGACGACAGCAATGCTCCCAAGGCTTACAATGCCGGTGACAAACGGAACCGGGGGGAGGCTGACTTGGTAAGTGCTTGTTCTTAATATTCCTTTGCTCCTTCTTGATTTTTGACTCTCGACTAACTTGGCTTTCTCTACAGGCTCTAGAACGAGACAGCCACAAATGCGTCATTACAGACACCCTTCACCCTCAAGTCTGCCACATCTTTCCCTTCGCTTCCTTGAAGTACAGGTATCAGAAAGTCCTGCCAATTTGCCTCGACGGGATGAAAAAGATCTGGGGAATTGAACGGGTCGACGACCTTTCCGAAAAGCTGATGATCCACGGACCCAACGAAACTGCTGCCATCGACACGGTTACCAACATGATTTGCCTAAGTCCGCAACTGCATGATTGGTGGTTGAGGGGTTACTTTGCCCTTGAACCCATCAGGCTTTGGTCCGAACCTTTACATGACAGCACCCCAGACAGGCCAGACAGGGCGGCGAAGAAACGCAAAATTCCTGAGAAATGGAGCATCCAGATACGCTTCGATTGGTTAAGGAAGATCGACGTCCCCATGTTGACGTCAAAAGTCAAGTTTTCTGATGATCCAATCACCATGATGCAAGAGCCAGCGGGCGAGGGTCTGGTCAGAGCTTTCAACGCAACCACGTGCCGACAGGTTGAGAACGGCCAAATCTTCACCATGACGGCCGATAGTCGAGACAGGCTACCTGACTACGACATACTTCTTTTACAATGGGACCTGCTACGAATGTGGCGTCTAGCTGGGGGCGCGGATCCTACTGTATACCCTTTGGACGACGATTTTCTTGACAGCAGTGACGACGAGGTCTAAGTGACTGGCGGTGATGGAATCCAGGAGACTGCCAACGGAGATGGTCAGAAGGATGTCCACCGCGATTGACACGTTGAAGTGGCCCCGATCAACGTATTGGTTGTCCGACCCAAGGCACGGCCGGCTACCCTACGAAGGGTGGAAGGATCGCAGCTTGCCTATCTTCTGTCAGCGCTACCCACAGGAGGTGCGTATTGTCTGAGACCTGCATCCAAGCCGGCCTTTCGTCCCTGAGTAGAATTATAGTCTGAAGAAGTCTCTCAGTCGGTTGGTTCGGATGGATGCCAAGGTGCAAAACCATGGCCATGAAAGGGATGATGTCTTTCGAGAACTATGGCGGCATTTGAAGACTGGTATACAAACGGTAGCGGAATTTAGCAACATGATTTGCCTAAGGCTTAGTGAGGGGCCAGGCTAATTCGAATTAAGGGCCAGAAGCAGAATCCGCTGACAGAAATACAAATCCGTCACGCTAAGACTAAAATGTCCATCTGAACTTGAAGGTCAAGATGAATCATTGTATCTTTTCCCTGCATCGTCTCAAGCTTTGTCCGAATACTGCAACAAGCATTGTGACCTACCAGCCACTATGCAGCAACCGAGACAACTCCTCCAGCCGCAGCCGCCGCCGCCGCCGCCCTCGTCTCTATCAAACTTCAAGCTTAGTTGCTCTGCCACAAGTTGCAGCCAGCGCCGCCATCTCTGGCACCGCCTCATCCCACATCACCATGGTCATGTATGTGGCTGGGGCTCCGGGGGCTGCGCTAAGACTGTCTCAACCAATCGCCGGCCTGTCTGGCCTGTCCGGCCTGTCTGGGGTGTTGTCGGCTAAAGGTTCGGACCAAAGCCTGATGGGCTCAAAGGCAAAGTATCCCCTCGACCACCAATCATGCAGCAGTTGCGGGCTTAGGCAAATCATGTTGCTACCAGCACTGTTGCCAGCGCCTTAGGCACTAGCAATTGAAGGCAGATGCTGGCAGACGCTGGTAACAGTGCTGGCAGCAGTAGGCCGCCCATCCGCCTTGGGCTTCTCATTTCTATATTTTGTGAAACTATCTGGATCAACGCACCAAAAGAGGCAAAGTGCTAATCTAAAGGCCTATTTTTTGCCGTTTCCCCTGACACATCTAGAAGCGTCGGCCAAGGATTGAGTTGAGAGCCGGCACTCAGCGCCTGCATGGCACGGTGAGCATGTTCCAAAGTAGATTTTTTGCCGATCCATTTACACTCGTGTCGCGGCGGAGGACGCAGACAAAATAAATGCAATGAACTAGGACAGGGAAAGATTGGCGGCATGAGTAGCAGCTTTTGGATGAGTAGCAGCTTTTGGGAGGTGTGATAAGCGTATGGCGAACGTGGAGTCACGTTGTTGGAAAGGCACGTTTCGTCTGATGTCATGCGTGGACTCGAGCCCAGAAACAGATGGAGACGCCAATGGAGAATCGGCGCTGGGTTTCGCGGTCCAGAAGTTAGAGGGTTGTCTCGATGGCACGGATAGGTAGCGTTGCAACGGGCACGGGCAGGCTGCCGTTAGGCTCCTCCCATTCCATGGGCGCCAACGCCGTGTGGGTCGACCGGCGGCGCCAGCACCGCCTTTACGATGTAGGCACCGCCTCACGCCCCGATAGTCTGGTTGTCAGGCACCTTGGCAGCTTGGTTGGAGACAACGTTGGGGTTAGGCTGACTGAATGACGGATGCGAAGGAGCGAGCTGAGGCGGAAGTTGGGGGTGTTTAGGGTCTTGGTCTGACGCAGCGACGATCGCTCAATGGTCTGGGTCTGGGCATAATCGTCTTTGGACGTCTTGCCTTGATCCGGCAATCTCGGTCGACGGCGATGCGTCGCATGACGGACGGTGAATATAAGGGGCATTCCAATGCGTCGGCGAAGCCCGGGGCCGCATGCCAGGAGATTTGGTAAAACAAGGTTCGTTCATTTGGTATTCTGACAGGTATAATTCGGGAAGGGAGACGGACGGAACAGGGCTCTTCCTTCTTAGTGGTGCGTCCGGCTCGTATTTTGGCGTCGTCTTCCTGGTCGGGTTGTACGGCGTTTGAAATCCGGGTCGAGGTTTAGTTCCTATTCGATGAACATTATTCGCTGAAATGCCTAATGCTAAAGTACCTATACCATTGTGTCGTCTTATCGATTGTCGATTGTTGGTTTGCCATGCCATCCCGTCTTGATTGGCATCGAATCAGGTCGGACTCGTGTGATGCCGCGCGGTGTTGGTAGGCGAAGGTAGATATGGTCGAGATCGGGTCTGATATCCTAGCACTACTTAAGGGGAACGACTTGGAGGACCGGTCCGCGGGTTCCTTTGCAGAGAGCTTGGTTTACTTGAGGGGGAGCGAGTGTACGTGAGACCGAACGTGTGAGTACGCAGCAGCACAGCAGCAAAAGAAGTCTTGGGGAGGTTTGGGTTAGCGCAGAGATTCTTCCCGCCGCCAGCAACACAGTGATCCACTTAAGAACATACACGAGTGACGCTAAAACGGGTTCCACTTGGGGGACATAAGTATCTCATGCGCAACCATAGCGGGCGAGGTACATAGTGCACACAGTAAGTGTTGTGGAGAAAGAGGCAGAGCGTGTGGAAAGGTCGGGGTCCAGAAACTGCAGCCGCAAAATGGACTGCGACAGCTGCTGCAGGTGCTCCTGCGTCTCCTGCGTCTCCTGCCCCTCGCTCCTTCCCACGCGCGCTGAGGCATCCTGGACTCCATTTCTGTCTGGCTCTTGCCCCCGTTCTCGTCGTCTCTTCTTCGTTCTTGACCCGGCACCTTGTTCATTTTCTGGCTCTCTCTCTCTCTCTCTCTCTCTCTCTCTCTCTCTCTCTCTCTCTCTCTCTCTCTCTCTCTCTTCGTCTCCTACACCCATCATTCACGATAACCAGTCGAGACACTTGGTCACGTTGCGCCGTCGATCGCTGCTGCTTTACACATACAGCGTCAACTCATCGAAGTATATCGTCGCTCTTACTCAAACCCTGCCTCGCTCGACCCGGCCCCGAGGCGATCCGATCCAACGCTGCTGCCTCTCGCCTATCTCTCCTCTCAAGCAATCCCAGGCACCAACCGACCTGCTGCTCTGTGCCTCCCACCTAAGAGGCCATTGCACTGGTGGAGACGACGTACCTGAGTACCTCAGCACCGCCTGGACCCGGACTTGGACCTGGACCTGGACCTGCTGGACTGGAACCACCACTAACAACATCTGCTGCACCTGCACCTCACCTGCACCTTGTCCTGTCCTTTTCGCCTCGCCTTACCTCACCTCACCTCATCTCGCCTCTGGCCGCCAGCTGACCGGCTTTTTCCTCTCACTTTCGCTTACCCTCACCCATCTCACTCTTCCGCCATTACTACGACGAACCCAACCCCCCCGCCTTGCAACTTCTCTCCCTCAAAGTGGTTTACGCCTTACCGCCCCTCGATTGCTGCCGCCGTCGCCGCCAAGTATCAATGTCCCAGTCCTGACGCTTGTTTTCGCCTTGCGCAACTGGGACGCCCCGCCTTAATTCGCACTACGACTACCCAGTGTCTAATCTATCCGCCGACCCTTCCGTTCCGCTTGCAACCATAAGCCAGTCGTTCGTTGCGTTCGATGTACCTCAAGATGCGAATACCTTTCCATCTGTCGTCTGGTCTTGAAGCCCGTTCGCCCACAGGGCTGCAACGTCGGCAAGAGATCGACGGCCGAAAGATCACCACCATTGTAAGTGTCGCAGCATGTAACTGACCCTCGCTGCTCCTCCACGGGCCGAATCTTGATCCAGTCGCTGATGCCATGCCAATCGCTATTACAGGTCATACTCGCCGTGCTGGTCGTACTCATCTTCGTCGCTTTTGCTGCCTTCTCCTGCCGCGCATCCCGTCGCTCCACTGGTAACAACTCGAAAAACGCCCGCCGCGGCGGCTTCTTGAAATCACTCTGGAACACCGGTACCGGCCAAAACAGATACCGCCAGGCCCAGGATGAAAACTCCACCTCTACCGAGCAACTGACGACGCGCCGCCGCTCGCGCCCGTCCTCTGTTGCATTCGACGCCTCGGCAGACCAACCGCAGACCGACGCTCGCTCTCCCAACAGCGCTGTGAACCGCAATACCTCGATACGCTCCGTCATGACGCTGCCTGCGTACAGACTCGATCCGAATGATAACGAACAAGTCCTCGGTCGCGAGGGCGAACGCGGAGGTGTCGATGTTGTCATTGAATACCCCACCGAAGAGAATGAGGAGGATCTGCGCGACCAAGAGATGGAGGCTCTCTACCAGATTCGCCTAGCCCGCCGCCAAGAGCTTGCCGAGCGTGATGAGCGGAGGAGAGAGCGCCATGAAGCGCGAGAACGTGGCGACCTGGTGGCCCTGGACAACATTCGTACGAGAGCTAGAAACGCCAGCAACAACAGTGTCGTCGCCGTCCTTCGCGAAGAGCATGAACGCCTCAAGAACGAACGCCTGAGGGCTGTCTCGAGTGTGTCATATGCCGACCTGGGTGTTGCACGTCACGACGGAACCCGACTCCGGGCCAACAGCAACGAGAGCGAACGAATGGGCTTGTTGTCCGACTCGGCCAGTATCGCTGCCACGTCGATCCGTTCCGGCGCCGAGTCCGCCGCGAACCACAGGAGAGGACGCAGTGCTAGCTCTGTAATGAGCATCGAAAGCGATCTTCCCTCGCCGGGTTTCGCGCCGAGGTCCCGGGCCAACTCGCGCCCGGACACTCCTCGCTTGGACACCCACTCCGGCTCCAGTCCCGAAATCATCGAAGCCGACGTGGGTGATGCTGGCATGCCCATTTACTCCCCACCCGGATACGACGAGGTCTCACTGGACGACGAACGCTCTCGCAGTAATACGCCCCAGCCAAGCACCGAGCCTCCACCAAACTATCCGGGTCCTGCCCAACAACGTGCCCAAAGCATTGCCTCGAGCATGGCCGGCTTGGCCGCAGATGACCAAACGACGGCTGGCCTGACAGGCGAACAGCGTCAAACAAGAAAACCACAACTACCTAGCTTGCGTCTCCAGCAAGTGCCGCAGATTGTCATCGAGCCTTCCAGCGCCAGACCACACGATGACAGGTGAATAAAGGTTGGGCCTGGAGGCTCAGACACACAAAACTCGAAAATGATGAATACGGCTGAACCTAATGAGCCTATTGTACACGAATGAATACTAGGGGGGCAATTTTGTTGATACATACGAAGCGAGCGGAGCCTGAGTTGGCAATATAAAACACATGTTAGGCAGGGGGTGATGCCTTGCGTGGCAGCATCCGAGATCCCATTTGCGTAATAGCTTACTGGCGAACTGTATATCGGCGTTAGGCGAATCTCGTTCCGGTTCGAACGAGCTCCAAAGGATACCAAAGTTGTTTAGAGAAGTTGATGCGTTATACATAGGTTGGAGCCTGCGCGCTCAACGTGTCAGTGGCTTGAAATCGTCATACTGATCATTTAAATTGATCTGTCTTGGCCATGCTTGCCGTTGGGAAATGCTCGCGATGTTTCTTGTCTCGAACTCGGCATGAACAGTTCCTGCTGCATCGTATGAGTTGCGAGGGAACATTTGTGTGTCATCCGGTGGAGTATGATATGGTGGACTTGAGTGAGACCTTTGCCAACTTGACCTTTGGGCGTATCTGTTGCATCTTGAGTTGGGAACACTGCCAGTTTCGACTAGAGAACGAATCCCTTGGCTGGCATGGCTTCTTTGTCTCTGCAAGTCTGAGGGCATTCAGGGGGATGAGGCCCAGCAACCTCATTCAAGAGCTTTCCGTGGCTGATGAGGTGCCAGTCTACGTCTTGGATGATTCGCACCTTGCCTTTGTATTGATGGGTCGCTCTTCTATTAAAACTGGTAGAGGGAGCTGGTGAGGCAAAGTTGCGTTCACCCTAGCCACACGATGGTAGGGCTGTGCCGCCTTTCTGCCCTCGATCTCGAACAAAACCCTTGGCACAGCGTGAACTAAAGTGACAATCGACACGACTTGCAGGCAGTATGATGGCACGTTCACCGCCATCAAGCGAGATGGAAGGTATGCCTGTGGAACGTCGCGACTCATGCAGCTGGCCTAAATATACCAAATATCGCTATTCGCGGGCTCCGCAACAATCTTTGTCAGCCCTAGATTTCCAAGCACCTCCTTCAGAGATGCATACTTACAGCAGTCGGCGTCGACTCACTTCTGGTTGTGGGACCGCCTGAACAGCCGGTTTGAAACGTCCAATACTCCGAGCCTGTCGAAGAGTGTCTAGGTGTGAGGATGGAAGTGGCCAAACTGAGTGTCAAGAGGGCTCGCAATGTGACGGATATAGAGGAGCGGTATCGAATTGTTGAAAATATGGACAGGAGGTTCTACGAAGATCTAAAAGAGTGTCCATACCCCGAATCGTAGTATAGAAATCATGTGGCATGCCCGGGTTCGACTTCACGACTTTAGAAAGTTTTCAAGGTTCCTCGAGGGGTCAAGAGTTTGCAGCATGATATTCAGCTCGTTGCCAATGAGAAATCAGTGTCCATGTACTGTCCGAGTTTCTCCAGGGCCTCCCTGAGCACTTCGGTATGACAGACGTAGCCAATCCTCACGTAGCCTGCGAAGTCCTTCCCGTGGCCGAAGCACCTAGACCCCGGGACAAAAAACACCTTGGTCTTGTTGAGCACGTCCAGACAGAAACGGACGTCGTCGACCGGCTTGCCCTCGCGAGTAAACCGGATAAACGCTGTCGTGCCGGCGCTGGGCTTGACCCACGAACAGGTGCCCTTGTACTTCTCGACAAAGGCCTCGAGGAGAGCCTTGTTCGTGTTCGCAAGCGCGACGTTCCGCCTCAGCAAGGGGCCCCAGACGGGCTTCGACAGCGCGTAAGAGGCGATCTGGTCATCGATCTGCGACACGCTGATGGTGGTGTAGTCCCGCGCTGAGGCGACCGCCTGGATGATGCCCTTGTCCCGCGACGCGATCCAGCCGATGCGGATGCCAGCGAGGGCGTAGGACTTAGACATGGAGCCCGTGACGACGACCTTGTCGTAGCCGAATGCCGTGACCGGGGGTGGGATATGGGAGGCGTCGTCGCCGTTGTCAAAGAAGTCATGAAACAGGGGTCGGTAGACCTCGTCCGAGAAGACGATGATGTCTCGGGCCTTGGCATAGGCGACGATTGAGGCAAGGACAGGCTCCGGGATTGGTGCGCCCGTGGGGTTATTTGGGTTGTTGATGATGATCATCTGGCGGGTGGACGAGAGGCTTGGTTTAGCGACGCGGGCTCAGAGTGAGTGTGGTAGCAGTAGACGGACCTTTGTGTTTGGCTTGGCGAGGCCGTCGAGCTCGCCGACGTCAGGCACGAAGCCATTCTCCCTCCTGAGCCTCCACAAGGAGACGTCGGCGCCGAGACTCTCGGGAACGCCGTAGAGCTGCTGGTATGTGGGATAGACGCAAATGACATGGTCGCCGGGGCCGACGAGGGTGTATAGCAACAAGAAGTTGGCACCAATGGCGCCCTGGGTGATGAGCACGTCGGCCTCATCGAGCAAATCGGGGGACGACGAGGCGCGGTGGGTCGGGCCGGCTTGGCTGCCACAAAGCGCGGCGACCCTCCGACGGAGCGGGACGGAGCCGCGGATGGGGCCGTAGACCAGCTTGGTGGAAAGGTCGACGGGGCCGGACGCGCGCTTGTCCTCGGAGAGGGCGACCAGGTCGTCGACGGAGACGGAGGCGGCGCAGGTCTCGGCGATATTGAGGCAGCCCGGGGTGGTCTCGTACTCGTCCATCCATTGCTCGACCTCAAAAGCTGCTATCCGGACCATTGTGGCGGGGGCAGGGGGTGCAAAGGAGCGTGCCGTCTTGGTGTGCCTACCTAGGCGGGGGATGTGGCTGGTCGGATTTGTGTGATGTTAGAAGATAGTAGGTAGAACGGCCGGAGAGACTTTGTGACGGACGGCGCTGGGTTGAATTGATACAATGCCAAGGCCAGAGGTATCAAGCATGATAACCTTCTCGCCGTCTCTCGCAGTCGCTTCGACCGCTCGTGGAGGGCTGGGTACGTATCATCGCGTATCAGCAAAGGCAGAAGACGGAGCGGGCACGTCCCAGAGACATCGGACTCTACAGCGCCCGGCGGGTTCCCGAGTTCAGCGAATGTCAAAGACCCGTCAACAGGGCACGTAGAGGGCCGGGCTGCCACTCGGAAGACCATCCGGAGGGGGCTTCCGAGGGCACGGATGCACGGGATTGTTGGAGAACAAGCTGAAGTGAAGCAATGTTGCTATTTGGGGACGTGTCCTCTGACTGCAGCTTGAGGCATGCTCATCAGTCTTTGAGACTGAGTAAGTGTATTGTGTAGGTACTTGGAGTGCTGGGTAGGTGTTTGTGTAGGTACCTCGACAAGTTAGTTGGTACCTAAGGTGGGTGTGTAGACTGCTGGAGGCGGCCCTGCTTCCCCAATCCCCACAGACTTTCCCCAGCTGTGGGTTTTGCCCCACGATGATCTGGTGCCATGATCGGTGTCAGTTGTTACATGTCCGTCAAGACGAGTGTTTGTCGATTTTCTGTTCAAGGCAATATGGCACGATGGCGCCGAATGCAGTGGACTGTTGGGGTCGCCCGCCAGCCCATTATCGCTCCGCCGTTCTGCTAGTTGCCGTTGTCCGTGCCACGGTGGACGGTTGCTCCGCGGCCGGTTCCCCGGACAGCAGGGACCGGAAGTTGAATTGTGGCCGCCCATCAATCGGATGGAGACAGGGTGCGTCTAGGAATTAATGGTGGACGGCTCGCAGTCACTGCAACCATGAGTTCGTAACAAGTAAGCGGTCGGTCTGCAGTCAGTCAGTCAGTCATTGACTCATTAGCAGTTGTAGTGGTTGTGCTTGTGCTGGACTTTGCGCTTAGACCTGCGGCATGCGGTGCATTGTGCCGTTTCAATGTTGACGTTACTGCTGGTAGAGATGATGAGCGAAGCGCAATGCTCTCATGGATCTCGGAGCTCACTCCAAGCGTCTTCCCTGCACCCGGAGACACAATGCTTCAGCCACCACGACCATCACTGTTGCGCATTTCCAACCAGTGCAGTGGGGGCACTCAGCGTGTCAATCAACCAACCAGCGCCCATGGATTCAACCTGGGGCTGTGTGCTGCGGCTTGTACGGGCCGACCCCCTCCAGACTGGTACTCGCCTACACGTGCTGTCGATTGCGCCAGAAGCACTGAAGACTGCCTTGGTTGCTAGCTGCTGCAAAGGTACCTACGTAAGCTTGGAACCCGCTCAGTAGCAGCATCGACGTAATGAAGTACCAGAAGGCTAGAAGGTCGACATGTATTATTGTACCTCCAACCGGCTAGTAGGTATGCTCGGGAAGCATCCGTAGAAAAGACCGAAATAAAGAAACAAACGATACTGGCGTCCCAAAGAATGACTACCTATCAAGTACGGCTTTTGGAAAAACGGCAATAGCTTGAGAATAGAATTATAGAGAACCCGGCCGGTTCTTCGGTGGCGCCTCCTCCATCACTTCGGTACCTTTGGCCCCCAGCCCACCCACCCACCCGCACTCGCACCCGCGTCTGTTGTCTGTTGTCCGGCCGCCTGTTCTGCCGCAGGCCAAGAGCTTCTCCTCCTCCTCCTACTACTCCTCCTCCATCCTACCTCTCTACCTATCTAATCTCGCCTCGCCTTGCTCTTCCGACACGTTGCGCCGCTTTGCTGCTGCTCCTACTGCTGCCACTGCTCTGCCCACCTCCGTTCGGCCCCGTCATCCATGTTCTCACCTCTCTCTGGTCTCTGAAGCCCCGTCTCCTCCTTCAACATCGACCACACCTCATCCCGCCCGTCTCTGCAAACCCATCCGCTTCGAATCGGTGTCTTTCTCACCCACCCAAACCGCCCATCATGGCTCCTCTTGCCTTGAGGAGCCTCCTCATCGGCGCCTTGGCTTGTCTTCCTGCCCTGGCTTCGGCACAGCGCAACTACTCCACCGCCGATATGCTGCGTGCGCAGCTGACACTTCTCGACGACCGGCCCTCCGACTGCCCGCCTTGGTGAGTGTTTTCTTGCTGTCGCGCTTCCTTGTTTTCCTCGTGTCCTGTCTGTTGCTTTGCTGCTTTGCGCCATCAAGGTCCAAATACTGACAGATTGCCCTCGTCACCCAGCTTCAACTGTCTCCTCCCCGCCCACAAGTGCACACAGTTCGCCGGCTGCAACGATTATACAGGCAAATGCAACTGTCCCGAAGGCTTCGGCGGCGATGACTGCCTCGATCCACGTACGCACATGCTCTCTTTCCCCTCCGCCGTCCTGTCGCACAACCTTGGCGCATCACTGACACAGGCGCTGTAGTGTGCGGATCTCTGTCCCGTGGCGATAACACCGATAGACCTCGACGAACTGGTGACTCGTGCCAATGCGACGACGGCTGGACCGGCATCAACTGCAATGTCTGCACGAGCAACCTGGCCTGCGACGCCCTTATGGAGACCAAGGAGGGCGGTGTTTGCTACCAGAATGGCGAGGTCATCAACCACAACTACCAGATCTGCGATGTGACCAACAAGAAGATCACCGATCTTCTTGGCGAGAAGCGCCCCCAGGTTACTTTTACCTGCAAGAAGGAAGAGGGCAACTGCGATTTCCAGTGTAAGTTCTCGTTTCGCCACCTACCTTCAACCTCGTAAGCTAACCAAACCGACCCCCCACGCCAGTCTGGGTCGACGAACGCGAGTCCTTCTACTGCCACTTGAACGATTGCTCCTCCACCGCCGACATCAACGACAGCCAGAACAGCACCGACTACAAGTGCAACAAGATCGAGTGCAACTGTATCTCTGATCGCATGTTGTGTGGCGAGAACGGCTCCGTCGACATCAGCGACTTCCTAGTCGAGGAGATCAACGGTCCCGCCGAGTTCCAGTGCCTGCAGAAGAATGGAGGCGTCAACAACTGCGCCTTCAGAGAGCCTGCCATGGACGATCTCATCCTGTCCTTGATCGGCGACAGCAGCATTCAGCTGAACTGTCGCTCCGGAGAGTGTCTCTACCACACCGAAGTCCCCGGCTACGAGCGACCTGTCAAGAAGATCAACACTCCGCTCATCGCCAGTGTCATCGCCGCCTGCTCCCTGTTCGTTGTCGCCATCATTCTGTTGACTTGGTACCTTTCCCGCCGCCAGTTCAAATACGGCGCCATCGTGCTTGACGACTCCGACGACGAATCCTTGAAGCTCATGGCCGACCACAAGCCCGCTTCTCTCTACTTCGAGAACGTCGCCTACGACCTCAACGGGAAGCGCATCCTGAACAATATCCAGGGCATGGCCCACCCCGGTGAGGTCACCGCCATCATGGGCGCCTCGGGAGCTGGCAAGACCACCTTCCTCGATATTCTGGCCAGGAAAAACAAGCGAGGACAGGTTTCTGGCGATTTCTACGTCAATGGCGAAAAGGTCACCGACACGGACTACAAAAACGTCATCGGCTTCGTTGACCAGGAAGACACCATGCTGCCTACTCTGACTGTCCACGAGACCATCTTGACGAGCGCTCTTCTCCGTCTGCCCCGTAACATGGGCCGCGCCGCCAAGGAGCAGCGCGTCTTCGAAGTCGAGAAGCAGCTCGGTATCTACCATATTCGCGATTCCTTGATTGGCTCCGAGGAAGGCAAGGGCCGTGGCATTTCTGGCGGAGAGAAGCGCCGAGTCGGCATCGCCTGTGAGCTTGTCACGAGCCCCTCCATTCTGTTCCTGGACGAGCCCACCAGCGGCCTGGACGCCTATAACGCCTTCAACGTCATTGAATGCCTGGTTACCTTGGCCAAGAACTACAAGCGTACCGTTGTCTTCACGATTCACCAGCCTCGGTCCAACATTGTCGCCCTCTTCGACAGACTCATTTTGTTGGCGCGAGGTGGCGCGGTCTACTCGGGTCCCTTTTCTCAGTGCCAGGCGTATTTCGACCACATTGGTTACTCTTGCCCCCCTGGCTTCAACATTGCTGACTACCTCGTCGACCTCACGATGCACGCGGGCGCTACCACCTCTGAAGATGATGGCGCCATGAACGCCGACGTGGCCAGTTTAGGCCCCAGCAGCACCACCGCTGTCAAGTCTATCGCCAGCATTTCTGGCGGGTCTATCAATGAGGACAGTGGTGTTGAATCCTCTTCATCGCGCCCCAAGAATAAGCGTCGGGACTCGGTCAAGGTTCGCCAAGAGCGAGAGCTCTTCACGCGTCGCAAGAACAATGCCGACACTGCTGCTTCATCGGACGCCGGCGGAGAGGACGTTGGATCTTACAAATTGCAGACCCAGCCAGGCCTCGTACCGTCCATCAATGTTGAGGACCCCCACGACCTTCCCCCTGCCGCATACGTTGGAACCGACTTGGATGTCCTGATCCGCTCCTTCGCCGAATCCGACATTGCAGGCTCCACGCACGATGAGCTTCAGCAATCCATCAACGCCGCTCAGGGTGCCAACGGACAAAACGCAAACGGATACAACCCAGAGGGGCCGAACATCCACATAAGCGCCATCGGCAAGGGCTACGCTCGCGTGGGCTACACCCGCCAGTTCATCATCCTGTCTCAGCGGACCTGGAAGAACCTGTACAGAAACCCTATTCTTATGTTGACTCACTACGCCATCGCGATCCTCCTCGCGGTTCTGTCCGGCTATCTGTTCTACGGATTGACCGACGACATCCCAGGGTTCCAGAACCGTCTGGGCCTATTCTTCTTCCTGTTGGCATTGTTCGGGTTCAGCACCTTGACCAGCTTGAACGTCTTCGCTACCGAGAGGCTCTTGTTCGTCAGAGAGCGTGCCAACAGCTACTATTCACCCATCACCTATTTTGCGGCCAAGATCCTTTTCGACATCATTCCACTCCGTATCATCCCACCCCTCCTCATGGGCGCCATCATCTATCCAATGACGGGCTTGGTCCCCGATGCCGCCCACTTCTTCAAGTTCATCCTCGTGCTAGTCCTGTTCAACTTCGCAGCCGCTGCCATCTGCCTGTTCATTGGCATCATCTGCAAGGACGGCGGGGTAGCCAACTTGATTGGCAGCTTGGTCATGCTATTCAGCTTGCTCTTCGCCGGTCTGCTACTCAACCACAACGCCATCCCCAAGGCTGCCCTCTGGCTCCAGATGCTCTCCATCTTCCATTACGGATTCGAGTCGCTCATCGTCAATGAGGTGCTTCAATTGACCCTCGTCGACAAGAAGTACGGCCTCGACATCACCGTCCCGGGTGCCGCCATCTTGAGCTCCTTTGGTTTCAATAACGACGCCCTGTGGGCCGACGTCGTCAGCCTCGGCACCTTTGGTGTTGTCTTCATCATTCTCGCCTACGCCGCCATGCACTTCCTTCTCGTCGAGAAGAGGTGATGTCACGTCTATCCACCCCGACGAAGTCAGCATGTAGGTGCTTTTTTTGGTATACAAACAAGTGTACGAGTACGGAAGCGTCATGATCACTTACTCGAGGCTTATGGCGGCTTCGGTCGATTTCAATAGAGATTCCACACAGAAACACATACAAACAATTCCTTTCCCAATGGCAATACTTTGCCAATGTCCATATGGGGGGTTTACTTCACGGCGTTGGCGGGGGAATTCTCATGTCATGATAGTTTTGAAGTTGGCTGCTTCTTTTTAATGCTACAAAGAATTGATAGTAGTACAAGTTGAATTGCGGGCTCCGGGTGACTTGAGCACCCCGACTTTCATCTAGTATGATGGGGCGCGCGAAGACGTGATGACGATGATGTCTAATCCAAACCACGACAACTTCCAGATGATGAGATTTTACAGGGCCGATTTACACTTTTTGGGGGTGAGGTTTGATGCAATCCGCCGAACGAAGCCAATTCCGAGGCTGGCCGGCAGACCCATTTGTGTGGCGAGACACACTGAACCAACTCCCTTTACTCCATTTTTCCGCCCGTCAACTCCTCGGCGATTGTCTTCTGCCTTTTCACAGTCCTGTCCTGTGCGGTCTGGTGGAAGTCGATGGCGCGCTGCTGTTTCCTCAACATGTCGTCCAGCATGGTCTTGACCGTCGGCGGCTGTCCCCAAACGTCCCAAGCGTTGTCCGAGTCGTGGGCCATGGACTTGCCCTGGCGCTTCCAGAAGTCCTCAGAAAAGAGCTTGTCGAGCTCCTTGCCCAGCTGGTCCTCGGAGACGATAAACTTAGAGGCGTTAATGTACAGCTCCATCAGCGCGTCCTGCCGCGCCTCGCTCTTCTGCTGGGCCAGCTTGGCCGTCTTGGCCTTGCTCTGCTGCGCGCGGGCATAGCGTTTGGGGTCGAGTTCGACAGCGGTCGTCTTGACCAGGGAGGAGAGCACGGAGCTGCGGGTGAGACGGTCATCCCAGCGCTCGGGGGCCACGGCTGCGCGCTGGTGGTCGCGGAGACGGCGGTCCCTGATAGCAGTCTCGGCCTGGACACGCTCCTGCTTGCGCTTGTAGAGGCCCTGCAGAGCCATGCCGAGGTTCTCACGGCGGATGTCGGCCATGCGGCGACGGTGCTCGAGACGCGAGCCGAGCGGAGCGGGCTCCTGTGAGCCTTGCTTGGTAGGGAGAGGCGCCGTCTCCTTGAGGTATCCCGGCTGCGCCTTGCGGTCGGCCTCCTTGCGCGGGAAGACGTCGCGGGGCGTCGGGAGGGTACCCTTGACGACGGGGGGTTTCTCCTCGGACGACTGAGACTGAGGCGGCGTCGGGACCTGGATCCAGAGGGGGGATTCGGGGGGCACTTTGAGTTTCGACGTCGTGGTCGAGAATGGTCGTGTGAGGTTGATCTTGGTCGGTCTAGCGACGATGGCCGCCTGGAGCCGCGTCAGTCGCGAGCAGGAGCATCTTGATGACATGATGACGGCAGGACAGCGTTTGTCACGACACTGGCGGCACCGGGTATGAAGGGAGAGACGACAACGGCGGCGGCGGCAGCGGCGGCGGCGACAGCGCTGAGGAGGGGGATGGGAGTCGTTTCGTGGCGGCTTGAGATGCAATCAGCGTGATGTTGGGATCATGGACCTGAGAAATTCTCGAGAATATCCAGGATTGGATAGATGCACGGTCTGGTGTGGTTGCTACAGGGGGAAACAGGTCGATGGGGCAGCTTGAATTGGCGTCTTTCGCAGTCTCTAGGCTCGAGAAGGATGTGGGAAAGGGCCAACACCGGGGGTGAATTTGAAGCTCTAGCTGTGGATGCAGATTGAACAGCCCTTATTGGTCTATCGGCGCTACGGCGCGAGCACGCGCCGAAGTCTCCAAAAAATTTCAACGACTCCACTAAAAAATTCCCAAGCGGACCCCACCACCGCAGAAGAAAGATCTTTCTTTACAGCGCGCGCCGCAGCTCCAACCTCCCTCTCTCAATCCTTTCTTACAACCTCACCGACTCCAGCTCCTTCCCAGTCTCTCGTCCTACCTTCCCACTCCTGTCAAGCCTTTTCTCTTACGACTGGGAGAGTTCGCGGTCACCAAGATGGGAACCGGAAAGAAAGAGGCGAGCCGAAAGGTTCGCCAGGGCAAGACCGGCGATGGCATGGGCAATGTCAAGGTGAAGGGCGAGAACTTCTATCGGTATGGTTTTTCCCTTCTGAGCAGGACGACGCTTGAGATTCAGTGACGGGCGGCTAACGTAGCGATCACAGCTCTGCCAAGCGGGTGAGGCAACTCAATATGTACAAGGATGGCAAGCCCCAGCGCAACGCCGACGGCGAGATCACCAAAGCCGCGTCGTACCAGAGCCGAGATATCCCTACCGCCCGGATCGAGCCCAACCGCAAGTGGTTCGGCAACACACGCGTCATCTCCCAGGAGAGCTTGACTGCGTTCCGTAGCGCCATGGCGGAGAAGGCCGCGGATCCCTACTCGGTCCTGCTGAAGAGCAACAAGTTGCCCATGTCGTTGATCAAGGACGGTTCAGAGACCAACGGCCTCAAGAAGCACCAGGCCAAGATGACGATTGAGACTTCTTCATTCGGAGATACATTCGGTCCCAAGTCGCAGAGGAAGCGCGTCAAGATTGGCGCCGGCTCCATTGCCGACTTGGCCGGCGAGGTCGACAAGGACCTTGACAGTTACAATGACCGCCTCGACCAAGCCAAGCTGCTCAGCGGAAACTCCGGGGCCGGCCCGGACGGCGAGGACGAGAGTCATGTCACCATGTCGATCGAGCCCATCTTCAACAAGGGTCAGAGCAAGCGTATCTGGAACGAGCTGTACCGCGTGCTCGACTCCTCAGACGTTGTTATCCACGTTCTGGACGCTCGCGACCCTCTGGGAACGAGGTGTCGAAGCGTCGAGAAGTACCTCCGCGAGGAGGCGCCCCACAAGCACCTCATCTTCGTCTTGAACAAGACGGACTTGGTGCCTACGAGTGTTGCTGTACGTTTATCCCCCTGTCTTTCTCCCTTGCCATCTCTCCCCGAACGAAACCCCAGTGTCTTTGTCAGGAATCCTTTCGCACATCCGTTGCCTCCAATGAAAGGGTCTCCGTTAAACACTGGGAAAATTGAGGGCCGTCTCGCTGTCCTGGTTTTCGGACCAGGGCTGATGGGGTCCGTTTTGGATCTCCCATCATGAGATGGAATTGCATCACTTTGAGTTGAAGTCTGCCAGTGCTCTCCCGAGCCTCTCCATGGCGGTATTTCTTAGTAGCGAAGCATACATATCTTCAACACCATCATGTGTTTTAACTTTGGGTTGCTGCAGAAGCTGACTTAACCCAGGCCCGTTGGGTAAAATACTTCTCCAAGGACAAGCCTACGCTGGCCATGCACTCTAGTCTGACCAACCCCTTTGGTAAGGGTAGTCTGATTGAGCTCTTGAGACAGTATGCCAAGCTTCACAGCGACCGCAAGCAGATCTCAGTCGGTCTCATCGGCTACCCCAATGTCGGCAAGAGCAGTATCGTCAACACCCTGAGGAGTAAGAAGGTCGCCACCGTTGCTCCCATTCCTGGTGAAACCAAGGTGTGGCAGTACATCACCCTCACTCGCAAGATTTGTCCGTAGCCCCTCACCCTTTGCTCATCTATCGTTCACATGCTGACTTGACTTGACTAGACATGATTGACTGTCCCGGTATCGTTCCGCCGTCGCAGACTGACACCCCTCAGGACTTGCTCCTCCGAGGCGTTGTTCGTGTTGAGAACGTCGACAATCCGGAGCAGTATATCCCAGCTGTCCTCGCCAAGGTCAAGACGCACCACATGGAAAGGACATATGAGCTCAAGGGTTGGAACAATCACATGGAGTTCCTTGAGATGATTGCACGAAAGAGCGGTCGTCTGCTGAGGAAGGGAGAGCCCGACCTGGACGGAGTCGCCAAGATGGTACTCAACGACTTCATGCGTGGAAAGATCCCTTGGTTCACTCCTGCTCCTGTCGAAGAGGAGGGTGCAGAGACGAGCGAGGGCATCGAGGGACGTAGCGGCAGACTTGGTGAGATGCCTCAGAAGCGAAAGCGCGCCGCAGCAGACATGGCCGAGAGTGTCGCCGACACTTCTATGGGTCCTTCTTCTGTTGGCAGTGACAGCGACGAGGAAGAGGACGGCGACGAGTTTGAAGGTTTCAACTCTGGCGATGACAAGCCCGATGGTGATAAGTCCTTGGGTGAGGCATCGGAGGGTGTTGAAGACGATTCCGACGACATGATACCGCTCGACGAAATATCAGACGATGACTCAGAGAGCGAAGATGGCGGTGACGGGGCGGCATCGGAGACGAGCTACAACACGTCCGTCAAGGCCATCTCGGACCGCAGTGCCAGCAACGCCTCCAAGAAGAGGAGAAAGACCTGAACTCATCAGGCCACAGTCTGCTAGACGAACATCTTTCGCTGCGACGCCGAAGTTTCGGCAGCCTCACCTGTGAAGGTGGGAACATGGCCAAAATTGGGACTGCTGACTCGAGAAGAAGAGGGAGATTGCCCTTCGCATTCGGTCGGACGGCCCAAGAAGAACACGTCCCGTTGTTGTCAGCCGTGAGATGACGGGGCCGTTGAAGGTCCAGCTGGGACACGCCTGTTCGGTTACAACCCTGATTTGTTTCCAGATACTGAGGCTGTTATTGTCCGGCACCCGAGTGCGGCTCTTCCAGGCTTGTGTGGCCGGGGATCCCTGACGCGTGTCTTCCCGCGTGTTTCTCCAGTTGAGCACAGACTTCCAGCCGCGAGGGGGTTTCCCAAACATTTCTCTTCTCTCTCTCTCTCTTGTCTTGAGGAACCGAGCATGGCGTTATAACCGTATGATACCCCCATTATGTTGTCTTGAATGGCGAGTTGCCATCTATGGAAAGCTGTCCCATTCTTCAACGTGCCTCTTTCGGAGACTATAGCCGCCAGTCCTTTCGTTCCCCGAACTCTGATACAAAAGAAAGGCAAAATCATAGAATACCAAACAACAAAAAAGGATGACGACCTGGTGATCGTTAGTCGGTTAAAATATACACTTTGATTCAACCGATAAAAACTTTGATTCCTTCTACTCCGCGTTCTTGCGACTACTTATGTTGCTATCGCCACAAACCCCGCAGTCGTTCGCTTCACTGCTTTCCCCCTCCCTTACGTCGTTGACCCTTGACGGAGTCGAAACATCAGGCGACGGCGAAATCGGGATTCGACGACGAAGCCATTTAACCTTCGGCAGCGTTTAGGTTCGTCGTCGCAACTAAGGAGTGAAGCATGAGAGTTTGTTGGTGTCTCTCCTCGAGCTTCCGTCTCAACCAGGTCCGAATGACGCCCCAGCTTCCTCCCCTTCGTTCAAAAGTTTGTTTCTGCAAAGAATTTCTTCCTTCCTACTAGCGTGGCGACGAGGTTTCTCCTCGTTTCGTCTAGTGTACAGTACTGTACCGTACTGTGAATGGCCTGCTCTATCTTGGAAGCATCCGGCCTACCGATCGCAGGGTATCGATCGTCTGAAAATGAGTCGTGTTCATTCATAACCTTTTTGACCGGCACACCTCTCACCACAACGACTGACTGACGATTCCGGGAACACACCTCCGGCCATACAGCTCCGACCTCTCACCCCCAGTTTCCCTCCGCAAAATCATGTCGAAGAAGCGGCGTCGCCTCCACGTGTACTCAGTACCCAAAGTTCCGATTTGCCGTTTCTGCCTTGTTTTTCCACGTCGACACCCTTGTCCCCCCTCTTCCTGTCGTTCTCTTGCTCCTCAGGGAACGCTTCAAGCTTCACGGAAACACCCCTCTCTCTCCGTTTTCTGCTCTTCCTTCTCCCCCCCTCCATTCCCCCGGATGTTTCTTCTCCCCATTCGTACCATGTCTACTCCATTACTCGAGCATTCGGCTCACGGATAACGGACTAGTCATTCACTTCGAGGATACTTTTTTTCTCACGTTGTCGTGTCCGTCGAAGGTCTGTGTGTGTATGTGTGTGTGAGTTGAGCGTATGGGGGCCGTGTCGATTGCCCAACCCCTCCTCATCCTCATTCGCATCTCTAACCATTGAGAGAAGAGAGAACGTCGGCAAACATTCAAGCTTTGAGGGGGTCTAGAAAGCATAAAACCATGAAGTATTCCTTCCGCTGGTGCTGACGTTGCTTCCCCCTCGTTCTGTCTCTTCTTCACACCCTCTAATCTGATGGTTGTCCGAAACTATCTTTTTCTACATCGGAGCCAAGAGGATCAATAAAGTCTTGTCGCTCTCCCCCAACCCATTCATCTTTTCCTTTTCCTCGAACTCGGGCCATCCGTTGCATCGATTCTGTTCCTGAATCTTTTCCTTGGCCGAGTGACGTCTGTTGTCATCCCCTTTATTCCTCGCTTCCACTTCTCTTATACCGTTCCGAGGCTAAGGCCAAAGTCGAAAAAAGACAGACACCCACGATGCGTCTCTCTGTAGTCACCGTCATATCCCTGGCCACGAGCTCTCTCGCTGTGGCCTTAGTGCCCAGGGAATCTAACAACACATTGGTGGAACCAAACCACAACCCCGGAGGCGGAGGAGGAGGAGGAGGAGGAGGTGGTGGTGAAGGTGGTGGAAAAGGGGGTGACAAATCCGCCAAACCCTCTGCCACTCCCACTCCCACCGGTGGTCCCGGCGGCGGCGGCGGCGGCGGTGGTGGTGGTGGTGGTGGTGGTGGTGGTGGCGGTGGTGGTGGCGAGAACCCTCCCGGCGGCGGAGGTGGTGGTAGTGGCGAGAATCCTCCCGGCGGCGGAGGAGGTGGTAGTGGTGAGAATCCTCCCGGCGGCGGAGGTGGTGGTGATGGTGGCGGAGAATGCAAAGGAGGCGGAGGCGGAGGCGGCGGTGGTGAAGGTGGTGGAAAAGGGGGTGACAAGCCCGGCAAGTCTGCCATGCCCTCTGCCACTCCCACCGGTGGTTCCGGCGGCGGTTCCGGCGGCGGAGAGTGCAAAGGAGGCGGTGGTGAAGGTGGTGGAAAAGGAGGTGACAAGCCCGCCAAGTCCGCTAAACCCTCTGCCACTCCCACCGGTATTGGAGGCGGCGGCGGCGGCGGCGGTGGTGGTTCCGGCGGCGGAGAGTGCAAAGGAGGCGGTGGTGAAGGTGGTGGAAAAGGGGGTGACAAGCCCGGAAAGTCCGCCAAACCCTCTGCCACTCCCACCGGTGGTGGAGGCGGCGGTGGTGGTGAAGGTGGTGAAAAAGGGGGTGACAAGCCCGGCAAGTCCGCCATGCCCTCTGCCACTCCCACCGGAAAAGGGGGTGACAAGCCCGACAAGCCCGACAAGCCCGGCAAGAACCCCGGCAAGAACCCCGGCAAGAACCCCGGCAAAACCCCCAAGAAGAAGTGCGGCAAGCTTCGGTTGAAAGCCAAGGGCTCCGTCACTGGGTGGATCGGCCAGCTTGAAAGCGGACAGCTCAGGATCGGTCTCAAGCCGGTGAGCTTCCGCTTGGAGAACGGGCAGATGGTCGACTCCAAACGACGCGGCATGTGGTGGACACGTAAGTTACCCGCCCCTCCTCTCTTTTGCTTCTTTCCCTACGGCCATGGCCCATGGAAGCTGACAACATCGCTCCTCAGCCCCTACCGAGACGCTCCAGTGCGACCCGGGCCAGAAGCCCGACAAAGGCTGGGCGACGGGCTGTGACGGCCAGTTGATGTTCCAGAACCAGACCAAGTTCTTCCAGTGCGAGGCCGACAACCAGACTTATAACCTCTACAAGAAGGACGACCAGGGCGTCAACTGCGGCGAGGTCACATTGCACATGACATGTGGCCGCGGAGGGGGCGAGATGCCTCCCGGCGAGATGCCTCCTCCCGGCGAGATGCCTCCTCCCGGCGACATGCCTCCACCTCCCGGCGAAATGCCTCCACCTCCCGGCGACATGCCTCCACCTCCCGTCGAAGGGGGCATGCCTGCCGCCCCTTCGAATGGAACCCAGTCTCCCACGAACGGAACTCAGGCCCCTTCGAACGAGACTGAGGCTTCTCAGAATGCTACCGGGTCGAAGCCGCAAATGCTCAGGCTATGAGCTTTCTTCGAACCCTGTCGGCTCGAAAATCTGGAGACATGTGTTCTCGAGAAGAAAAAAACACTCGTTACTGATTGACTGCAGCCTATGAAAGAAGTCCACCAGTCTCGAAGAAAAAAAAAAGGCGGGGGTCGTCTTATGTCTTGGTCCCTGTTAGTTTAGATCAAAGTCCGGGCTAGCGGTTCCAAGGCACTTTTCTTTTGCAAATAGTAATGACGGAAAAATAGTTTCCTTTCTTGTACCCAGGTTGAATAGACAAACATCCAGTACTTATTACATGCCCAAGGTCGAGGCCATCCGAGACCCTCCCTCGTCCGAGTCCCAAACCTAGGTCCAGCAAAGCCCATAACCCCCCTAGCCTGCCTGCCTTGCCTGCCTGTCCTAAAGAGTCGGGCTAAAGATTTCTCGTCCCAACTCTACTTCAGTCGGAAAAGTCCAAGTCGCAATACTCGAAGAGGTCTCCCTCGTTCGGGATGCCCAGCGTCTCGTTCGCCTCCTTCATCCAGTAGGGCGTCGGGCCCGACTTCGTCGTGGAAGGCGGCGCCTCCTCCTCCAGCAAGACGTCGTCGTTGCCTTCGCCCAGCCTGGCACCCATGAAGGCGTCCTTGCCACCGGGCTTGAAGGCGCTGGGCAGAGCCGGAGACCACTTCTCCAGCAGGACGTCGTCGTTGCCCTCGCCGAGTCTGGCGCCCATGAAGACATCCTTGCCGCCGGGCTTGAAGGCACTGGGCAAGGCTGGGGCTTCCTTCTTCTCCGCCTGCATGCTCGCGTTCTAGGCGGGGCCAAAGATCCAGGCGGCGGATTGGGACTCCTCGAAACCCTTGAACTCGCCATTCTTGCCCCACATGGCCTTGCCGGTGTTGGAGGGCTCGATGTTGCGGATGTCCTTCTTGGAGAGGATATCGCGGGTGATCTCACCATATTCGGTCCGCTCCTTGTAGGCGATGGGCTGCGGCTCGCCGGTGTAAGGGTCGATCAGACAGATGAAATCGCCAATGTCGAAGGGACCGCGGTAGCCATGGCGGACGGCTGCGCGTGCGTTGGCCAGTTGGCTGGCGACTTTCTCGGCCTTGGATACAGACTGTTCATTGGCGACAGGGTTCGCATTGAGGGTCTGAGGTCCGGGCTGAGAGGTTACGAAGGGATCGTCCTGAATCAGCGAGGAAATCTGGTGGCGAGGGATAGGGGGGCCGGGTCTGCGAGGGGAAGGGAGCGGGACGACGCTGGCGGCTGCTTCGCCAAGTTGATCCTGGTCTTGGTCGACGCTTATGGTCGAGTTGGTTCCAGGGACTCTCTCCAGAGTCGAAGACGGCGGAGGTCCGACGTTCTCAAGGGAAGACTCGACGGTCGGGGGGCTGCCCGACGTGACTTGCTTCAGGGGACTCGGAACGTTGACCACGCTGGCTCGTCGGTGCTTATCGGTATCTGATGAAAGAAGAGTCAGTGAGATGACAAAAGAAGTAGATACCAGATGACTCGTTGATCAGGAGGATGAAAATGATGAAGGTCGACCCAAGCTGATGAAAAGGGGTGAAGGGGTAAGACTCACGAAGCTGCGCGCGAACAAGACGCTTCTGTCCGGACGAGGCCGCAGCCAGCATCGGATTCTGGGTCGGATCGCCGCTTGGACCAGTCTGCATCATGTCGGCTTGGAATATTCAGTAAAATAATCCAGTGCGCGATGTCGAAAGCTCCGGATAAGACTTACGAGACGAATTCTGCGGAGCTGAAGAGCCCATGTCTGGAACAGTAGGGCCCATAGGCGAGTCGGTCTTTTTGCCTTCCATCTCTGCTGTAGGTAAGCATAAAAGCATTGATTCATGGGAGGCATCTCTTTTCTTCAGCAAGGGAAACTCACTCGTCTGACGTTGCGTAGGTGAAAGTGACGAAGCTGAAGGTGAAAAGGCCAGTACCGGAGTTGTTTCTGCAGTGAATAGAAAATTTCAGTTAGAATTGTTATGATTTTTTTTTGGTTGGGTAGTCGTCTGGGTGAGATTTACGCGAGAGGTGCTGAGTATTCATGGCACTCAAGTCCGCGTTCAGACGCGTTGTTGCTGTTGTTGTTGGCTGGGTCGGCTGAGCTCCCTCGGCTGTGGTCGTCTTGAACGTGGAATATGCAGCAGCTGGAATCGGTCAGTATGTATTCCATTTCGTAAAAGTCAAGCCATCTTATGGGAAACAGCAGGTATCAAATAGTTCCACGTGTTTATCTTAAGGCTTCTCGAGCTCACCAATATTTTGAGCTCCCACCGCCGCAGAACCGTCAGTAAGGTCGGAATCAGACGCAGCCATGTATGATTTTCGAGGCGGCTGAGCTTGGGGAAGGTCTTCCGCGTCTCCATAACAATCCCTGATTCTGAGATCCTGAAGCTTGTCGATAGATGTACCCAAGCCATTACCGCTGTTAATATCGCGGTGCTGAACCATGTTCTGGGTGCGCCGCCGATTGGGTATGACGGGCCTGCCAGCGACTTGACCTGAACGACGCCGCTTCTGCGCTTCGGCTCGCGCCGAGTAGCTACCGAAGCCGTCGTCCGTACCTCCCTGAGAATGGGCACCGCCCTCGGAAGGGTCCTGAGGCTGACTCATGATGACGGAAGACACTGCGAATAGCTGATCGAGGGAGCGAGTATCGCGAAAGGTCTAGAACCGGTTTGAGTTCTTTGTGTTCGAGAGTGATTGAAAGAGAGATTCTTCCCTTGAGATTTCTTTGTGAGATGAAAAGACTTCTCTCTCCCCTGGCGGCCCTTCAGATTTGTGTAAAATGGAAGGTAAAGAGGTCATGGTGAATGAGTAGCAGGGGGGAATAGAAGACGAGGGTGGTTGACAAAGACGTTGGCCGGCGGGGAACCTCATGGCATTGCAAGACGTGAGTGATAAAGATCTTGAAGAACATTAGGGGCTTGTATGTACTCTGAGAAAAAAAGATCTGAGGCTTAGGATGCATCGTTAGGCTGTAAATAACCAAAAGGGGCGTACAGATGGGAAACTTGATGTAAATATAAGGGCAGCTTGAAAGAAACATCTTTCACATCTCCCAGCCAGTGTTCGTGATTCCACTAAACCTGTCGAAGTCACAGTCACTAGTGTTCTGTAGACCATCGTAATACATCTAAGTAGAAAGAGGTGGGCAAAGGGACAAGAAAGGAGGCTAACGATGATGACTTGTCCTCCAACCTACACCATCATCTAGAAGAGCAATGCTTCATTATTCTTGGGGAGTACATACACTCTCGCAAGGTTGCTGAGAGGCAACGATGGTGGACTTGAACGAGGGCACCCCACGGTTACAGCCTTTTGGAGCAAAGATTCCCATTTGAAGACATCTTTCTTCGGATGGGTTGGCTCTGCAATTTCCGTCCATCATTCAACGGTGTCATTATCTATGGTAGTATGAGGAACCACGGGACATGCTGTTGACAGTTCCATATGTTTTGCCTAGAGCCGAAATCGATATTCCCGAGCGAGAATAAGCGCTTCTGAAAAACCCAGTCTCGTTTCGACGTAGACAACATTGCCCAATGAGGCCATAGACATGAGTCAACCCGAAGGCCTCAAGTGCTGGTGGCGAGTATCTTTTCCTTAGCTCGCGGCATTTTGTATGCATTTTCGGGAAACCTTTTTGACCAGGACTTTCATTGCGGACCACATAAGAAAAAGCTTGTAGACCCTTCTGCCCGAAAAGCCATGAGATTCGCTCTAGGGTTCCGCTGTCTGATGTTGCACAAGAAGTACATGAGGTGAAGCCTCGATAAGTGGTGCGGGGAGCCAAAGGCTTTCTGCTGGCTCAGAGAGCCGATAGTGAAATGAGCGTGTTGAGTAGCGGATTATTTGAAATCACTGACAAAAAAGACCCATGAGAATTAAGATTAGTCGAGGGTACATTAAGAAACAGGGGGTCATGAAACAAGTGCTCTTTCCCACGCGATCATTATCTCTTCAGGAGGTCTTCAACCTGTGAGGTGATGTCGACCATGGGGAAAGCTGACCTATTCCCGGCAGTCGATCCCATGACAGGAGGGTCCGCAAAGAACTCCTCAACCATGTAGATACTGCTGCCGACTTGCACTGCGGCAGTAACAGTGCCTCCTTGTGCCAGAGGGGAGTCATTTGGCACGGTGCCTAGATGCTCTGCTGACTGCCACGACCCATCTTTAGAGCGCAGGACGGTAATTCCCTTGGTGTTTTCGGCCACGAGAAGCACCCTGTTGCCGTATACTGGCGGCAAGTATATAGCGTCGGTCATAGCCAGTGCCGTGTTCGGCGATCTAGGGACAAGCACGGGACTGCCTTTTTCGGCTTTCATATCGAACCGATAAAGTTCGAAATCCTCGTTGCTGTTGGAGAGAAGAATGTTCCCAGTTGCAGCGAGCCCCGAGAAGCCGATCTTGGTGTGGTTGACTTTCGCAGGTAGATACCAAGGAACGACGGCAGAGCCCTCGCGGTCCACCTTCAAGATGGTTCCTGGAAACGAACCGACGATGTATGTGTTTCCGCGTGGGTCGTGCCCAATGTCCTGGAAGCCAGCGTACTGGCCCTTGGACACAGAAGTAATGTTTTTGTTCCATAGCACCCGCTTCTTGGCAGCATCGTACTTGATGATAAAGTTGTCGCCCGATATGTCTCGCCCACCTGTGTTGAAAGGTGCAGCGGCATCGACTACGATGGAGACGAGCTTGGTATGCGGATCAACTTGCACGCCGCCTATGTGTAAGCTGGGATTATGCGTGATGCCATCGAACATTATGATGTCAATCGTCTTTTCCTTATATGGATCGTAAACGGCTACGCTGGCGTTGAACAAGGACCTGACAGTTGTTTCAGCAATACTACTGCTAGGCTTGCCAGAGGAGACGTACCCAAAGTATAAGATGCAATTTTCAACGTCCCAGTCTGCATTTTCGGGATAAAGTTGGTATTGCTGAATCGTGAAACTCCCCTTTTGGATCGGGGCGCATTGTCTCGTCGGTTGTGGCGTGCCCTCGACAAGCGACAGCTTGACGAAGATGACAGCCAGGACACCAGTCCAAAGAGCCAGAAGATCCATCAAGGCCTCAGTATAACGTCTGCGGCGATGGAGGCAGCCACCTTTCCTGAATTGTCAGAGAACGTTGTGAAGCGCGGGCGGTTGGCGAGGCCTCGTTGCAGATCGAAGGGCTACTGCCTACAGAGTATTTATCATGTTAAACGTTGAACTGGAAATTGCGAGTTCGATAGCCAGCGTTTGTTCAGAAGCAGCAGAATGCCTGCAGAGAAAAGCTGCCATTGTTACTCTCTTGCTTTATGTGTCTGCGTGCCTCGTTATGGCGGCAAGCAGCCTTAAATGGCGTGGAGACTTCAGGCACAGTCCCTGAATGATAAAACTCGGCAGATCAGAAAGCTTGTCCGAGTGTTTGGTGTGACAGGGGGTTCAACGTGTCGACTTCGGCAACGGCAAGACGTTCACAGCTCGATATTGGACGAGGTGAGATCGGTTCCAGGACCTTGACTAGACGTGCTGTTTGTTGCCTGCGGCATCCATGTGAATAGTGAGGAGATGTTGCTCAGTGCATGCATTACAGGGCCCCGCGCTCATTGTCATCGTTTTGTGAGTTCGGCATAGCGATCTGCAAGCATAGCAGCCATCGAAAAGGACAACGACAAGGTCCTACAGTCGAGATCCAGAAAGGTTGATGGTGGCTCCAGCGAATAATATCTCTGCCGGCAACGCGCTGCAACGTGGGACGCAGGGATGTGATCGCCTAGACTAGACTACCTACACAGACGTTGAGGGGCCATGAGTGGTGAAGTTGGTCCAGGAGCAGGCTCACAGCAGTCCTTCACAGCAGTTGGCTCGTATGGCCTGGTTGGGTATGACTTTCATGTTCCTCGGGGATTGGCAGGGAGACGCCATGCTGAAGTTGAGTCAAAAAACGAGTTCCTTCCCTTCAATTGTCAATCCTTAGTTAGGTACCTACCTAGTTAGGTAGGTAGATAGGTATTGCAGCTCACAGACTGCGCTCAAAAATACGTACCTTGCTCTCTGAGGCGACCGAGGACCCACTTAGTGCACCGGTTAGACTCCAGCCGCTTTCGCCGATCCAGCCCCCATCAGGACTGCACTAATCTGCAATCAGTAAGGCTCAAAGCAGGTAGTTTCGTGCTGGTCCACTCTGCGCTAACATGTCAGGCCGCGAGGTGCTTTGATCCAACACTATGCGTTATGATTCTCGGCCATCATTTTCATACTCATTCTTTTGGTTGTAGACGACACCACCAGCCGACTCGATTTCTCCCATCACTTTGATTGAAACAATCACTATGTTGGTTGTGCAACCCTCTTGTACCGTTTACCACACAGCTGCTCTTCTACAGGCAGGGTAGCCTTGTTGTCCCAACTCAACTCGTCATCGTTCAAAACTATCATGATTATGTGACGTAGGCCTTTGCCTTATCTGGCTTTACATATCCCCTCATTCAATGCAGAAATATGTACAAGTAGGCCTTGAAACTAGTTTTTTAAAGAGCCTACATGCATGTAACAGTAAAACACTTGCCCAAACGTCCGTCGGCCCTTGCTTCAGATAAAGCGCCATGTCGACCGAGGAATGGATCGTCTACCTAGGTCACAGGTTTTGTCGTCACATCGGCCCAACTCATCACGGCGCTCTGACTGTACACGCATCTTATGAATCGATGTCATGTACCACGACAATCAGTTGGTTACAAGCCTTTTCGTCTGCCCATGGCCGGGTTCTCGTGCCGCCATTGTTCGTCCCGGAGCCTGGAGTGCCACAGCATATGGCCATCATCGACGTGAGACTCCCTTGTTCCTGATGGAACTCCCAGCCATATACGGTTATCCACTCGAGAACCTCTCTCCCCTAGGGGGACGGGGGTTAAAGCTAGCAGGATGCGCGCTCCTTGAAAGGCTTGTTCCTGTGAGTGGTCGATCGAGAACAAAAACACCGGACGGCCCGTCCCATGCACCTTGGTGTAATCGACTAAACAACAATAGCAACACTCTGCACTGTACTACCTAGTACCTAGGTATTTGGATCTTTTATTTACGGTCCTTCTTTTTCGATGCACAACAGCAACGGCGCCTGCGGGCTGACACGTCTAGCATAGCAAGCCCAACGCGATGCAACGTCAATCTGAGTCTGGCGCCGCTTGACCCTGCCTTGCCAGCCACTGGAAGGAGGCCAGCGCCTAATCCAATGTTCCATCCCAAGACATGGCGCAACGACTCAATGCTACCACACTGAGCAGGCTTATCGTGTGACTCTTGGGATCATACATATTTCGTCTGTTCTGTCTCGTCTCATTATCTTCTGGTGGAGGGGGGCTCGCTACCCTCATCCTTCCCGCTCAACTCACCCCTGCGTCTTTTCATCCTTGTTTCCGGTGCCTTCATCGTAAAGTTCACAGCCTTCGTCAATCGGAAACCTGCAATTCCAGTCTGATTCCACCTCGTTGACCCCGAGAACCGGATTTTCTGGACGTTGAGGCTTCGAGATGAAGAGGACAACGCCGCGGGACAGAGTTGCCGAGTCGGCCTTCGCCTCCGACGACGAGACGGTTGTCGTGGTTCAAGATGGCGTTGCTCTGAACGCTGCCGGTCACAGGGATCAACTCAGACGCCAATACGGGTTTCTTGGGCTTGCCAGCATGGCCCTCACCGTAGACAATGCCTGGGTAGCCCTGGGCTCTTCCATCTCTGTGTCAATTCGTAAGTACAGGCTGGGCCTCGCAAGGTGAATCTCTGAACGAGCCGGGATTGATCTAGTCAACGGCGGACCACCCGGTATCATTTATGGCCTCCTGGTTGCCGTCTTCTACTATACTCTCATTGGCCTGAGTCTGTCAGAGGTGCGTCCGCCCCAACCTTTCAACCCCGTGCTGCGGACAAACTCCTAACGCATCGCCATAGCTCGCCTCGTCAGTACCCACAGCCGGCGGCGTCTACCACTGGGCGACTATCGCAGGAGGTCCTCGGTGGGGCCGAGCACTCGGGTTTTTCACCGGCTGGATCAACTTCTACGGCTGGCTGTTTTCGCTGGCATCCCTGCTGCAGATCTCAAGCAATGTAGCCGTGAGCATGTACGCCGTCTGGAACTGGGATCACTATGTCAGCCAGCCATTCCACGTCTACATCGGCTATCTCATCACTCTCTGGGGGTCGGCCGCCTTCGTGGTCTTTGCCAACAAGTACGCACCGTACACTCAGCATGCGGGGATGTGGTTCGTCTTGATCGGCGGCGTCGTCACCATCATCGTACTTGCCGTCATGCCTAAGCAGCATGCGACCCATCACTTCGTGTGGGCATCTTTCGATGAGAATAACGCTACAGGATGGTCTGGCGGCGTTGCTTTCCTGCTGGGCGTTCTCAACGGTGCCTTCACGATTGGCACCCCTGACTCCGTCACCCACATGGCAGAAGAGATGCCCCATCCCAAAAAGGACCTTCCCAAAGCTATACTTCTTCAGATATTTCTTGGCTTTCTGTGTGAGAAGATCGAGAACTGACCTTCTAAACGTGAGCTGACGTATAGCAGACGCTTTCTGTTTCGCCGTTGCGCTGTCGTATGCCATCACCGACATCACGGCTCTCCAAGGCGGCTTCAACTCATTCCCTCTGACCAACATTTATATGCAAGCCACTACCAGCTCGGCTGGTATTCGAAGTCCTGGCGCGGCCTTTGGACTCTTGTTCATCATGCTCGGCTGTACTCTGACGTGTTGCGTGGGCCTCACGTTGACGGTGGGCGAGCCCTTTCTTTAAGTGCTGATAACGAAAGCTCGATTATGCCAATAACTGAACACCCGCCAGGTATCGAGAACGTACTGGGCCCTTGCCCGAGATAACGCGGTGCCCTTATCCAAGGTGTTCGCGCGAGTCAATACAAGCCTAAGCTGCCCCGTTTGGGCAACCTTGTTCGTTTGTAAGTCACGCTCACGCCTCTCGAGGACCTCGCCTCCAAAACACTGACAAGACAGGTGTCGTCGCAACCGGTCTGGGTGCCATACCGCTCGGCAGTTCGGCAGCTTTCCTGGCACTGGCGGGCTCGTTCATAATCCTGACATCTGTGTCTTATGCTATTCCATTCACCGCCAACATGCTCTCGGCCCGGAAATACTTCCCGCGAGGGCCGTTCCACCTGGGAAAGGCCGGGAACATCATAAACGGACTCGCCGTCCTCTTTATCGTACTGTTTGATGTCCTCTTTTGTTTTCGTGGGTCTTCCCTTGCAATAATGCATCATTATCATTATCATCATGCTAACGGGGTAACCAGCTTTCGTGCTGCCGACGACGGAAGCGACCATGAACTGGAGCGGTGTCATCTTGGTTGGCACAGTTGCCATCACAGCCCTTTGGTGGATGGTGCATGCGGCTGAGAACTATCCTGGCCCAAAGGTGATGGACTTGTACATTACTACCGACGGCGTGGCGTCAACAATCACAGTAGCAGACAGGGCTGGGTTCACCGCAACAGAAGTCAAGGCAACAGAAGTCATATAACACACCCACAGTTGATGCGTTCATAGCTATAACAACGATAGAAACGATGGCTTTTAACCACAATGGAAGCGACGGGGATAACGTTCAAATGGTAGATCAGCCAGTGCAAATTACCAGGCAATATGAACTGCCAAGTCGTTGGGACTCCATCGATGTTTTCTTATCATTTGAAGCCCTCTGAGCATTTAATCACCCAGTCAAGTATATTTTAGGAGATCCTGAACGCTACGCAGATCCTTCCCTCCCTGCCTGAAGCAATCGCCACCTCGGAGGGTTATTGCGATCTATCCAAGTGGCCGAAACTGACCATCTACCTTCCCCCAACGGACAAGAATTCCGCCCTCAGGTCTGCTTCTCGCCAGAAACCCCAGACAAAGGTCCAGCCTCATTGTGATGCACGCTGGTCTTGTGCGCTCCGTCGGTGTGGTGATGGTGGTCTTCCGCCAGCTCATAGAGAGCAGGGAAAGGCTCCACGTCGCGGCGCAGCAGATACTTGTTGGCGTACCACGGCAGCTTGGACGTGTAATACTCGGCATGATCTTTGCTGCGGACGGAGAAGACGCTGTCTAGCTCCTCGAGGGTCAGGTTCTTGGTCTCCGGGAGCCAGAAGTAGGCCACGACGAAGCCGAAGATATTCCAGCAGGCATACCACATGAAGGCGCCGGTCTCGCCCCAGCTCTTGATTAGTGAGGGCCAGGTGAAGCTGATTATGAAGTTGAATCCCCAAAGTACAGCCGTAGCGCTGCTCATTCCGATGTCACGGATGTGCAGCGGGAAGGCCTCGGCGCTGTAGGTGAACGGCACTGGGCCAGCACCTGGGGAATAAACAGCTGCGAAGAGGTAGATGCCCGTTACGATGCAGGCAAGTCTTGCCGTTCCCTCTGGTATGTAGAAGCTGAATCCGGTGAAGAACAGACAGATTGACATCAAGGGAAAAGTGACCAAAAGGAGGTTCCTCCGGCCGAAAGTGTCGATGGTATAGAATGCCGGAAGAGCGAAAATCCAGTTGATCAAACCCATTCCCATCGACACGAGCAGAGCTGTGCTTTTCTCAAAACCGCTCGCCGTGAATATGGCTGTCGAATAGTACATCCTGCGTTGGTTGTTAGCATCATTGCGAATAGCCTCAAGCTAGGTGGCCGGTCACTTGCATGGCATTGATACCTAGATCAGTGCATGATACGTTAGCAATCATGTGACAAATCCCGTGGCAGCGTGAAGGAATTGAAACCACGAACCGCAGAATTGTTGCATGAACATAACAAAGTATGAAGCCATCGCCGCCCGTCTGTTTCTTCGCACAGTGAAAAAGTCCTTCCAGTTACGACCACTCTGAGCCTGAGCCTCGATCTCGAGAAGCTTGTATGCGTAGAACATGTCCCTTGCTGCCTGAATAGGGTGGTTCCGAAGTCTCAAATTGGACTGGAAGGCCTTTTGATACTTGCCCTTCTCCATGTACCATCGTGGACTCTCGGGACAAAAGTAGACCTACTAAACTGTCAGATATTCATTACACACTCACACAGAGAAACGGACAGAGACAAGGTCAGAAGGCGACAGTAAAAATATGGCAAAGCCTTACCTGTACCATTACAACCAGGGGGGGGATGGATGTACTGGCGAGCATCCATCGCCACTGAGTGTTCTCTCCTAGGAAATCAGTGTCCCTGAAAGCAACGGATACTATGAAACCCAAGGCTATCCCAAAGGCCGTCCACATCTGAACAACTACTAGTCAATACGGTAATGTTAATTTGACGAATTAATGCCATCTTACCTGCCACATCATTGTCAAAGCACCGCGAATGGTCTTGGGTGTGCTCTCTGCCGAGTAGACGGGCGTGGTGCTGCTCTTTGCACCAACGGCGAAACCGAGCACGAAGCGAGCAATCAGAAGATTGTACCAGCTGGGGGAGTGTGTTTTAGCGGGACCCAATCCAAGAGTTGACTCGGTATCTTACGTATCGGCCGCGGCCATCCAAAATCCGGTGACGACAGAGAAGAAGCATGAGATGAAGATTGTTCCTCGTCGACCGGTGTATTTGTTGAGCAAAGGAGAGCTCCAGCATCCGATGAGCGCAGAGCAGAGATAAGGAGCGCCGTTGATCAACCCTTGCATTGCAGCATCATCTTGTATGTTAAATGTGTTGTAATAAAACTCCTGCGCCGTTGTTAAGAATTGCTCGTCGAGAGTGTTGGTAGAAAAGAGCGTACCTGGGCGCCATTGACGGCTGTCTGATCCATGCCCTGTACTGCAGCAAAGCGGTGTCAGTCTTCCCATCCGAACCCAATGCGGTCTTGGAGAAGAAGTAAACAGATCCTCACCAATAGCGCTTCCCGCGCAAAGCGCGCAGAGAAAGTACAGAGACTTCGGCTGACTCCAGCGATGGGTTACTTCTTTGCGAAGCACTGCCTTTTCCTCGTCGTCCAAGGCGGTGATGGACTCAAACCCATCGGGTTTGTTGATCACCTGCGCAACCATTGCGCCCTTCCGGAAGATTTCTTGGTGCTCTTGCAATCCTTTCAACTCAGTGAAGCTGTCAGCTTCCGCGATAAGCTCATCGGGGGTGAGTCCGACGAGTGGATTGCGGAGCAGGGCAGCAGTCGAGGCGCGTGCCCCCTTGTCTGCAGTTCCAACACTGCCGGAGCTGCGAGGACCAGTATAGGCCTCCTCAATAGGAGGAGACTCCGTATCTGCCTTGGGCAGAGGCATGACTGATTGTGACAATCGTGGCAAGTTAGAGGTTTCTGGTTCGGAGCTTTACACAGCTGTGTCCGAGCAACGAAATGCCAGGTACAGAGAGTAAAGACAGATAGGAAGGGCGTGGAGAGAAAAATGAACCTAGTGAAAACTCGAGCCTTGGTGCTGATGTCGGTGTACCTTAAATAGTCTGTGAGCGTCAACGTCTTCCTATCTACGGCACGGGGCATCCATTCCTCAGACCCTGATGAGCACCGGGAAGAGGGGGTGGTTGCTGAACTGGCGATAGCATACATTGCTACGGGCCAATGTCCGCACAGCATCAACATGGAGGAGTGGAACGACCAAGGAAAAGTATGGAGAGAAAGGCTCGGCCACAGCCTTGGTTGCGTATTCCAGCCGACCACCATGACCGCCTGGCTTAACCTTTGCGAATCTCTATCCAAGCCGAGTAAGTTACGGTGGAGAACTGGTCGCTAGAATGCATTTCTAAGGCACTGGGCCGCTGAACAAGGCTAACCGACGACAGAGAGGTCGCGGAGAACCGCGGGGGTGGATACAGCATTTCATCGAATCCGGAGAACCGCAGCCGTTGCGAGATTTCGTGTCCCACTTGGATGCGTGATGTACTGCACAGCACTCCTTCAACGCGGTCCTGATCCTCGTTCGTTCTTTCTTTCCCCTTCTCCTATTCTTCCCTGGCACCGAATGGACGGCAGCCTCGCGAACAACGACCGTGAAATCAAATCAAGAATTAATGCCGAGTACTTAGACCCAACTCGGCAGGGCGTTCAGTAGCGGACTGTACCTCGAGTGGCGACGGAAAGGTGAGGGCTTCTGGAAGCGTGGGATGGGACGAGCCATATTTCAGCCGTGCCATAGGTAGAACGTCGGCGTGCGTTCGTCGGCGTGTCAGCCTCCAAGATGACGGCCAAGCGACCGATGGTGGTGAGCGGATGATGATCGGCAAGGCAGCCAAGCGGCACCCTTGTGCCCGGCGGTGGGGGCTCCGACTGTAATCCGCAGCGAATTGAACCGATGAATGGCAGGCATCATTGTACTTTTTGGATGTAAGTCTCGGCAGACGGCGCGGCATTCGTCATACCCACGAGTGAGCGGCAAACAGACGGGGGTCGGAAGTTCGCAAACGCTTCCAAGACCAGTCGCTTTGGAACTGTCATGCAGTAGCACTGCTCTATATAGCAGTGATCTGAGCAAGTCTCGGGGACCTTTGGTTGGATCATATCCCAAGACAAATTCTCGATGGCTAAGCAATGCATGACTTCATACCAAGCCTTGGGCAGGGTCTGGGCCATGATCCGGATTCTCGAGCACTGGAGCAACTGCCTGTTGAAGTATTTCAGCAGTGGCCAGCCGGACCAACCATCAACTCGACCGGATTGATGGGATTGGCTTCGTCTGACTCCTTAAGCCTGCCCGGCGTGCATGTCCGACTGTCTCGGGCAGCGGCTGCTACCACAACCCTTCTGTCGTCATCGTTTGGGGAATAAGACGGACATGAAGCAGAAGTAGGCGTTCTGTCCTTCTGCTTCTGTATTCAGTCATCTTTGCTTCAACGCCTCATTTGGGGCGGTAATTGCTGGCTGAGACTCTCGCTCTTGTGCCAGGGAAACCAAGGAAAAGAATTGACGAAAGCCTCCTGATGACCTGCGGAAAATCCCACGCCGTTCAGCTTGGCCTTCTCGCAACTCTTAACAACTGGTCACAACCGGGCGAGAGTCTGTCTGGCATACGGGGGTTAACGTGAGCATGTTTCAGCTTCAAGCCGTGGTCGCAGAAGTATCAACAGCCCATTGGTGACTATAGAGTCTCATTAACTTCGGAAGCATGGTTGTTGAAATGAAAAGAAAAAACTCGTTTCTGGTAAGACCTCCATTCCCAAGGGAAATGCCCATGATACCTGTAAGCCTCAGTCGTTCTTGTGCGAGGTTGAACAAAAATCAGGAAGCAGAGGCATCAAACATACGCTCATGGACAGCTGTTGGTTATGCGTTGGGCGAGGTGGTCGATTTCCCGCACGCTGGAGGGGCCCTAAAGACTTGCAAGACTGGTTTGGGATGCGAGTATTATGGATTATTGTACTTGAACAGTTTGAGACTACCGTCCTGCTTCGCGGCGTGGGCAAGTCGCAACCGGGCATTGCGCACCTCAGTTTTTGCTCTTTTCTGGCTTCTCAAACGACATAACGGCATACTGAAAGGTGCCGTTGGCATATCCCCGCCTCATGGCGCGGAAAGACTGCAAGAAGGCAATACCGTCCCGCCCCTGACTGAAGGCGAAGGCCCAAAGAGATGGGTTCTGAACGAGAGACCAGGTTATATCCCTAGGGGGAGTGTTAGTCTGGGTGCTGAACACCTTTCCGTGTTGCGTGACTTACCAAGTCTTGCTCACATCCTTGCTGATGTCTTTTGGCCCTGCCAGAGTGGAAAGCCCGGCACTCTTGGCTAGGCCGACGTATTCCTGCTGAGTGCACAATGGTGGCAACAGCATGCCGTCTGGCGATAGGACGTGTCAGCAAAAATTGAAACAGTCGAAGGTGAGTTGAAAAGCAAGCATATGATTGCCCACCTTCAATCGGTTTGATGTCGTTGACAAAGTCCGTCTCGTTTATGCTTTCAGCCTTGAACCAATCTGCGAGCGCCAACTTGCCGCCAGTCTTGAGCACCTTGAACGTGTTCTCAAAGAAGAGAGCCTTGTTAGGGAAATGGCTAAGGGCCTCGCTGATCCAAACAGCGTCGAAGGAACCACCCTCCGCGGCGAAGAAGTCGCCCATCTTCTCGGCGTCGAGCTCGATGAAGCGGACCCTGCCCCGACCCAGGCGGAAGAACCCGTCACTGTCCGCCTCGACGTCGGGCTTTTCCGAGTCCTTTGCCGCCTCGGCTTTGGTCAGCCCGTTGGCGATCTCAACCTGCTTCGTCGAGATGGTGATGCCGGTGACCGAACAGCCCAGAGTTGATGCGAGATACCGGGTAGTGCCGCCGATGCCGCATCCGACATCGAGGACTTTGCTGTTCTCACCGACGTTGGAGAGTTTCAGAAGCAGTTGAATGAGGTTAACCTGGGCTTTTTCTTTGGTCTCGGAGCCGTCCTCCCAGTAGCCATGGTGAATGTGTTCGCCCCTGAAATGGTCAAGTCAGCCAATGGAATGTCTACATGTACAGCCAGCAGAGCATTGCGCAAAGCCATAGCTTCTGTGAACCACTGAACCCCGCCGGTAGCTGGCACGAAGCAGGGAAATCGAGGGACCAAGATGGGATGGGAGAGGGTGTCACGATATGCAAGGCGAACGAGCGAGACAAGACGCGAAAAAGCCTACCAAAGGCTCAGGTAGTAGTCACTGGCAAGGTCGTAATGGAGTTTGATCCTATCCTTGAGGGCCTGCATGGTCGAGTGAGCCAGGCCGAGGGGAGTGTCATATTGCTGGCTGAGCTCCGTGTTGGGGTTCTCTACGGCAGCGACCATCGTGAGAAGTGCAGGGAGGATTGGTGTCGATCTAAACGAAGTGAGTATAAGTCGTTGCCGAGTGAAAATGTCTTTTTTTGTTTTTTTGTCAATTGGTTTCGAAAGTGCGTCCGGAGCTGGTTGTCGAATGGGACAAAATGCACAGAGACGGGATCGACAGAGGTGGGCTGCAGACAGGTAGCTTCAAGAGCTTTCGGAGACTAGATGGGAGCTTCCCAAGCGAGGTGGGCCACATATTCGTATTACATGTTGAGTAGTGGTGAGAAAACAAACACGTCATGTTTCCGTTGAGTGAAATGGGAAAGCTAAAACACCCACCTGCATGAAAAGCAAGCATGTTGAGTGAGGCCGGTCCGTATGCGTCTCTACTAAGGTATTTTGTGGGATAGAGATCAAGCCACCTCACCAGCCTCACGCGGCTTAAATGCTGATATAAGCAGAGGGTCCTTATAGTTCCAAAAATAACCGGCAGCAGGCCGATACCAAGACCAGTCCCTCAGCCACTATCGCGCCAAACCAACCGGCGGCGGCACATGCTACATCGTGGCAGTGCCCATGCCCAGTGCCGGCTACCGGGGTGGGGCCGTGTGGAACCCCTTTCCATCTTGTCAGGGGGAATGCAGCCCAGCCTCAGCCCAGCCCACGTCCGCGTAAGCTCTTTACCTTGCTTGTTTACGTATATGCCGTGCGACCATTTGTAGGAAAAAAGAAAACTGTAAGGCCTGTAACGTACACACATACCCTCTGGTTTCTGCAACAACAACAAAAAAAACCACATTCGTTCTTAATACACATTCGGCCCACCCTCGCCCGAACTCATCGGAAGGATATCCCTTTGCCGTTGTTTGTTCATTCGCCTACTCCCCGTCTGTCGCTATCGATTTACATCACCACCACCACCACCACCACCACCACCAACAACAACAACAACACGAGCAGGAACAGCACGAACCCATGGCCCCCGTTCCTACTACGACGGCTAGGCAGAGCCTCGCCCACGCCGGCGCCGTTGCCTCACACCTCTGGAAGCGTGCTGCCGTCGTCGTCCTCCCCGAGGTCGCCCGCGCAACCACCTCCCACGCACTCGCGCGCCGCAACCTGACCGTCAACCACACCCAGGGTGTCACTTTGGGAATCATCGGCGCCTACGCCGTCATTATCGCCATCCTCTGGAACGTCCCCTTCCTCCGCCAGGTCCTGTGGCCCTTCAAGATGCTCGTCATCGCCTTCCACGAGTTCGGCCACGCCATCACCGCCTGCTGCACCGGAGGCAAAGTGCTGTCCATCACCCTCGACCCCAACGAGGGTGGCGCCACCCTCATGAAAGGCGGCAAGCAGGCCATCACACTCCCGGCTGGTTACTTGGGCTCTTCGCTCATCGGTGGCCTACTCATTTTCTGCGGGTTCAACATCAACGCGTCAAAGATCGCCTCCATGGTACTGGGCGTCTGCTTTCTGTTGACCCTGTGGTGGGGTAAGAAGGACTGGCTCACCATTCTCACTGTACTACTCGCGGTCGGCCTGCTGATTGCGGCCTGGTTCATCTCACACGCTCAAGCGCTGAGATTCGTCGTTGTAAGTCGTGTTGCGGCCTTCGCCATCGTCATTTCACGGACACAGCTGACCCCGTTGCCAAGCTCTTCATCGGTGTCATGAGCTCCCTCTACTCAGTCTGGGATATCTGTGACGACCTCATTATGCGCAAGGTCAACAGCTCCGATGCCAGCGTCTTCGCCCAGCGTTACGGTGGCTCCTCTCGTTGCTGGGGCCTTATCTGGTCCGTCATCAGCGTTTGCCTAATGGCCATCGCCATCGTTGCGGGCCTCGCCGCCTTCCCACAGTCCTTCGCCGAACAGGAGAATGATTCCAAGAACTTTCTGCCCACAAGATGATTTCTGCCTGGAGCGAGAGACGTTCAAGCCACTGGCTCATAAAGAGTGCCGTGTCATATTTACCGGCATCATTACACTCGAACCCTTTCCCCTCCCAAACAGATATCGAGGCATCGATATTTGGTCACGAAGAACGATAACGAAGGATATCCACGGGCGCCTCGCATCGTGTCCTTGTGATAGCAGGCTCGTTTTATTTTTTCTCCCGACAATCTGTCGGTGATTCCGGTCTCGTCCGCGAAGGGCCAACCTTGTGGGTACAATACAGTATGTGTCACCCGCCCACATTCTGATCTACAGGCCGTGGGTCGCAGGTGGAGACGCGGCGGCGGTGCCGTGTTTAGTCGGATCTATTCGGCGGGTTTCGACGACGACGACGACGACAATTCTTGGAATAGAATTGACTGCTGCTGGATCAAGGCTGCGACTGAGCAACGGCGAAGGTTGCCTTCGCATAGCAAAGGATTTGAAACGGCAGCGTAATTGGTCTAGCACACCCGCACTCCGTCTTCGTCAGTTTGCCAGTCACGGGCCAGTCCCAAGGCAATTCGATACCACATTTCGCCGATGGCATTTCGGGAGAGTCTTTTGTATAGGGCTATGAATATGATATTTAATGAGGCACATTTGTAGATGAGGCACATTTGTAGATGAGGCACATTTGTAGATGAGCACACTGGCTTTTAAGGCTTGAGGATAAGCAGTAGCTTTACGATTTGGTCCTAGAAGCAGTATATGAGCATGATGGTCATGACTAAGTCAAGAAGTAGCCATTCAAGAGCAAGTACGTTGAGCCCGTTCATTGTCTGCCCATCAAGAGCCTCGCACCGCCAGTTGACGTCGGAAGTTACCTCTTGTAACCTTTTCCTATGCCGCCGCCTGGTCCGGCCTAGTCTCTGGACGGGTTGCCCACATGATACGAGCACTAAGGGCGAAGGAAGAAAGTGACGAGAAAAGAAAGTGACGAGAACTGAGCAAACAGTGGACAGAGGGTGGACAGATGCTAGCATGAATGGACACAACTCTTATACCCGGCATCGGACGAACTGGTGATCCCGCCCCCCTCACATCCGCAGCGTTTCCGGACTGACAACCCCACTGTATTCACTCAGCAAGGGAAGTGTTACAATGGGATAGAGGGAGCCCGCAGGTTCGGTCACATCCGCATCACGCCGTCGGTTGAATAGCACGCGCGCTGCAGATGCGTGGCCAGGATGCACACATGGAACAATCAACATAAGATACGTACTTTTTCGTTAAGCCAGTGTTGGCCATGCTCTCTAAGGTATGTGGACTAAAGTAAGAATGGTATCTCGCTAGCGTGAATCGATCCCGAAAGTATTTTTTACAGCTTCATTCGTCCACCATTGAGCTCATCCCAGTCTCGCTGCAAGAAAGGCACATATGTGTCATTCTTCAGCCAGTAGACCACCCCAACGCTCGTGCTTGCTGGGTTGACGCCTTGTGCTCGTAAGACGTGCTTTTGCTGCTTATTCGTACCGGTCGTCTGCATGGCTTCGGGGGGCATGACGCGCAGGAAGATCGGCAGGGCGTACTTGGGCAACGAGTTCTTGACGTGCTGCGCAATGCTCTTCATAACGTCTTCCGATGGCTGGTCGTGCAGGACGACAGCGGCGCATCCCGCGCGACCGTCATGGCTCGGCACCTCCACGCCGTACACGTTGGCTTCCTGTACCGACGGATGCGAGCCCACCGCCTCGCCAACCTCCTGCGTCGATACGTTCTCACTCTTCCAGCGAAAGGTATCGCCTATACGATCGGAGAAGTAGAGTCGTCCTTCGCAATCCCACCGCACCACGTCACCTGTCCTGAACCACGCATCCCCCTTGGAGAAGACGTTCCGCATGATCTTGGCCTTTGTAGCATCAGGATTACCGTAGTAACCTTGGAAGCGGCGGTCTAGGTCGTTGGGAGAGAGTCGGAACATGAGTTCGCCTGGGTCGCCGGATTTGGCGGGCTTGCACAAGCCCGTCTTCTTGTCTCTTAGTGGCGCTTCATTGTTCTCATCCATCTGGGCCAACGCAACGTCAAGGCCTAGCACTAGGCTGTAGAGCATGCCGTTTCTTCCAACAGCGCCCTTGGCGAAGTCGTTGCGGCTCAGGTTCCAGGTCCCAAAGGAGCCCTCAGTTGCAGCATAGAACTCGGCGATGGAGTCGATGCCAAACCTGTCTTTGAACTTGTTCCACACGTCCGGCCTAAGTCCATTGCCGAAGGCCACCCGTACCTTGTGTTTCGCGTCGAGGTTCTCACCCGTGCTGGGGTCAACCTGAGGCGGTGCGGCGAGAAGGTATCGGCAGGTCTCGCCAACATATTGGATGATGGTGGCCCCGGACGAGCGAACCTCTTCCCAGAAGAGTTTTGTCGAGAATTTTCGTCCAATGCAAATGGTGGCGCCCGCCTCGAGAGAGTTGAGAAAGCCCAGCAGGGCGGCGGAGCTGTGATACAGCGGCATGGCCTGTCGACGGTTAGAGAAGCAGGCGCAGAGGATCGAGGGGCATGCTACATACGGTATAGAAAACCTCGCTTGGGGAGTTGCTGGTGAACCTCGACGTGAATACAGCTCCGACAATGCACTTTGCCCAGGACACGATAGCCGGCTTGGGCATGCCCGTCGTCCCTGACGTGTATATGAGGATGGCCAGGTTTTGGTACTGGCTTTCGGATCGATCTGTATCGGGCGCACGCTTGGGGTGAGTGGCGTCGATTTCTCGGTGCACAGCATCGTCGAGCACAACAAACTGCACATCATCCAGCTCGGTCCTCACATCGTCACCAACGTTGGCGACAACGTTGGGGTCAATGAGCATCAGTTTCGTCTTCGCTGCTTTGGCGCAGTGGGCTAGCGGTTTGCCGGTCAAGTTATAGTTAATGAAGGCTGGCTTTGCGCCGATGGACCAGAGGCCAAACCACAAGAAGACGAAGACGTCGGAGTTCTGAAAGTCCATTGCAACAATGTCCTTGGGCTTGACGCCGAAGCGTTCCCGGAGCCAAGTGCCATATTTCAGGACTTGATCGTACGTCTCCCGATAGGTGTATTTCTTGCCCTCGAAAACAATGAATGTGCGCTTGGCCGAAGATTTGTTGAGCGCGGCGCGCTCAAGGACGTAGAACTGGTTCAGTTGGTCGGTTCGTTCGCGCCAGAGCGCGGAGAGAGTCGCGGGCAAGGCGCAGGTGAGCAGTTGTCGGTCATACCACAAGGAAATTCGAGCGTTGACGTAGGAATAAGCTGCGACCGCAGCTGGTACCGCAAGGGCGAGCGGAACTAAACAATTGGAAGACGTGCTGGGTCAGCGTAATCGAACCAAGAATGTAATTGGGAGCCAATCCAAAGCTACAGTTACTGTTGGGGGCTGAAGAAATGCGCGATTGCGGCGTGGGGGACAAGGGGGGAAGACTTTGAGCAATCATGACGACAAGATGCGAACTTTTCCGGCAAGCCTTGCGACACACAGAACACACACGCACGCACACACACACACACACACATAGTAGGCCACTTACCAGGCATTGTGTTGGTTGGAATTTAGCAAGGCTCCCAGGGCATTGGCGTGGGAAATGCGGAGGGCCAGCCAGATCTTCCTTCTGCAGCACCGGGGCCGTTGAGGGCTCGTCGAGGTTCTATACAATTTGCAGACAGCGTGGCAGTGCAAGGCGGCAAGTGGCCAGACGTCTTCTTGGCGAGAGTGGCTGGTAGTCCGATGAAGAAGGCACTGGAACTGGAGTGTTGGTGTATGGGCCCAGGCTTGTTAGCCGACCTGATGGTTGAGAGGAAGAAGAGCAGTGGGAGCTTCGGGGTCAAAATAAAAAATAAAAAATGGACCAATTGCGCGAGGGTGAGGGTCGGTATTTGTAACGACTTGTCGAGGTCGTCACAGAATTAAAATCCAGACCAGAGAGCCTGTGTTGCAGTCGGCGTTGGGATGTGTCGTCCGTGGTTTGAGGAATCCATACCGGGGGGTGGGTTGAAAGATGAGATAAAACCAGCCGTCGGTCCTATCATGCATGACACGACACGACGAGACACGACACGACACGGTGCGATGCGATGCGGGCCCAGCAATGGCGCTACGCTTGTGTTCTTGAACTTGAACCCCCCAGGTCTCGCGGGCTTCTATCCGTACCCGAGTCTGGTACAATCCGAAGGAGCCGTGACCTCAGCGTTCGGCTTGTGGGACGTGTGAGCCCATGTAATTACCCCGTCAATTACGGATACGGATACATAGAGGCAAACTTGGCGACCAGAAGGGCGGGACGACGGGGAACTTCTCACATGGTAGGGACATGGGGCCCCGAACCTAGGCCGCCGGGTGGCAAGCTCCACGTTGACGATGATATGGCCAAGGTCGTGGACACATGGCACGCCATCACCGCCCATCGCCTATCAACAGCCGAGGAACACGGCAGGTCGTTGGCGCCGGTGTTGGCGCTGGGGCTTGCCCAGTTGCCCGTGGTTCCGCAGCTACACACGTTTTGTGGCACTTGGGAAGGTTGTCTTTGGCCTCTGTGTAAGTCGAGCGTTGGGAGAGCATGCCACGGTGTGCCCGGCGTCGTCGCAAAAGGTAATGACTGGGTTTGAGGGTTGGAGTTGGAGAAATGGGGGGATGTGAGCGGCGCAATGCGAGTGCGATCGATGAACGCCTGTTCCGTATAGGTACTTACACAGCACTGGACGGACGCTGACAGCGATAGTAAGAGGCCGACTGCCGCCACTGCGGATCGGCGAGTTGCGTTGCGTTGCGCACTTGCGTTAGTGCTGCATCGCTAGGCTTGGCCTGCCTGCCATTTTAGGCTAGAAGGTGTGCGACAAGGAAGCTAGCTGGGTGCCTCGGCATCTGGCGAAGCTCGTGGGTCTTGCGTCCAACTTCTGTGTACAGGCGTTGCGTCTACGCCTAGTACTTTGTTTGAGTATGCGATTCGGCGTGGGGGGCAAGAATCGCAGCGCAGGTAACGTGCACAGCACGAGGCTTCTACAACGGCGAGTTGCGATTTGCTGGTTCGAGAGCGGGGCCGGTCCATGCTTTTCGTTCCTGCTTCTCTGTCGTGTTCAATGCCGGTCCTTGTCCCTGTTTGATGATGGGAACGAGCCTGCTGCCGCTCGCTTTCCTTCCCCCTCTCCCTCCCCCCCTCCCTCCCTCTCTCGGTATCCTGCCTCCTTGTTGAATCTTCGCAGGTGCGGGCAGCATCGCTTTTTCGCATCGCAACGAATTACCCGGAGTGTTTCCGATGAACTTTGTGACCGCAACGGTTGCCGAGGCGCTATACATACGGTGTTTGCTTGTGTGGCATGCGATCAACATAGCTCGCGCTGTCATGACTTCTGACATTTAGGCCTGTTGGGCATGACAAGACCAACAACTCGTGCCAGACGGACGGACGGACGGACAGACGTTGTTTGATGAGCGGCCCGATGCAGCAGGGGTCCATCGTTGTTCCTGGGCCATTCCGAAGTTGGGAAAAAGAAAGGATAACTTTAGTCTGCCTATCTTCGGGCCCATGTTGTCTTGACGACTTGACTCGGACGCTTCAAATGAGACTGGCACTAAATCGAACTGTAGAATTGCGCAGCTCAGTGCGTACTAATGATATCGCGACGCTGCAGCTGCTTTGAGTAAATGTCACAAGATCAACGGCTCGAATCGAAAACCTCCGCCATCCCTTGTGATGTCCGCTCGCTCGATTGATGTACGATGAGCTCACCTGTGGGAAACGGTCCTCGAACCTGCTACTCGCTGCGCGGCGGCGCGACTTCGTCGGCAAGCAGCGTCTCTTGGCTGCCTATGACGCGCAGGCCCAAAGCCTGCGAGAGTCCTCCAGTATTCGCATCCGCACACGTCAGTCTGTGACAAGGAGTTGTGAGGTGCACATGACAAGTTTCGATAGTCAAGACATTCATTGTTAAATGCTTCCGGTAACTGTTTCTAGTACACATTTTCAGTTGTCAGCTCGATGCGTGTTTGACTCTGCGCTTCGCAGGACGACAGTGGATGAAGCTGTTGTGGCAGTGCGATGCGACCACGAACGAGATGTCCCTTTAAGCACGTGACCACGCGCCACCATGAAATGACAAGGTTCCCTGGCTAACTCATCGCGAACAACAAGGTATTTAATTACCTTTCGGCTGGAGATGCATTATGTCAGCACTGCGCTGTATGTGCTGTACATGTGTACCCATCCCCCCAAACACCACCTACCGACGCGCTACAGCTTCCCCGTTGTGCTTCCCAACTTCACGATCGCTGCGCAGCCCGATCCAAACGTTGCTGCATATGGCAACGGCTGCCCCAATGCCCGGCATTGACGACACAAGTAGCCCGGCAGCCGGCGCGGGCCTGCCCAGTGACCAGCCGACGACTACCGTCTCGCCGCCGCAACCCGAGTCTCGCAAGGCTCCGCCCCCTGAGAAGCCGTCCGACGTGCGCCGCCGATCCTTCGTCATTCTTGCCTTCTGGGCCATTGTGCTGATTTTGGGCTTGCCAATATGGTGGATGACCACGAGCATCTATCGCGCTAACCTGCCGTTGCGTGACATGGAACATTGGGCAGATGGAAAGGTATGAGAAGGCCATTCGACTTCCCCGCCGGCAACGCATTCAAAGTCGAGAGAATCCTGCTGACCACTGGGTTCCTCTCCAGGCCTGTCGTCCTGTCTTTCCCCTCCGCATATCAGTGCGGGCCAACAAGCTTCAGGAGCAAGAAGCACAGAACCTTCTTCGTCTCACTCAGCACGCCCTCGACGACCTCAACGACTTCTCGGGTCACCATCTGCGTCTCCAGCTCGCGCCCCAGAGTGATGCCCCATCCGCCACCGAAGATGACTCGCAGATCGCCCTGACAATTCGTCTCAGTCCTGGGGAGACGATGACGGCATCGCTGAACCCGCATTCCCCGGTCCTCGACATCACCTACCCACCGAACTCGATTCCCTCGCCGACGTCGTCCTCTTCCGCGCTGGCCTCCTACATAGCCAACGAGCTGCGTTCCACCTACGCCGAGGAACAGGCAATCATATCATACCTTCTTTCAGCAGCGTCAGGGGCTACTGATGTGAAGCCTCAGGGCACGTCGCCCGAGTCGGCCGAGTCGCTGGCGAAGCGGACGACTCGTTCTTTGCGGTACTCGCCGACCTATCACTTGAGCTTCTCACTCTTCACTAGCGGCTCTGCCCCCAACACGTGGGAAGTTGAGGCAGCCATCCAGGCGTACATGAAGCCCATGCTCGATGTATTGAGTCCCATCCACAACTTCACGATCGACACTCAGGTGCAGCTTTACGCCACGCCTGGCGCCCAGTCTCAAGTCCTGAGCAAGGAAGACCTTGCGTCTTTCATCAACGCAGCCGAATGGCCACTCTCTCCGTCCATCGGTGGCGCCCCGACGGTGAATTTTCTTCTCTTCGTCGGAAACCAGACGATTGGACTGGATTCAGGGTCCGAGACGTCCCAGTCCTGGCTGATCCCGCAGTGGGGAACGGTCTATCTCCTGTCGCTGCCGCCGACGACATCTCACGTGCCGGCTGCCACCCTCAAGCAGCCGATGCTTACTTTTGGCGGTCATCTGTTATCTCTGCTGGGAACGCCCCAGTCTGGGTCTCTTCCCCTCCGATTGTCGACTCTTACGCGTATCCGCTCAGCAGACCTTTTGTTGCGGGCATCGTCTACTCTGGGATCCCTGGCGAGGCTGTCACGGGCATTACCATCCATCTCTATTCCCCGCAACGTTGCGGATGGCGTTGCCAAAACCATGCATCACCTAGAGCTTGCGTGTGCAAGCTTGGGTGGACCGGAGGGGCTGGAACATGCCAGGATTGCCGAGGCCGAGGCGGAGCGAGCCTTTTTTGAGAAGAGCATGGTTGGCCAACTCTACTTCCCCGACGAGCACAAAATTGCCGTCTACCTGCCACTGCTTGGGCCGGTAGGTGTGCCGCTGGTCATGGGCCTGTTGAACGAGATCAAGGCCTGGAGGAAACGAAGACGTGAGAGAGCCGAGGCCGAGGCGAAGAAAAAGCTTTAGAGAATGTGACAGGCCGGCCAACACTAGCGTAAGAGGAAGTATAGAAAGCCTATTGGAATTGGAGTTTATACAAACCTCGTGTTCTCGGCCAACTTGTGAAGCTTGGCAATGGTGGGAGGATGTTGAACCCGAACCTTGGATACACGTGTGATTCTCTTTTTTTACCTAGCTTGAGTCAGAGCTGACAGCACATGCACTGTTGCTCCATCGGTGCCTGGGAGCTGGTGGGTCATGATACAGAATGCAAGCTGCCAGTGAATCCTCATGGCGACCCTGTCCTCGTTGATGCCACTGCTCGATGTTCAGAAAGGAAACGGGATTCTATGAACGCTGAGTTTCGGTGAGGCGGGGTCTTGTGCGGGGTCCAATAGATAACCCATTCCTTCCGTAGGTACCTAGGAACCCAGGTACTTGGGGACCTACCTTGGCACTACTGTTACCTACGGTAAGGTACCTACCTACCTGTATATGAAGCTTTGATTTCGCCAGGGGCTTTCAGCCTGAGAACCTGCGCACTACCTACCTAGGTAGGTATGCAACCCATCCATCCACTAATATCCACAAATCCCGCGCATCCGTCTGCTCCGTCGGCGATTACGCAGGGACTGCCTCTCTCTCAGCCCCATGGACTCTGTCCGACAACAACACCATCTTACGAGCTTTCCAACCCTCATTTGGCACACCCCAACACCGGTTCCCACGCCTGCGATCGTCGCCTTGCGCTCCCCCATACCCGTCGACGGCCCGAGCAATGACTCCATTATGAGGAGCAGAAAATGCTTCCCGAACCGACGTTGAGCTTCACGCTCCCCAGCCTCCACGATGACACCGTTCTGGACTGTCGTGTGTACCACTGTCGCGCATTGAACCCCGCCGCATCAAACCCTTCACCATGGAAGCGACACGCCGCCGTCATCGCCCATCCGTATGCGCCTTTGGGCGGATCCTATGATGATCCCATTGTTGACATCATTGCCGCCACCCTCTTGCGGCAGGGCTTTCTCGTGGGCACCTTCAACTTCAGGTAAGGCAAACAAACACATTCCAGATGACGCTGGAATAATGCATTAGAGAAGCGTTTGACTCCGTCGCTAACACGATGGTTCACGATAGAGGCGCCGCAGGCTCAGCCGGTCGTACTTCCTGGACTGCAAAGCCAGAGCGCAGCGACTACATGTCTTTCGTCGGCTTCCTAGTATACTACATGCATTTTCTCGATCCATACCGCCCCGCTGCCACGCCATCGCCAACGACAACCCGTACAACTTCAACTGCCGATGCACAAACCAAGTCCTCCTCATCAGAGCATCCGTTGCTCCTTCTCAGCGGCTATTCGTACGGGGCCATGATAACAACCCAGATCCCGCCCATGTCGCAGATCCTCGCACAATTCAAGCTACCCGCTGCTGGTTCTGCGGCTGCCGACATTCGTCTACGTGCGCAGCATCTGGCTGAGCAACAGAATGTGATGTTGGCGAGCGCCCGAGCTGCGAGCTCAATTTCGCCACGAAAGAAATACTTCGGCATGAGGGTTGGAGGCGACGAAGATACGCAACGTAAGAGTCACGAAGCTCGGCGGTCGATTTCGGAAACCCGGAGATCTTTTTCAATAGATGCCGAAGACAAGATACGGCGAGGCGTCAGCGAGTTACTTGCAAAAACAAAACGGCATCATCACAAAGGTGTCGCTGTGACCCAGGAAAAGCTGGAGACCATACCATCGAACCATGAGGTCTCGGTTGTGGTGGAAGAAGTGGCCGACTTAACTCGAGTGCGGCCGGCATACCTACTTATATCTCCCCTGCAAGGGGTCATCACGCACCTGGCGACAATGTCATTCCTTCCAGCAGCGCCTGGGCGAGGACTGTTCTCGCGAGCGGGTAAGCCTCGGGATCAGGGCGCGCCGGCCTTCACGACTGATCACAGGCAAATGAGCGAGAGCAAATTGGTCGAGAACGAGACTCTGGCGTTATTCGGTGACCGCGACATCTTTGTCCCGGTTGCCAAACTGCGGGCTTGGGTGGGACGACTCGAGGGGGTTGAGGGATCACACTTTCACGGCGAGGAGATACCTTCGGCAGGACACTTTTGGACAGAAGGCACAGTGGTTCAAGTGCTTCGAGACAAAGTTTGTGACTTTGCAGCAAGGCTGCTGCAGGGGGATAGCGAAGATGTGGTCACAAGCGAATCATGAACGGGCTTGCGACAGAAGATGACGGTGCATCGTTTCTTTGGCATGATTACGGAGACAATCCCTCGTGGCAGAGGCGAAAGGAAACCGAGTCTGGTGGCTCGAGAACCCCGCTTGATCCGACCAAACGATGACATATATGCATCGACGATGACGCCTCAAGTTGTAAACAAAGTTGACGGAGTGGGCCGCCGACGATGATGAATGACGTCGGGACGCAAACTTGCTGAAATTTGAAGTGCTAGCAACGTTGTCGCAAAGGACGCATGCGGCGGATGAAGCGGAAGAAACGAGTCAGGACGGCTGCAGGTACAGTTAGGCAGGAGTGTGGTGTAAGTAGGGAAGCCTTGAAGCTTCGGGATCTGAATGCTGTAGGAAATCGATCGACCGATGAAGTCTGGGCACGAGTAGAGTGTCAGTTTCGGTGAGTACGTAAAAAGAGTGAATTGGAATCAACCGGCATGAGACACGATGGTGGAACCGAATCAAAGTCTGAATCACGAGGGGAATGGAGAGGAGGGGTTGCCCGAGAACAATGATGGGAACTAGATGGGGCAGATTTTATCAGCTTATGTATGGGAAGCGGTGTCCCTCATATCTCGTGCCTACCTACCCTAGGTTTCTCTGTACCTACGTAGGCAGTCTCCCTGTAAGCAGATGTGGGACAGACAGGTAGGTAGGTAGCTAGAGACTCGAACGGGGGTGGGCCACGGTTGAAGGAAGGTGGCAGTTCAGCCGTTGAAGCGGCGTTTCGGTCACCCTCTTTCCTCATTTTGTCTGACCACAAACGGTCGACTTGTCCCGAGCAAATTCAGAAAAACTAGCGATAACCTTCCAGATCGAAGCGGCACATGCCTTAATCATGGGCATGGAGGGACGGAGGGGCGATGGAGGCGGGGGAAGGGGGTTGCCATTAGAAAATTGGGTTCTTAATCAAAAAACCAGGAGGCATCATTCGTCTACTTGTCTCCGAGGGCAATACATCGTACGCCGTGGACATGGTTAGGCCCGTGCTGCCTCAGGACCCGCCGCGTTCTGCGTATCTGCGCAGCGCGTGATGCCGGCAATATGGCAACTTAGGCGGTATCAATACCGGTTTTGCTTGGGTAGTGGGAGGGGAGGCTGATAGGAAGCGGTCGAGCAAGATGAGATAGACGGGGACTTCATACGGCGGCCGGTCCCGGGTCTCATCGGCTAGACTAGGGTTACTAGCAGATGCGGATGAGAGCGAATAACATGAATGTTTGAGCATCTATTCTGATGTGATGTGAGGTGAGACAATAAGCAGACGGCGAGGGAAAGCAGGATGTAACGAAGGGGGAGCGGTTGCTCAGCCCGTTTCTACCGGGTTCGTACGCTACTATGGCATGAACTTGATGAGCAGCTGAGAGTCTCGGGCGGGCTAGAGCGGATGGCGGTTGGCTCGCAGATGTCGAAAGGCAGCAATGGCAGAAGAAAGTGAAGGAAGAGCGTGTGGAGACGCATCATCGGCGAGAGGGTGTGCTGCGGCAAGACATGATTGGACGTCGAGTTGGCGATGCAGTGTTGCTTGGTGTTCTCCCTCCTTCCTTCCCCCAGGATCCCCAAATCCGGGGTGGGCCATTCAGAGCGCGGGAAATGATGGGTCCATGAGGGCTAAAGGGCCCGGGGGGAGGTCATCTGGCCTGAACAAGCCGAGAGTCCCAGCCCCCAGCTGCCGTTTTGGCCCTTTCACTTTTGTGTCTGTAGTGATTAGTGAGATTCCTGCGTCGGGACTCGGTACATGTGTACTTGGCAGTTGCGGAAAGAGATGATTGCAATATACTTGAATGATATTATTAGTAGTGTAGTGTTCTGCGGCAGAAATGATGTGAAGAAACGGGTCAATGGGTTGGCACTGAATCGCCCATTGCGTCTACCCTGAGAGTGAGGCTGCGGCAGGTGGCACGGGCACGTGGACATGCTGTTTCTTCCCTTGTTCTTCTCGTTGTGTCTCCTTTTTTTCGGGATGAAATGCCTCAGGTTTTGAATCCTGAGTCTCCTTCGCAAAAAGGGAAGCGTGACAGGATAGGCGTGAGGTGTCTGGCCCGCCCTGTGTGTGGAGGCAATTTGTGGGGGAGGCCTGTCTGTAGTGCTACGCTGGAACGAGTCTAGAGTCAGCTGGTGGGCCTGCCGCCTGTAGACTGTCATCACCGTCCACTTTTCTCCTCCCCCACCGACAATGTTCGTTCCATCTGGTCCGGACCATCGACGGGCATGTGTCGTCGCACTGTCACTGCCAGCCAGTATCCCAATCTTGTTGCATCGCCAGCTTGCATCTTTTCCTACATACCTGTCCTAGTATAGATCCAGGCCACACTCACGGCCAGATACTCCTTTTCTCTCCCTCTCTCTCTCTCTGTCTCCCTCTCTCTCTTCCTCGCAACGTCCACCCCCTTTCACCTATTTGCCCTCCTATTTCCGACGTTTCCCTAGGTACCTACGAGTTACCCATCATACGCTTCTCGACTTCTAAGTGCGGTATCGTATCCCAAGACTCGAGTCCTCCGGTCCGTTGCTTCATCATCCAACCACCACCCGCCATCTAGCCAGCCATCTCGTCCCGCCTGCGCCCGTCTGTTCCTCCTTACCCTTCTCGTCGTCGCTCGCTTCCAACCACCACGGGTGGTACTTTGTTCCCTTGTTCTCTGACGCCTCCTTTCGCTCATCTCCCGCGACAAGCCACCCTCCTCCAGTTCCATCTGGTCATCTGCACCCAACGCCGAGAGATCTGCATCACTTCCCTGTCTGCCTTGGCCTTGTGTCACCCAAACCACGTCTCTCACGACAACTTTGCTCCAACTACAACCAGCTGACGCCTGCGCTGCCGCTTCTGCTTCATCTCATTCTTCTTCCTTGCTTGCTAAGATACGCTTCTTTTACGGCTATTTCCTTTGATCAACGCCCGTGCCTCTTGCTCGCATCCTCGACATACCCGGCGGCATCCAGTCTCGCTCGTTCTTCTCCGCACCGCCACACATTACCCGGCGCCTTTACCCCTCCAAGTCCGCCGCCCTCGCGACCATACGATACGATACACCGCGCGCGCATGCTCTGACCGCTCTCAACCATCCGCTCCCGCAGAGGCACATGTCAGGAGTCCGCTGCTGCACCACCGGGCTCTCAGGTTGTGATGCGAAACGCACGGCACCACCGCTGCCTCTCGTCCACCGCCTCCTCCTCTCCTCGACTTCCCATCTAGCCCTGACCACGACCATTTTTACCTTGCTGTCGCCTCGAATTATTCTACGCCATCATGAACGACGTCCTTCTAAACTCCGTCCACCCTCTCCCCGCCATTCGCGTTAAGCCTTCGTCCAGCGTGCCTGCGGGCTCGCTCAAGCTCGGCCGCTCCTCGTCCACCAAGAAGCATCAACCACAACAGCCACAACCACCTCTCAATGCCGCTCTCGACTCTATATCCCGTGTCATCAAAGGCGCCAATAGTCTCGTCCTGTCACTGCGCGATGGATTGTCCGATTTGGAACGGGAGAATAGGAGAAAGAAGGAGGAACGGAGGCTGGTCCTCTCCGTTCGCATGAAGAATGTATGCCTGTCCTTTGTCCTGTCGCTCTCTGCTTCTCTTTTTGGAACGCTGTCGTGTTCGTTCTTGCGCCGTTGCAACGCTGCTGACATGCCCTCTTTTCACAGGCCCAGACCAGGAAACAGTGGCAGGATGCCGCCGAAGAACTCGACATCCTCGAAGAGAACGACCTGTGGAAACTGGACCCCTACACTGGAGACTACAACGCCCCCCTGATCGAGGCCCGGTTGAAAGAGCTAGACGATGCGCGCATAAACTGCGATACTCGTGCCATGATGCACCTCGTACGGACCGCCCTCTGTCGAGATCTCGGCGGCATGGGAAACGTCGACTTGTACAGGCACTCCTACGTTGGAACCAAGAACCTTATCGAAAGATACGTCGACTCGGCCATGCAAACCATCGACGCCCTGGTCGAAAAGAGCCAGTTTGCGCTTCCCGATGGTATGGGGCAGAGGGACATTCTCGAGAGCGTCTTGTACGCTCGACAGAGCTTTGGCAGAAGCGCCCTGTTGCTGAGCGGAGGCGCAACGTTGGGTATGTCCCATATTGGCGTCCTTAAGGCGCTTTTCGAGGTCAAGCTGCTGCCGCGCATCATATCAGGTGCCTCAGCAGGCTCCATCGTATCGGCCGTCATTTGCACGAGGACAGACGAGGAGATCCCCCGTCTCGTAAAGGAGTTCCCCTACGGTGACCTTGCCGTCTTCGATGCCGAAGAAAACCCGGACGGCGTGTTCGATCACATGCGGAGACTGCTCACAGAGGGAAGCTGGTCCGACATAAAACACCTGACCCGCGTCATGCGTGGCCTGGTAGGAGACCTCACTTTCCAGGAGGCATACAACCGAACACGGCGGGTGCTCAACATCTGCGTATCGACAGAGTCCATATATGAGCTGCCACGCCTACTCAACTATATCACGGCGCCTAACGTCATGATCTGGTCTGCCGTGGCTGCATCATGCTCTGTTCCGTTGGTCTTCAGCGCTGCCCCCTTGCTGGTCAAGAACCCCGACACCGGCGAGCATATGCCCTGGAACCCGACACCGCAGCGATGGATCGATGGTTCCGTTGACAATGACCTGCCCATGACGAGGCTTGCAGAGATGTTCAACGTCAACCACTTCATCGTCTCTCAGGTGAACCCTCACGTTGTTCCGTTCCTGGCCCGCGATGACCAGCTGGATCCTGACGAGACGTCGCCACGTCGATCGAGTCTGTCGCCCAGTAAGCAGGATCTCGATTGGATTTATACCCTCACAACTCTTGCGAAAGAGGAGGCTCTACACAGGCTGCACTTCCTGGCTGAGATTGGCGTCTTCCCCAATCTCGTCACGAAGCTTAGGAGTATCCTCAGCCAGAAGTACTCGGGTGACATCAACATCCTTCCCGAAGTCAATGTGCACGACATTCCGAAGATCCTAAGCAACCCCAGCCCCGAATTTATGCTGCGGGCCTGTCTGATGGGCGAGCGAGCAACGTGGCCGAAGCTCAGCCGGATTCGCGACCGTTGTGCTATCGAACTCGCACTGGACCGTGCCGTGCATCGCCTGCGTGCCCGCGTCGTCTTTTCCGATAGCCAGGTTGACTTGCGGAGGCTGACTACGGGCATCGTCCTTCCACCGCCCTGGCCCAAATCATCTGCGGCCGCCAAGCAAATATCTTCCTGTTCTCCGGCCCTGACCCTGGATACCGAAGTCGTCAAGAACAGACAGCGCAGGTCTTCAGGTAGCAGTGTGCAACTCATGGCACACCACCGACGCCTGATGGAAAATGTACTCACAGACGAAGAAACAGAAGAGGAAGAGCGCTTGGAGATGCGCGCGAGACATGGTCATGGGAGCGCCTCGCTTGTCGTCGTCCGCAAGCCCCGTCTCAAGAGAGCGGCAAAGAGCCACTATAACGTTTCCCTGGCTAGAGGACCGATGACCAGCCCGATAAACCCGGCGCAGCTCGAGGCCGTCGAATTTGACTTTGGGAAGCCCGTGACACCGCCATTGCACCGTTCACGCGACTCGGAAGGTTCGCTGTCTCATGATAGAAGACCCAGCCACTTGGACATGACACCAGCGAAAGAAATAGAGGTCACGGCGCCAGGGTCGAGGGGCGAAGCGACGTCGCATACGGACGAAATGGAGACGTCGGATTTGCATTCTTCCGATGGGGATGTGGAATCGCATACTGAGGACACCATGTCTGACCCTGACCCCTATGAGCGGAATTGGCTTCACGACGGGACGAATGAGCTGGAGACGACCCCCAAGAACGACAAGGAGTTGCTCGAGGTGAGCAGCCATGAGCTTTTGCCCGTGGGCGAATCGTTGAGCGGACTTTGGGATTGACTCGTAGACGGGAGGGTGAGCTCCTCGGACGAGGAAAAAAAGACGGTGAAGGGGAAGGAGCGGGCCGAAGATACGGCTGAGGAAGAAGACGAAGTCCTCAGGTCTAACTGGATGAGCTGGGATTAGGACTAGAACGGCGAGGTCAAGTATATGACCTAGGGACGATATTCGCGTCGATCGATTACATGGGCCAATGATGGCTTGGGAGATACATGAGCATTACACGGAGTTTGGCTCGGCATTTCAACGGCGCATGAGAACACAGTAGAAGAACGGAGAGGTGTCCCTGAAGAGTCAAGATAGCATTACACAGAGAACTGCAAGACGTCATACTTTTACAGCTTGGAGGGTATCCGCCTGCTTCCTCGGTAGCCATCTGAATGTCACCATCCGCCCCTCTATCGTATATGCTTGCTGTTGGGCTAAGCAAGAGTAGAGCTCTAGAAGAAAGCACTTGCTCGTTGCTAGTCGGTAGGCGTATAAGGACCAGCCAAATCCATGGTTGTAGAAACACAACATGTTTCCGTGACCGACGAACCTCCGACGAACCTCAATCGGGATATGCTGCTCAGCGGAAACATATTCGCTAAGGGGAGGCTTCGAAACACCTGAGACCAGATTGGTCCATGGCACGCGCCCGTAGACGTTGTATGGATCAATTAAAAGCTGAAGACTGCAAGATACGGCGACGGGCAACGCCATGAAACCGTGTCCGAAAGGAGTGAGATGCCAATTGTTGACCACTGACCATTCATCGCGAGGGCCCAATCGGCTTCCAATAGACATGCACATATATGTATTGCTCTGCACGAACACAGCTCGGATGGCTCTCCGTTGCGCCTTCTGGCAGGAGTTCCGGACGAATATCGCAATTGGAGGTGCGGGCATTCATTTGCTGGGGGTAATAACTGATTTACCCGATGTCCCCCTCGGGCACATCGCCACGGTATTAAGCGGTCCCGACTTCTCCAGGCTTGCGTTACGTCGCATCGACAAGAATCTGGCTATATTCGAGAACCGAAACCCTATGGCCGGTCGCAGGGCACGCCGGAAGCGAGGCGGGCTACATAAAAGGAACCGCGACCCGGCATGCCGTCGGCGAGGGTCGGTCAGTCGTTCTCAAAGACGGCACATGATCACTTCCACATCCCAACACCAATACTGTCCATCTTTTTTACAAATCCAAAAGAATGTCTGGCCTCGGTAACCTCCTCCTGTCCCTGGCAGCCGGCGCCGGCGCCGCCTCCGCTCTCAGCATCAAATCCGTCTCCCACAGCGGCCTGGCCTGTCCCCAAGACGCTAGAGTGACCTGGTCCGGCGACCTCGACGACCTTACCATCACTCTGCCGGACTTCGGCGAGACCCTCACCACGGGCCAGATGACGAGCTGTCAGGTCCACGTGCTCGTGGACGGCGGCGAGGCCGGGCGAGCGCTGGTCCTGCAGGACGTCGTCGTCCGCGGCGGGCTGTACCTCAGCACCAACGCCAAAGTGGACTTTTACACGACAGCATATTGGTCAGAGTCGGCTTCTGATGTGGTGATTTTCTCCCCTTCCCTCCTTCCTTCTCTCTCTCTCTCCTTGCCAGGTTGCGTGACATGCTATACCTGAGGACATATTCTCCACGAAAGCAGAGCTAACTAGGCTCGGGGCACCAGATCACCAAGTCCACAAGCACTGCGTCCGGCCCAGGTGCCGTCGCGCGGAACGTGGCAGTTTCTCAGCGGGTGAGCACGCCGTCGACTTGCGTCGGGGCCGATGGGTACGTGGGGATTCTTAACGTCACGTTCCGCATCATCTCCAAGGCCGGCAGCCGGATCATCTTCGGTAGAGAGCACAGGGAAGGCGGGACGTTCCCGGTCACGGAAGAGTTCACGTTTAAGTGGCAGGGCTGTTAGGTATAAGACGCGGGAAGGGCAAGCTGGGAGGAGGTTAGGTTACGGTTGTTGCGGGAAAGGATACCAAGATTGAAGTCTGACTACGAAAAAGCGAATATCGTTATTGAGTTCGTTCATGCCTCGCGGCTGACCGAACAATCACCATGATCAACCGTGGCGTCTACCACGTCACTGCTGCAAGAAGTGATTGATTGATTCACTGGTCTCGCTGTCGAATCGTATGAAAGCTTGATTGATTACAGTCATTGAACCTTTTTCGAAGTGATCACCATATAGAAGACACAAAAAAGAACCACCAGACCGCAATCTAGCCATATCACTCATAAGGTCGATCCTGGAACCAGCCAGCTTATTTTCCGGTCAATACACGCCAACTATCGTGTCCAAAGCAATGTCGTCCAGCAACAGCGACACCTCTTCCTCCAATTCGGCAGAACGGTCAAACGCCAACCCACCATCAACTCCAAATCCAACCAGCTCAGGTACTAGGCAGAACCAGCCAAGCACTACATCCACATCATCTAGGAACAACGGCCCCCCCTCCCCTAACACAGACCCCCCTACCCCCCCGGCGTCTCCTTGAACCAGCGGAGGACAGTGATAGCCATGCCGACGGGGGCAGCAACATCCAGCTACATGGTCACAAAAGTCACGAGGCCAATGGCTTAAGTAGATAGCGGTGCGTTAACAAGCCGCGACCATCTTAGGAAATCATAATCAAAACAGTACCGGATCCATTTGCCTCTCGCCCTCCTCATTGTGTAAGTCAGCGACGCTCAAGTTCAGCTGGATACCTTAAGTAGATTTGACAAAGTAGGCATGACCTCATCCGCCTTGTGGGTCGCCAGTCTGACATGCCTTTCGCCTTATGGGATGCTCCCATCGATGTCAGGAGACGCTCCTAGGTACCTTCTACGCCACGACGACGGGCAGATCGATATCCCCCGCCGTGGCACCATATCACCTGGCCCTTTGCGAGATCCCCAGCTCTGAGAGACCGGTATGTGCCTGCAAACTTGACATCATGAGCTGGACCCAGCCTCCAGCCTTCAGACTATATGTCTTCCGAACAATAGCAAGCAGAACAAAGCAGTCCTCCCCAAGAGAATTAACACGCCAAAACTAGCCATGCAGTACTTGGAAAGGGCGCAGGGTTTGCCGAGATGATGATCAAACTGAAAACTCAAGTAACTTTCACTCGAAAGCAGTGACACAGCAGCATGTCGGGTGGTGGGAAGAAGGTGGAGGAGTACTCTCGCCCCTGTGTCTATCCCATCCTTACCACCCTCTCGAGCTTCCAGTAGTGCAATATCCAAAGACAAGAGAAACGGAAACAACAATGACATGAGTGAGGAAGTGAGAGGAGCAAGTTGGTATCAGCCACACATGAGAGTTGAATGGACAAAGTAGCAACTCATCAGGGTTGCGAACGCTTTCGAGTGCCCGGACCCACCTTTCTTCTCAGGCCCCGGGGATCGGCAGCCGGCAGTCGGCGTCGGTGCGGGACGGAAGAGGTCGATGACTAGATGGGGTGGGGGGGGGCGGTTGTCGGCGATGGCGTGCTCAGGGCTACCGGGGTGGCCTAGAAGCTGATGGATAAGCACGGCGCCTCATGGCGTGGCGGCGTGGGTTTCTTTGAAGTTCTCGAGGCGAACTGGCGCCCCTCATGCATGATGCCACGAGTGATGTATGTGACGAAGTAGTGGGGGATTTGTAGAGAAGGTTGGAGGCCACATTGGAACATTGGGTCTGTTGTTCGAATTTGCCCCATCTGATCGTCGGTTGACATGTCGTCGTCTACAGGTATAGATAGCGCCAGACCGAGAAACGTACCCGGCTGAGGGATGAAGAGCAAGCGTCAAATCTCAGAGATATTCTCGGGGTTGCGGTGCTGTGTGCATGTGCTGAAGAAGCACCAAGACGGCGGCATGTTGAGGTGACAGGCGAGGTGGATCCATCTGGGGTTCGGATGAGCTCCTCGATAAATGGCAGATAAGGAGCTAAACTCTACCTTGGGTACCTAGGTAGGTAGGTACTTTGGCTGTCGGATGCTTCACAGAACTGCCTAGGTGACTGAGGTGCCCCCCGTGTGTGCTTCAGGCGTCTTCTGTAGGCGGCTTAACTCCCATGATGTGCCCTGAGCCAAGGATGATGTAATCGAGCACGCCATCGGGTCTTGACCCAAACGGGACATGGAGGGGTAGTGACATCTGCGGTTAAAGAAAAGAAAGAAAAAGGCCCCTCCAAAGACGCGGGGCAGTTTGGGGAGAGCTCTGCCACCCCTCCCTCCAGCTCGTCTCGTAGAGGGGGGAAGGCGACGTGCCAGCCTCTTCGATGCTCCTTGTCGAGGAAATGCTGTCACTTTGGATACCCAATATACCAATGCCAATGTCTGGTGGTTCGACTTCTGTTATATAGGGTGGTTGATGGTTCAATGACCGGCGGTAGCCAGGTAATATGTAGTTAGTTGGCTATGTACGTGAGCATCCTTGGGAGGCGGGGTCGCCGGCTTTGACCTCTCAGGCCAAACAATAGCACGGCGGGATGCTACAACAGCTTTCTGCTTCCCACTGGCCTGGCGAAGCTGAGGAGGTCGATGGGGCACTACTATAAATTCACTGTCAAGACGGAGGTTGGCATGAGCTGGAATTCGCCCACGAGCTCTGCTGGCGGATGGATCGTGGGGCAGAGATGAAGTTGATGTGGGAAAGGGCGAAAGGACGAGCGAATGGGCGAGGCTAGAAGACATGGTCTCGGGGACCCCTACCGCACCAAGACAGAAGGATAATGCAAGCGTGCCGCATTAAGGTGAGATGGTTTGTTGATGGGACAAGGCAAAGGAGGGGGGGTGGATGGGTGGACGGGATGAGAGGGTTGAAGAGGAGGAAGAGGAGGACGGGAGGTACGGAGGTACGGCCGGGCTTTGTCTTTTGGCCTTGCGGCAATCAGTGCCTGGGGCGTGGCTCCGAGCTATTTATTACACGTCGAGTCCCGCGCTTCTCATCTTCGTCCTCCGCTACCTGCTCTTCTTCTCCCCTTCCCCCCATTGTTGTTTTCATCCCATACATCGTCACATCGTTGCCGCATACGTAATCTCTCCCACATATCTATTTCCACACATCACAAACACAATGGCTGACCAGCGCCCCGCTCCGTAAGTAACGAACCCCGCGCCGGTTTACCCCGCCGCCGCCATCGCCGCCGTCGCCGACGTGATCAATTTACGCGTGTTGCCGGCTTCGTTGTCTCTGCTAAAGCAAATGCTAACCCGCCCTCCCTTTAGCCTCCGCCTCGGCACCGTCGCCCCCAACTTCAAGGCCGAGACCACCAACGGCCCCATCGACTTCCACGAGTTCATCGGTGACAGCTGGGTCGTTCTCTTCTCCCACCCCGAGGACTACACCCCCGTCTGCACCACCGAGCTCGGTGCCTTTGCTAAGCTCGAGCCGGAGTTCGCCAAGCGCGGCGTCAAGCTCATCGGCCTGTCTGCCAACACCCTCGGCAGCCACGAGGGCTGGATCAAGGACATTGACGAGGTCACCGGCTCCAAGGTCGCCTTCCCCATCATCGCCGACAAGGAGCGCAAGGTCGCCTACGCCTACGACATGCTCGACTACCAGGACACCACCAACGTCGACGAGAAGGGCATTGCCTTCACCATCCGCTCCGTCTTCATCATCGACCCCAAGAAGACCATCCGCACCATCCTCTCCTACCCGGCCTCCACCGGCCGCAACTCGGCCGAGGTCCTCCGCATCGTCGACTCCCTCCAGACCGGCGACAAGCACAAGATCACCACCCCTATCAACTGGGTCCCCGGTGACGACGTCATCGTCCACCCCTCCATCAAGACCGAGCAGGCCAAGGAGCTCTTCCCCGAGGTCCGCATCGTCAAGCCCTACCTGCGCTTCACCCCTTTGCCCAAGGACAAGGCCACCATCGCGTAAGTGGCCGCGCTTGGAACGACGTCTGGGGGCGTTTCATTGCGTGACACGTTCTCCAATCCGTCTTGCCTAGGGGGGGGATCCTAGCCTGCACAAACCACAGATCGTGGCGGGTGACTGACTGGATGAACCCAATAAAATAAGACGAGAAGGAAAAAAAAAGATTCAAAACAAAAATTGGAATACGAGTCGATGCTCTCCAGGCGTAGGAGACTACGTACGGAGGCAAGACTCCTTCGTCTGTATACCCCGCGTAGCTTTGGCAATGGTAGGGTTGGCATGGCCCAGTCAAGCAAGATGCCCTTCACCAGGACTACTTCGTTTAGACAGCAATATCCCCTCGGCCTTTGTCATAGGACGTATGAAATAATGAGAAATGTCCCAAAGATTGTATAGGGCCTTTTGGCATGCACTTGGTGACATCGGGCCAAAAGAATCTCTGCATGGAAACCTGTCGAACTGATACCTCGCGAACGCCAACCTCTTAGCGTGATGATGCTCGTCGTCGGGGCGAACGAGTCTCGAGGACGGGAAAGCGTGTCTGCAATTGTCGCCACCTGAATGTTGGTTCTAAGCAGCCGAGTCAAGAAGCCTCGTGAGGCAGGTAGTATTAAACATGTGTTTTGATCACGGCTCATTGACCTCATGCATGGTTAGCGTCCCCGCCCGGTCGGTCTCAGCAATTCATTCGACCAAAGCGCAACGTGGAGGCGCCATCAAATCGACCGGCTCCTCGCCCTCGCATCTCCTGCCTGTATTATGCTTGTCGGCGGCGCGGGGCACGGTAAACGATGGAAGCCTCGTCAAGCACGCAGCCCCGAGGGCATTTTGCCATGTGCACCTAGGCTATCAGCCCTGTCAATATCATGGGACGCGAATGAGTTGATCGGCAGTCTGGCGTGGAGGCATTCACTGCGACGACCCTTTTACAGGCAGGGGCTTGTTGCACTTTGACGAGCGGCTTGCTTGCCTGCCTACCTCGTGCCGTTCAGCTCTTTGACCCCTCCGTCCAGGGTCCTCCTCAGCCCGACCGACGGTGATCCCTCGCTCACATGACTCGGCCGAACAGACATGGCCTGGGCCGGAGGAGACGGCCGGTCTAATTTTCGGAAAGCTAAATGACACTAGCGAATGCAACGACGAATACACCCTTTCTTGGCCTTGTTTGTCAAAGTGCTGTTGCGTTCATCAGCTAGAGCGTGAGAGTGAACCGGCGGCGGTTCGCCAAGGAGCTTTTCGGGTATGGTCGAGCAGCTAAGCGCCTTGTCTAGACAGACAGGCACGATCCCGGCGCGACACGAGGCAGAGAGTTCCCGGCCGTTGGTTCGAGAGGAGAAGGGGGGAAAAGTGAGGCTGGAACAATTCCAGAACCAAGGGACAGCTGGGGAAAGTTGAAACATCCGCACCCACCAAAAAATGGCAGGTAACCGGGCTCCCACGTTTTCCCACGTCTCCTACACGGGATGGGCAGAAGGACCAGCGTCCGTAACCCGCGCCGTTCCAGGGTCCCCAAGGCCCCAAGGCCCTAAGGCCGTTGTCGTCCATAGGGTCGGCATAGGTGCCTTTCCTGGGGATTGTTCTCCCGAGACATGACTGACAGACTAGGTTGCATATGTTACCGACTACGACAACATCGCATCGCATCGTATCGCATCGTGTCCGTACCGCGCCTTGTAATGACGTCCAGCCGCCTTCATGCTCAGCATCGGCAACGTCAGCCGCGCTGGACGAGGTTGCTGGAGCACTCACCGTATACTACGGGGAACAATTCCCCAGTGAGCTTAGGCGACGGGAGACGACAATGTCGATAAAGCGACGTGCGACTCGCGAGGGCGGCGCAGTGGACTGAGAGGCGTGGATGGTATGCCCAGAGGTGCGGTGTTGACAAGGACTGGGACAGGGACAGGCCCCGTAATCCAATCGTAGCCTTGCTGAAATCCGTGATTCCGTTTTAACCCCCCCCCGACTCCTCAGGGGAGATAGATAGTACACTAGTGTCAAGTCACCCCGACCGAAAGCCTTTCAATGTCAAGTTCCCCTCTCGGTGCTCATGGGTTGGAATCCCGGCCGAAATTGACTCCCTTTTAGAGTCACTGGAAAGGTCTCCATCAGCGACGTCCGAATCCCCTGGGCGCCGCTTTTACCTCTGTCACGCATGGGAGAGAGTCCGGGAATGTCATGAGCAGTGTGGGATGCTGGGTGTCGATGTACACAGAGATACGTGGCCCAAGATGGGCTCTAAAACAGATGCGCCGAGCACTTTTGCAAGTGAAAGAATCCAAAGGTGTGGAGAACGAGGGAAAGGGTCTTCTTTGACACTTGCAGCCAGCTCGATCGTCTGATGTTCTTATGTCCTCCTGCCGCTGCCGCAGGACGATGGTACCAGGTGCTGCGTGCATGGCCCGGCGGGGTGGTTGGTGTCTGAGGGTTTTTTTTTTGGTACCAGCCAAAATTCAAATGAAAGATGCTAGTCCACTGGGTATGTATGTCCTGACTCCTCAAGAATACGAGTGGATTTCTCGGTTGCCGCTTATCGTCTGGTGACTCGTATGAAGGGTGAACGCAGTAATGGGGCCATGACCGGTCTGGTTGATTGTATTAGTAGCTAGTTGGCCGTGGCTTCTATCTTCTTCTCGTTTGCTCCCGCGGATGGAGGGGCCGAGTGGCAAGGGGGTTGGGGCCCCCCTACCAATGCCTGGATCAGGGAGAGGACAGAAAGAGAAAGAAAGCCCTTGTCTTCTACTTGTGATACCCTAGAAGTCGAAGGACGGTCATCATGGGCAACACCCAAGTCTTGAGAAAGGAGGTCAGTGCGTATGTATATCCTTGTCAGTGGCTGTGCCGGGTACCTTTCCTTTTCCTCTTGCCAGCCAACCTCACTCGCCTTACTCACCTTACCTACCTGAGAAGTGCCCTCACCCTTCTTCTCACTCCCAACAGTCTCGTAGTTTCCTAGTCATTCTTACTAGTGAGGATTGTGTCTGGTTCCTCCAGTTCGGCCCAAAAGCATCTTGATTCGATTGACACGATGGTCCTGGACATTATTGTCACCCTTCCTTCGTGTTCTCATGTGAGATGCACGGTTGTTAGACTTGGCTATGAGAGGCTGAGAGATAGGACGGCGTGAGGTGAGGCGGACTCACTCTCTCTCCCACCTGGGCTTACCGGAGGCGTGGAACCGGCAAGAAAAGGCAGCCAGCACCGACTGTGTAGGTACCTATCCGTGCCTAGCTAGTACCTACCCACCCAGGCACGTATGTAGGCGTAGGTACGAACAGCGAGTGAGGACAATTAGGAGGAGGCTGGGCTGAGAAGTAAACCTGTCCTTCTGCCTTCTGCTGTGCCGCTCCTGGGTTCTGCATTCCTTCCCGAGTTCCAACCGTTTCCCCCCTTGCAGTTTTTCAGGCGCCTTCTCAATGGACACCAAATCGACCAGTCTGGAGAAATCGACACCGGTCGCCCCTTTGAGCCGCTCTAAACTTAATAAGATGCAGTACGGAGTCCTCTCCGCCACCGTATCAGAGGTATCAGGGTTCTTGCGTACTTCACGTCTGTGTACAGATAGGTAGGTAAGGTACTGAGGGACGGGCGGACAGTTTAAGGTAGGGTAGGTACGGTACACACGGCTTTGCAGATTGGTCTATGCCCAACGCGGCAATAATTGTCCATCTCCCCTCTCTCTCCCTTCACCCCTTTCTCGTTCACAAGGTTGAAAGTTCACACTCCCCATTCTGACTCTCACCCTCATCCTCACTTCTCACACCTCTTGCCCTTCCTCTCCTCCCAATCTGCCTTTCCACTCACCCACAGGTCGCCGCAACCTCCCCATCCAGACCCAATTTTCCCATACGCCTTTGCGCCTTTGCACCAATCGAGCCCGGGCGGATCTTCTCCTCTTACCGCCCGTTGTGTCCGCTGCATCCCACCCAAAGATAGCTGCGTTATGACCTGACGTTACGGGCTGCATCCGTAGGCACCTGTTGAAACACATCGCGACCCTTGCGTTACGGCTACGGAAACTGCAGTACAACCACGAATACCGGCTCGTTCTGCTGCTCGCTTGTCTCTGCTTCGTTTCGTTTCGTTTCGTATCGTATCGCCTCGCAACGCAACGCATCTGGCGCGCGCTTTTCTCTGCAAGTCAGGCCAAGGAAGACCTATCCTTCTCTTGTCCTCGTCCTCGTCCTCGTCCACATATTCTTCTACATATTCCTCCACCTTATCCGCATACTTACCCAAACGTCTCGACTCGCATATCCATCCCAATACCGTCGAACCACACGGTCTTCCATGACAGTTGCAGCGCATTCAGTCACTCACATCTCCCTGCCGCCGTCATTTCCACCTCCGTTTTCCCCTGGGACGGCGGATGCCTAGCCCAGTATTCGTACCTGACAGACCGTGCTTTTGGGCTTGCCCTCTCTCCCAAGATTGGCCCTGGCCAGCCCTCTCCCCCTAACCTAACCCACTTCTTCCCTCGCGTCCGCTTCGGAGCTCAAGCTGCTTTTCAACACCTTGTCCGGCTGGTCTGCCCCAAGCACGAACGAGGTAGTCTGTGCGCCAAAACCAAACGAACGCCCACCACCCACCACCCACCCCCCTCCTCTCACCAAGACCCCGAGTGCAAAAGAAGAAATCCAAAGGACGCTCTCGCGTTTTCACCGTCGACAAATCCCCCTCGCGCCCCAAAGGAGCAGGTATCTGGAAATTAACGACTGCAACCTTGCTGGTGGTTTCCGGCCGCTGTTGCCGCTGCTGGCCAACCCCCACCTCAAGTAAGGTACTCAAGAACATAGAGCGGAGTACGGACGGATACAGCTTACTCGGCTGAGAGTCCCAGGCCCCTCATCATCGTTGGACTTCGACTCCTGCTCCATGCTCGCGGGTCCCTTTTCGAACTTTGCCCTCCACCCCCCACACACGCCGTCCCCTTACTGTACTCTGTACACTACAAGTTACCGCAACGTACCCTGCCCGTACGTCCCCTGCCGACCCGACGACCCTCGATTGTTGCCCGCCCGCCGCTCCTGAGTCGTCTTGAGACCGCTGTCGCCGTCGCCGTCGCTGTCTCCGTGCCGTCGTTGTTGTTGTCGTCGTCGTCGTCGTCGTCGTCGTCGTCGTCGTCTCCTTCCCCGTCGATCTTATTTCTGCCCACCGCACACCCGACTGGTAGAACAAGCCTCGCCTCGCTTCGCCTCTCCGCGTACTCGAGCCGTCGACGCAACTCTACTTGGTCTTGACCCATTTGATTGATTCCCTGCGCCATCCCCGGCCATAGGTGCGTACCCTTCGTCCTCCTCTCAGCCGCTGCTGTTCTTTTCGCTCGCCCCCGTCCCCTCCCATCCCCATTCATATCCTGTGCCCATTTGTCCTCCACACCCCAACCCACATCCCACTCTATCTCTTGTGCGCCGCTTTCTGTCACTTGTGGGGGGGGAAACGGACACTGAGAAACACGTACACAATAAGACGGGAAAGACAAGGCCTCTCATTCCCTCTCTCTCTTTCTTCCCGTCTCCGCTCTGCCCAGTCCCAGTCCCAGCCGCCGAGCCCAGCCTGGTCCGAAAAACCACCCCGGCAGACGTACACACGCACCGAGTAGTGAGAGTGAAGAGGGACTGAGGCCGGAAGGACTCAACCAGAGACCCGTCACAAGGTACTGGGAGCCTAGCAGAGTCGGACGGACGAACGATCCTGGGTCTGAGCAGCTCGAGCCGGGGGTGTTCTTTTCGAATCGTCATCTCTGGTCTTTCTTCGCTTCTCACCTACCTTTGGCCTTTTCCACGACCCTCTTCCCGTCGTCGTCGTCGTCGCTGCCGTCGCTGCCGTCGCCGTTGTCGCCGTTATCGCACCTACTACCTGACCGCAACGACGTCGCGACCTCTGTTTTCTTGATACTTCACTTTCTGTGCATTCTTACTGTTTTCTTCTTCTTTTCCCTCTTCCCCCATTAACCTTCCGCTTCTTGTCTTCTTCCCGAAGCTTCATCTCCAAGTCCGTCCTGCCGACGAATCTAGGACGGCCTGGTCCTGGAGCGATCGCTGCAGAAGTTCTCCTTCCCCCGAGCCCACCTTGCGTTACCGACATTTGTTCCCAAAACCCGCCCTGCATGAAAAACTTCACAGCCCTCTTTTCGAGCCGCTGAGCAACTTTCTTCTGGCGTCGTCGCAGCGACCGCTCTTGCAACGCAGAGTTTCCCAGGCTGTGTTTACAGTCCGGGGGCTAGTTGTGTCGCAATGTCTGGCCCGGGACTAACCTCGAACCAGTCTGATCTCTCGCGCTTTTCCGACTCGGAGCCCGAGCAAGATAGATCCCCCCCCGGAAAGTCTACCGCAGACATTCTCTCGGGCGTCTATCGCGGCTTCAAAAAATTTGCGCCGAGCAGAGACGGCGAATCGCGCCTGACGAGACAGCCTTCCCTCTCTCGACTAGGCCTGCACAGCGTTTCCCCTAGCTTGACCTCAACCCCCTCTCCGCCTCCTTCCTCGACGCCTACTCCCGTCCCGAACTCGTCCAAGAACCGGCCGCTTCAGCATGGGAGAAGCCTGAGTCTACAGAGTAGTCTCGCCAAACCCTTACCCGAGCCGCCACCATCGATCCCTTCGCCCACCGGGCCCGACGTCCCTCCTGCCGCACACTACAATATCGGAAGCCTCGGCGCTATAGAAGAAGGCCCAGCCGATGACATTGATAGTCGCACCAGCACGATGGATTCAAGCGTCTCAGCGGACCGGTCTCAGATGTACGCCAGTGGGTCGGGATATAACGCCGATATGGCCAGCAGTCAGAGCAGCTTGGCAAGCTCCTCGAGGCAAGATGGGAGTGAAGATATGAGGGAAAACCCGAGCTTGACGCCGCGGAGTAACGGCCCGTTGTCGGCAGGGCCCTCTCCGTCCTCCGCCCAAAACAGGACACCCGCTTCGGCGGTTGGTACGCCGACTGCCTCGTCGTCTTCAGCCCACCTTTCAGGCCTCATGTGCAACGTCCACCGGACGACCGGCCGAGAGCCTCATCCGCTTGTCGGCGCCACGACTACCATACTGGGGGACAAGCTTTATGTCTTTGGTGGAAGAATACTGTCACGGAGTCGCCCGGCGCCCCTCACATCCGACCTGTACGAGCTGGATCTTATTCGCAGACATTGGTCGAAGCTCGAGACCACGGGCGATATACCGCCTCCGCGATACTTCCACTCCATGTGCGCATTGGGAGACACCAAGATGGTCTGCTACGGAGGCATGTCCCCAACGCCGAACCAGTCCGCCGCTGGTCCGGATCAGCAGCCAGAAGTCACGGTTATGTCGGACATCTATATCTACGATGTTCCCTCCCGCAAGTGGACCTATATACCGACTCAGGATCCACCCCAAGGCCGCTACGCGCATTGCGCTTGTATAATGCCTTCGTCGGCTACTTTCACCTCACACAAGGCGCCATTGTCGGCCTTACAACATAACCCCTCGTCCGGCAATCCGAACGAAGGTCGGATAGGAATCAACATCGACGGTACGGGTGGTGCCGAAATGGTGGTGGTTGGCGGCCAAGACGGCGCCAATCATTACATTGAGCAAATTAGCGTCTTCAACCTTCGCAGCCTCAAGTGGACGGCGATCGAGCCTCTCGACAAAAGCTGCGGTGCATACAGGAGCGTTGTGGCTCCTTTACCCCCTTCTGTGACGGCACGCATTGGCAAGTCTAGCGTCAACGGTTTCCAGCGAGACGGTGGCATCAGCCAGGAAGCCCGCGAACCCGGATCATCCATGCTCATCTACTCCAACTACAACTTCCTGGATGTCAAGCTCGAGCTGCAAATCCGATCATCGGACGGCACCCTCACGGAGAAGCCCATGTCAGGTTCTTACTCGCCGCCGGGACTGAGATTTCCCAACGGGGGCGTGATTGACACGTATTTTGTCGTGAGCGGCACATACCTCACTTCCTCGAAGCAAGAGTACGCCCTATGGGCTTTGGATCTGAAGACTTTGACTTGGTCGCGGATTGACGCTGGAGGTGCCGTCTTCAGCCAGGGCAGTTGGAACCGCGGCGTGCTCTGGAACCGTAGGAACACGTTTGTTATTCTCGGCAACCGGAAACGAAGTCTCGTCGATGACTATAATCATCGACGTATCAACTTTTCCAATGTTTGCATGGTTGAGCTTGAAGCATTTGGGTTCTACGACAACCCGAGGAAGACGACGCCAATGTCTGGATTCGTATCGGCCAGTAGTCCGTACACTGGACCTGGTTTAAGTCTGGCCAGAAAGGCCGGGACCACGGCAGGCGGACGCTTCCACTCGAGGGCCGCTGAGGAACTGGGGGAGAAGGCACTGGCCATGCGGGAGCTGTCCGACATGGATATTCTTTGCTTACATGGGGAGAGGATTCCCATCAACTCGAGGATGGTGGCACGCCGGTGGGGACCTTACTTTGTGCAGTTGTTGCGGGAGGGAACGGCGACTCAGGACGGCAGCGATGCCATGACGCTTCGTTCTGGTTCTGGAGTCAATAACCCCGTCAGGAATTCCACTTTGACAATCACACCAGCTCGCAACACCGTCGAGAGCTCGGGCTCTATGGCAAGCACCATTATGTCGTCCGGCTCGTCGTCAAAAGCCCCGAGCACGGCTCCGACCAGCGCTTCAGCGGCCTCCTTCTCTCTTCCCGCTTCCGGTGGCGGCGTGGACGCAAGTACCGTCAACTCGGCCCCCACGCCCAGGTCTCTGCCGCCCAACTCGCGGCCTCGATGCCTATACCTCCCCCACACCTATCTCACCGTGCAGGCGCTCCTTCACTTCCTCTACACGTCCTCGCTGCCGCCTCCTTCATCACCCTTATGTACGCCCCCTATCCTATGCTCGCTTCTTCAGATCGCTCGGCCATACCGGATCGACGGCCTCCTCGAAGCGGTGGTCGAGCGCTTGCATGCCCTGTTGGACTCCAGAAACGCAGCCGCAGTTTTCAACGCCACCGCAATGGCCGCTGGTGGCGGTCGTGGTATCGACGGTTCTCTGAACCCCAACTTCTTCGTGCCCCTGGATGCTACGGGCTCGCCCATTTACCCCTTGGAAGGATCCCAGAACGGCGACAGCAGTACGGACCTGCAGGGTCTCTCATCTCGCACGGCCGCGTTGCGCATCAACACCGCCATGTCCTCTGGCCGGCCCTCCAGCGACGAACTTAGTGCCACAACGAGTGTCAGTGGATCAGAGTGGAGTTCAGAGATTGGCGACTCGGAACGAGGAGGTTTGCGCGAGGTCTGGGGTGGCGAGCTTAGTTCTGTCATCGGTCTACAGAAGAGAGGCTTGCGGGGTCTCATGGAGGGGAGAAGGATGCGTGAACGCACCGGAACGAACTCTGGTACCGGCATGAGCGGAGGAATGAGTTCCTACGGTGGTGGACAGGGCCGAGTGGGACTCGGCATCGCCGGATCATGATAAGGTTGCACGGGGCTTGCAGCAGAGAAGAAGCATATTGCACGAGGCGCGGAGGTAATGAATTTATGATAGCATGGCCGAGTGCCACATATTCCCTCGGACACGCAATCTAGGACGAGTGACAGTGTGCTTGTTGTGTTTGTGGAAGCGTGAGACAAGTTGTGCATGGGGGCGCGGGAGGGGACACGTCTCGCTAGATGTAAGCCTAAGTAGCACTTAAGAAACCGGCCCGAAGCCTCTGTATTTGCCTCCATTCAGGCAACCCTTGCATCTCGCTCATGTTGCACGTCTCCTGTATGTCCATGGTCACAGGCCATCCGTCTCCATCCCTTTCGCGATCCGTGTAGTCTCTCCCGCTTGAGGGAAACCATGGAAACGAAACCAATTTATCCGACTACGGGGTCTTGGATGATTCAAGGAGCAGAAAAAGGGCAGGCGCCACGTCGAAGACCCTGGAGCAGCTCGACGCCCTCGGCCAGCTCAGCGGAGCCCTTGCCCATCTTATCCTTGGGGCCAATATCCTCGAACAAGAAGCCCTGCGGCATCATCTTCTCCGGGCCGGGCACCGTTCCTCCCAGAAGCCGGGTCGCGAGACCGATGGGCCCCCAGCGGTTCCAGAAAGTGGCTGGGTTGTAATACGGGTGGACGAGGTAGTCATGGTGCAGAATGCGACCTGTGTCAGGGTTCGGTTCCGAGAAGAAAATGACGGGGATGAAGCGCGGCAGCATCAGGTGGCGGACGATGAAGCGGCGAACGACGAGGGCTGCGTAGGCGGTGAGGCATGCGACGATGCCGGGTTCGGGGAAGCTGTGATTTGTTCTTGAGTTAGTGGCTTGGCTGAGATAGGTACACAAGGCGATGGCTTCTCAAGCTTACCAGAAAGCAGCACGAACGCGGTCTCCCATGAGAACATACAACACCTCCCGAGCAAACGACTTGGCGAAGTCGGGGACATGGAAGAGGAGCATCTCAGTTAGCTGGGAGCTTGCCTGAAGGTTGACCCTGGCGGGTTTCATTTCGGCGATCTCGTATTCGGCGGCCCAGGCGGTTATGTCCTCGACGAACTCGATACCGTCGGCCCAGGACTGCCGGCGAAGGAAGCCTTTGTATTGGATATCCATGGCGTCGCCGATGGCTTTCCAGTGCGTACCAATGGCGCAGATCTCCATGTCAGTGAGGGCCCTCCACTCGTAGAGGCGCATGAAGCGGATGGGCTCGGTAACACAGACAGCCAGGGTATAGAGAAAGTCGGCGTTGGAAATCTGGCCGGCAGCTACATAGCGGCTGTGTAGGTAGTTCATGCGGGAGATAGCCTTGAGGGCACGCTCTGAGGTGGGAGGATTTAGGGAGAATCTAGGGGCCGAGTTAGTTTGGGCTGTAGGCACCGACTGCAAAAGGAGATCGACTTACTCGCCAAAGAGAACAGTGGTGTCCTCGTATCTGATCGAAACAAGTCAGATTCTCATGCGTCTGCTAGGACTGCAACGGAAAGAAGAAGGCCGATTGGGGACCATGTGTCTGTACCCCAAAGATCTTACCTTTTTTGGGCGTTGGCAGGATCGGCCAAGTTCTTGGTAGCGACAATGAGCCTGGACACAGACTCAAAACCGTAGGTCTAGGGTCCAAAAGTTAGTCACCATGTTTCTTGTCTGAGAATTCGGGGGCAAGTGGGCGTACCTTGAAGATTGCGAACTGGAGAGACAGTATGTACATCTTGGGGAATTCGAATTCAATCAGGTTCTTGATGATGAGATGAGCCTGGCTGTTGGTCATGCTCGCCAGGGAGCCGCGATCGGTGAAGCCTATCTTCTTCTGGAAGTTGGCGATGCGTCTAAAGCGGAGCGAAGCACACAAGGCCACCCATCCTGCAACAAGCGCCACAGCTATTGTGGTGCTTGCCCAGGACTTGGAAACGAGGGCGGCGTAGCCAAAGAGGTGTGAGGGGGCCATCTGGGTAATCGGTGAACCCAGGTGAGTGAGGTTAGGCATCTCAGTGTCCATAACGAGTACAGCCAATACTGTTCTTGAAGTTTCAACCCAGTAGTATTGCAGGTTTGCGGTTTGATGCTGCTGCAACTGCAGTCCAAAGGTGAAATTGATAGACAAGGCTTAAGGAAGTCGTATTTGGTCCCAGTCTCTGTTTTGTTTCATTGTCGGCAATCCAATCCGCTCTTAGCCAGGAGACTTTGCTGTCTAGACTGCAGGAACGGCAATGTCGTATCTGCGTCAACAATTGGGGTAGGTGCCAAGAAGTGAACGGCCTGGTCAAATCTGATTGGCTAGTCAAGCCTGGAATGTCTGGATTTCATAGGGAGGGCAAAGAAAATCTCCAAGGGAGTGATGTAGGTAGATAGACAGATGTAAGGAGGAAAGAGGGGTGAGGGGTAGTCATTTGTGACTAAAGCAGGTGAATTGCTTCAGCCACAAGCAAAAGGTAAGCTTTGCTTACCTTATCCCACGTCACATGTCTTTGCAGATTTGATAAGTAACCAATAGGGCGCGCAAAAGGAAAGTGGCGTTGTTGGTGAATCTTATGAAAAATAATGAAAAGGAGAACAAAGGGACTGCTGGGATGAGTGAGATAGGTTAAAGTTGATAGTGGCAGATCAAGGAACTCCCTCTCTGGATTTAGCATACATTATAGACCAAAGGTCGTGGGTAGACCAAGCTGGCTAGGAAGGTTTCTGGAAAAGTTCATTGCGCAGGTAGCTTCCTTATTGCAGGTTATGTGCGCAGGTCTTCTTAGGTCTGTGGATGCTTGAGGGGGATGCCTATGTATCAGGCGATTTCCTTGTTGCAATGAACCATCTTGTTGCCCCAATGTCCTTTTCCGTTTTCCCACTTGGACTATACTATCCGGCGAAGATATTGAGACTCACTGCACTTCTAACTTATCACCTGCTCTCTTCTACACTCCTCAGCGGTGTTGAAATCGAGGTTTCAAAGATAGAATTCAGTGTACCTAAGAAGGAAAACGTGGGTGGAACAAGGCCCTAAGATAATTACCCATGTTCCGAGCCATCCTCAGCACTTAAGGTTGTGAGTCCACTGCATCATTGGGTGTCATCTTGCCTCATTAGCAAGAAATCAAAGCTGAATACAGAAATTTTCCTCCACTGGTTGGCAGTGGGAACCAGGTGTCTCAGAACCTAATGGGCGCTGTGACGCGTTTAGGTGGTAGTCATGGCGAAACACTCGTAGCTAGCGTCCCGCCTTCCAGGGCCGGTTTGATCGCATTGTGCATGAGCAACACCAGGAAGTCCGGTTTACCATGGGGTTTGGGGGGGGGGGGACTTCCTACGACCTGTTGAAGCTTGGTTGGCATACAAGCAGTCATCTCGCCCCCTTCCCGCTGTTTGTATGTGTTTCATTGACCACTGTACCGTCTCCTGCAGCCAACCCCCCTGATTTCGAACAACTCGGTGAGGCAGGAATCATTGTATAACCCATGCTTGGCAGTGACTGTCCAGGCTATTGAAATTTCTGAGGGCACACGGTATTCATAGCCTTCCCTACGCTGCGGGCAAGCAGCGGAGATCGTTGTTGGGTATTCTGCTCAGATTTCACGCGCGGTATCTGCATCTGTTGCCGCCCGTCTTCGAGGGGGGCCTCTTGGAAACAGGCGATCGACTGCGGAATTTGCTCGAGAAGTACTTTTTCTGAAAGCCGGGCTGTTGTTTGGGATGGCTGAGATACATTCAGGCCTTGGATCCCCTCCGCTGCGCGTTGGTTCTGGACATGACAGAAGCATGGGTGGGGTTGTACGAATGGAGACATTCGGTAGGAGCAAGAATGAGGGCCAGCCGATGTCTAATTTGAAACAGCCGCAGAGACTTCGAAGGCTATGCTGGAAAAGGTGCTACGTAAAAGGTGACGCTGCGGAAGTCAGGCCGATGGTGGTGCGTATGTCTGTCTGTCTACCTACCTCGGTACCTTAGCTCGGGACGGATAGGTACATACCTAAACATTGTGGAGAAACACCGGCCCGCTGTGGATAAGTGTGTAAAAAGAGGTTAGCGCTCGTCTATTTACAGCCCCAGCCACTCAGAAGCCTGGCCACCAATCTCCGAGATCCACTGGTTCATGAACGGCCCCCACTGAGCCCTCCAGGCGCGCGTCTAAACCAACCTTCAATCTCCATCTGGCCATTTTATTCCACTGACAAAGTCGTCCCTGTTTCCAGCGACACCAAGTCGATTCTGCCGGCCATCCGCCCATCTATACGCTCGCCGTGCGAGAGTTTCTGCAATTTCCCGCCGCCACGTCAGGTACCCGGCCGAAATTAGCTCCTGCTTCGCTTTGCTGCGCGTCTACCGCTTCGTCGATCGGGATGGAGACCACCCCACCGGTTCCTAGACAAGTGGTCTACTCAACATCCACAATCATATCGCACGGCAGGCCAAAGGGCTTTGATTCTTAACTTAGTTCGGTTAGCCTCTCTAGCACGCGCTCGCAGTCGTCGCTTGCCTCCAATGCGATGCGGCTATCCTTTCTCATTTCCCTCTTTCGGCCCCATTGGCTCCTCTTCTGCAGTTGCAGTGGCCCGAGTCCGCTCCAACGGTCTGGCGGTTCAGCACTGGAGCCGTCTGCTTGTTTTCACTGTCCAAGCAAGGACTTTCTCGTCTGACTCCACGGATGTTGTAGCATGGTTCAGCCCTATCGCCGTCGGTGCAGCGTCGCAAATGGGGCACTACGAGCGCGGCAAGGCTGGCGCCTGCTCATGTTCATCGTCCATGTCAACGCAGACCCTCTTTCTGACCCCATCATCTTCCAGTTTGAGTCTTTGAGTCCTTCTTCGGGACCCCGGCGACCCGTCCGATCATGCCAAGGGTATCGTAGCCGCCCTCCAGACCCGGCCAATTCTACGCGCCCGACTTCAGACAGACGCCCATCCCCGATGAGATGTCCGGCCAATGTCTGTAGGTCTAGAGCTCGCTTCCCGCTCTTTTGGACACACGAGACGGGTTTCATGGCAGCTCTGGCAAGTCTCTCGGTCTTGTTAAGTCGAGCTGTCTCGTTTCAGATTCTCATGATCCTGGTCTCATCGCAACCGCGCTTCTGCGCCTCTTTGTCCACCCAACCGGCCGTGATATTGCTTAAAGCCAGGGCCAATGTCCAGCTTCTCGATCTTCTTGACTCTGTATTCGCTTGTCAAGACAATTCTCGCCATCTCACAACTCTTTTCTTTTTTCCTCGTTCCGTCTCTTTTCCTTATTTCCTTTTCAGTCCTAGTCATCGCATTTCCTAAACCGATTTTCATAGATTTCTTCAGACCACCTAGCCCTCTTTCGCCCCATCCCGTTCATCGCCCTGTCATCAACTCCAATCTTTCCCTGAAACCCCTCCAGGCGAGGAACAGGCGACGGCGACGACAAGAATTAACAAGATCAACACGAGACACTCGCTACCGATCCGTTTCAGCAGTTGAATTAGCAATCTGCTCGCGTTTCCCCCATCCTCATCAAAAGAACCTTTCTCGTTGTCTACTTCTCAATCGACCCTTTTCAAGAGTTACCATGCCCAAACACACGCGGTCATCCAGTTCGAGTCACAACCACTACGGCAATCCGATGCCTGTTTCTCTTGCGCCTGCCGCAAACCCCATTGCCATGTACAACCAGCGCATGACCATGCCGCAGCAGGCTTACTACACCATGCCCTCTTCTTCTGCTCCCATGCAGCAGCAGCCGCAGCCAACATACGAAAGCTACGCCCCGGTGTCTGCGCCCCCCGTCTCCGTGCCCCCGATGCAGCACCGAGCCTCCTCGGGCGCATGGACTCCCCAGGATGACCAGCAGCTGCTCGCGGCCCGCGCCCAAGGCCTTAACTGGGGCCAGATCCAAATGTCCTACTTTCCCAACAAGACCCCCAACGCCTGCAGAAAGCGTCATGAGCGTCTGATGGAACGCAAAGGGGCCGATGACTGGGACAATCGCAAGCTTGAACGTCTGGCCAAGGAGTACATGGGCATGAGAAAAGAAATCTGGTCCGGCCTTGCAGCCCGCACCGGTGAGAAGTGGAATGTCGTCGAGGCCAAGGTGAGATGATGCCCCGCCCCATGGCACATAACTTTGCAAAATATGTTTGCTGACTTATCCCTCAACTACAGTGCATGTCGAATGGTCTCAAGAATCTGCAAAGCGCATCTCGTGCTGGGGCTAGACGGGAGCGCCTCGAGTCGGGGCAGCCACTACCATCAGGGTATGACGAAGACAGCGGCATCAGCGGCCTCGGGCTTACCCCAGTTGACGAGCTAGACGCGTCCTACAGTAGTCCAGAGACGGTATCCTCCGGACACTCTGCCAGCGGCAGCAGCACCTCGGCCGCGGGCTACGTCGCCTCCCTCCAGCATCTGCAACCACTTCACACCGGACAGTACGGTTATGGACACGCCGGTGCCCACCACGGATACACCAGCTCCGTCTCCTCGAACGGTTCGGTCAACGGCGGATACGGTCACGGCCAGTCACAGTCTCCCAGCCCCTACCTCCACCCTCACGGCCAAAGACTGCCCAGCGTGGATATGGGAATTGACGCCATCATCAACCGGCCGGGTGGCGGCGGTGGTCAGCAACAGCTGTGACCGTGGGGCATTGAGGAAGAGCCATTGAATCGGCGTTGACTTGCGATGCGGTCTTTCTCTTTTGTCCTGTCTTTTTCCTATGCTTTCCCTTTTTCTTTTCCATTTCCTTGGCAGTCGGGTATGACACTGGCTCTCGGGCAGCTCGAGGTGGCGTTTCAGGCGTTGCGAGGAGTTTGAACACAGTCAGAAGATGGCATGAGACTTGCCGACTCTGTGGCAGGGAAACCAGACACACCTCTTTCGAGCTCTGGCCGTTTGCCCTGGTTTCCTTCCTTTCTTTTCTGTTACCTTTCTCGAGACGAGATTAGCACAAGGGTGCGGACCTTTGCTTCCATTTAATGACGAATGATCGGAATAGCGCCTAGGGAGGGGGTTTATGATACTTGTGTATATTAGCATCTATAGATACCAGAGGACGCAGGCCAGATCGAACAAAAACGGAGAAGAGCTGGGAGAATGCAAATGAATCGTCTTTTACAATACTTGAAAGACAATGCGCAGCCCTTTATTCGGACACCCAGCCGTCTTATAGCCATGACAGGGGGGTTTTGTTACAGAGCAAAAAAGTCGGTATCCTGAACCCGAATATCTAGACCGATGACCGATCCTTTTATGGGACAAAGGAGCACACTATCATACATCCCGCGTTCTACGCCCCTAAAGAGTGACGCCAACCATCCTACCCATCTCGCGGCGTAGGCACAGCGACAGGCATCTCATCTAGCTCATCTTCCCACTCATCTTCGTCTTCGCCTACTATGCTGTTCCACACACGGCTCCACATGCCCTTTTTCTGCAGCAGCGCAAGCACCATGACGACGGGCAGGTGCCAGACGCTGGCCCAGAACAAGCCCCTCGCCGAGCCCTTGTGGCCCTCGTATTTCCAGAAGCGCACAGCTTCACGCGTCAACCAAGCGTTGACCGGCAAGCTCGTCACGGCGAAGCTCCACTCGGTAACGCCCGCAGCGCAGAGCGCCACGCACAGAGGGACAAAAGCTATACTGTACCGGAGAGCCACGCGCGCGTTGCGCGCGGGGTTGGTCCAGGCAAGCATGCGGAGCCCCGCCGCCTTGTACTCCTCCCTGATGGGCCACGAAAGCGCCATGAAGTGCGGGAACTGCCAGGCAAAGAGCAATCCGGCCATGAGCCAGCCGCCGATGGAGCTGCCATCACTGGCCAAGAGTAGCTCGCGCCAGGAGCCATCCCCCGAAGCGGTCTCACCCGCGGCGGCGGCCCAGCCCATGAGGGGGGGGATGCCGCCGACCACGGCGCCCAGCCACGTGTTGGCGGCGCTGAAGGCCTTCATGGGGGTGTACATGCCGGCGTATATGACAATGTTTGCGCCTCCAAGGAAGGCGACAGTAGGGTTGACGCCAAAGTACAAAGCGCCGACGCCGGTCAGGGCCGTGGTGAGGGCGAAGAGGACGGCGGCCCGCTTGGTAAGCAGTCCCCTGACCAAAGGGCGGTTCCGTGTGCGGGACATCTTGGCGTCGGTCGCGGGCTCGTAGAGCATGTTGAGGGAGTTAGCCGAAGCAGAGCACAGGGCGGTGCCTGTGGTCAAGAAGAGCAGCGTCAACGGGCTGAGTGACGGCGACTCAGTAATGGCAGGCGTGAGGAAGCCAGGCACGGGGTACAAGGCATAGGGTGCCATGGCCGTCAGGACCACGAGGGCAGAGAGTCGGGGCTTCGAAAGGGAGAGGAGAGTCGAGAAGATGCGCCGTGCGGAGTGGGCGGGCTGCCGGGCGGCGACGGTCGTAAGAGCGGAAGAGGCATCTTGAGGAAGAGGCACTTCGGGAGAAGAGGAAGGGGACGCGGCGGAGCCTTCGGTGGCAGTGACGGCAGCGGCTTTGCGCCTTGCGGCCTGTCGGCGACGATGTGGGAGTTCGTGGTTCACGTCGATGGGGGTCGTCGGCTCGGAACGCACGTGGGAAGAGGAGGAAGAGGGCGCAACGGAAGCCGAGGAGTTCCGGCTGCCCAGTGGCCGGGGTCGAGAACTGGTGCGGTCAAGGACGCTGTTGGAAAGGAAGTAGCTCGCGCTAAGACGAACAGCGGGCGCCGCCTTGGCTGCTGTCGTCGAGGCGGCACGGCGCAGCATCAACGGCAACGGGACAATTCCACCCTGCGGAGCGCTGGAGGCTTGACGGATGCATTGGCGACAGACATTATCGAGTCGGTAGGGGCGCACGAGTGTATTGGGAGCTGGCCGCATTGTTCTTTTGCTGCTCTGCACTCATATCGGCCTGGCTGTGTAAATTACTCAAGTCGGCGTCGGCGTCTGCGTCGGCGGCAGATGTTCGCTTGTCGTTCTCCCTCTCACTCCAGGTGGGCCATGCGAAAGGCACGCGTTCGGAGGGTGGAGGATGGGGTTCGGAGACGGCAGGCCAGAACCGCAACTAGAGAGGGGGGTATTCGTCGGGAGAATTGGCTCGTGGACCGAGATTGGGCGTCGGTTCCAGCGAGAGTGGTAAGAGAGCCGCAAGGTGAAGGGCGTAGGAAGGTAGGAGAAGAGAGAATCAACCAGGCGACCGTTCAGGTTGTCTTGCTCAGAAATTGATTGGGCCAATCAAAGACGGGCTGTTGGGGGCAAGAAAGTGGCCCCACCCGGGAGAGGCGCTCCCCATGCCGTTTGGTCACTTCGGAGGCCGTCAACTTCCCGTTGACGGCTGCTCAACCACAAGCCGCCCCGGTACGTTTTGGTGACCGCTCCGTGAAGCAGCCCGTTGCCGGACACGGGACTGCAACCTTGGACTCGGACTCTTCCGTTGCCACATGTTCTCCAGTCCAAGCCCCTTCAGCTCCAATCCTCCGAGGATGATGCCATCACTCCGCCCATAAGTCATTCTCCAGCGCCGTCATGCAGCAGCCGGCCCCCCTCTCTCCATTCAGCCGGCACAGATCATTCATTGCCTGTGGCCCAGTGCTTGTCAGCTCAGCCGCTCGAGGCCGCGCCGGATCACCAGAAGCTATGAGCACAGCCCACCCGTACGTACACTAAGGGCCAGATCGCCAGCTGCTTTGAATTCAAATGACGGGAATTCCATCCTGAGGTAGCCGGCGGGGCAAGATTGCGGCAATTGGCCTTGGCCTCGATACCACCCTGAACGGCTCGAGTGATTGCCCACGTATCGCTTTACACCCGTAGGTTTGCACAAGAGACTGATTTGAGGTTGCGGTAGAAACCATCCTTGTGTGTTCAAATCACAGGCTTCTGCCGAATTGGTATCGACGGGTTACCGTGTACTCGCGCGAAGAAGCGCGTTTCTCTGGCGAGCTGTGAGTTTGTATGAAATGGGGGAAAATGAAAAAGTAAAAAGTAAAAATAACAGAGAAGCATAAAAACAGACGCGCCACTTAGTCTAGTCGACGCTCGTCTCATTGTCTTGTCTCGGAGCATCATCATCTCTTTGGCACCGATTCACTTGTCGAAGCCCGCAGCAACAACATAACCTTACGTGCGATAGTCCTCCTGCTCACCGGCGCGGCACTGGGCCTGCCCGCCGAGTCCATCTTCGCGCGGTAGGTCAACTGCAGCAAGGCCAGGACCACTGCACCAGCCATCAACGACGCCACGCTCCCCAGCACCTTTACCTTTGTCGACGGTTCCATAGTCACCACCAAGAATGACTGAGCATGCCGCGCAACCGGGATCTTGAGAGCCGTGGAATAGTAAGCTCGGAGACTTCCCTCGGCTCCTGGACAAGGTCGGGGCCTCTCTGTCGGGCGGTACATTGAACGTGATGGTCACCGTCGGCAGCGCGAGCATCGATATGAGCGCCGCCGTCAGAAATCCCTCCGGCACCGGTCCATTCCCGGCCATCATCAGCATCGGCGGCGCCGGCATCCCCATCCCAGCCACCGTCGAGCAAATCACGTTTGGCAACGACGCTTTCGTCGTGCAGAACGACCGGGCAGCAGGGACCAATGCCTCTTCTGCGATCATCTTCTGCAACCTCTTTGGCCAGCAGCACAGTGCCGGCGGGTTAAGGGTGTGAGCAGGATTATTCATGGCCTCAAGCAACTCGATGCTGCGCAGACGGGCATCGACAGCCTGGCTTGGCGTGACCGGGTGCTCGAGGAACGGAAAGGTCGCCTTCGTCATGGGCACCCTCGAAAAGAGGATCGCCCTAATGATCCCGCAGGAGTCGGGCTCGGGCGGGTCCGCGTGCTGGCATATCTTAGACAGCGAGAATAGCAAGGGCAAGGCGATCCAGACGTCTGGTCAGGTCGTTAGTGAGAACGTCTGGTTCTCGTCAAACTCCAATGCGTGGACCACCCAGGTCGTCCTGGATCCCACAAGTACCACCACCTGTTGGTGTGACTCATGGCACCGCGGACTCTACGTCGCCGAGAACGACATCGACTGGCTCAACCCTTTGTCGACGAAGGGTTACATGAAGGGCGGACGGCTCATCTACCAGGCTTTAGAAGTGCCGGAGAACGTAGGGTTCTCGCTGGTTGGCGGGCATAACCATTGTCAATTCCCAAGCGGGCAAACCGCCGAGTTGGCGCAGTACATGAGTTGCTTTCCTGTCAACTCGGCGAACGAAGCCGTCGCCCGTCGATCGCAGCACCGTTATCGTCAAAGTTCAAGACTTTTCCTCTTGAACGGCGCCTTCTCTTTCCCAAGAATTTTGTTGACAGGCGACATGACGGGACGGGGATCATGGGGCAATCAAAGGCGACGAGCAGTGTGAATGTTGGGAACGGAACATCGGGAGAATGATGCTGGAATTCGGTCGGGAATAATACGTGCGGATGACCGATGGAGAAAACGAGGTCATCAAATGCATGTGAAGAGGAGGTTCGCCGTGCCATCCCGTCCATCGGGTTACCCTGATTCCATGTGCCGAGGTACGGCATGCCCTTTGTTGCACCTCGAGCCGCGCAAGCCTGTACGCCGGCCCGCCGGGACAACATCAGATGCTTGAAGTAAAGCGTTGGGAGGACATGGGCCGATTCAACGACAATGCTGAATCCATAGGTGCGCGATGGATAGAGGCCTGGACCAATCAACCATTCACTGGCGCCCAGGTCTGTTCAGGTACGCTTGATTACGTTTGAATGATGTGCGTCCAATGAATCGGGCCCGGAACTGGCCCCGAACCACAAGCGGTAGCAAGCAATGCCTCTGCGCATACATTGGGCCCCGGGCTACCTTTCTTCCCGCCAACCTTTTTGAGACATCTTCGATATACGTGCATTGGCCCTTCCTTGTTGTCTCAATCACAAGCCCGCCATCATGTGCCCACTACTCTGTCCCCGATGGTGTCCCGAACCAGATGCACCGTCAAGAAGAATAGAAGAGGGTCCGTGGCGAAAGGCATGATCCGTTTCGTCATCCAATCCAACCGGCTCCCTCCCTGCCTTAGCCCTGCTCCCGCTGTCCGTTTGCTGTCTCCCCAAGATTCGGTCATCTCAACAAAAACACATCACCTGGAATCCACCGGCACCAGCCACGAACAACAACTCACACACGCATCCATATTCTGCGCCGATAAGAATTGTTCAAGGAGAAGAAAAGAAACGGGGGCCTTGCTATCGTCTCTTGTCATCCTTACATCATATCATGGACCTTATAAAGTTGCGGCTTGTCTAAATCGTCACTCGTTGGCCCAACTCCCGCGCCTCATACGCTCCTTCATATATGCCATCCCTTGCCTTCTTCGATAGACACCAGTCAAAGTGCCACCCAGCATCGTCTCCAAATGTTGAACCGCACGCTTCACGAGTTGGCGTTCATTCGCACCTGGGTCGTGCTCATGCAATACCCAATTGTCCCCTACATATCGATCCTCATAGCTTGTTACCTCGGTGCGAACTACAGCCAAAACCCGGCGCGATGGATAACAACCGCCCAGGTCATCATCGGCATGATGGCCATCGAGTTGCTGTACATCATGTTCATTTGGGTGCCCTACACTCGGCGCCTCAAGGAGCCCGCCGCACACCCGCCCCCGTCGTCACCTACGGAGCGCCGAGCCTTGTTTGAACGGTGCATGGGCACAGTCCCAAACTACGAAAACTATCTTCGCATGTGGTTTTTGGGCGCCGAACCATCCGAGATCCGCCACGACAATCTCCGCGAATTCCTGCTTTGGGCCTTTTTCGACGTTGAAGAGGGGAGTGACGACAAGTACAGGTCTAGCGAGGACTACGACACGGAGGTGGACGAATATGTTGCCTACATCGAAAAGGGCCTTGGAAGAACCCTTGAGCCCGGGCGGGGCCGAGCCAAGTGCTTGCGGCTGACCATCGACTCCGTCGAGCCGGCGTTCCGAACCGTCTGGTGGTACGCAACCATGGCCCTTCTGGATCACGCCACCCACGTCCTCCTCCTCCTCAACGGCTTCGAATACTACGCGCAGCCACGACAGAAAGTCATCTTCCCGCCACGGCTACAGCAGATGTTTGCGAGTCGCCGTACCGAGGCCGGTAACTTGAGTTACTGGCACCGTCCTCATCGTTCAGAAGGGTTGCCTGTCGTTTTCATCCACGGTATCGGCATCGGCCTGTGGCCGTACATAAGCTTCCTTGCCGAGATCGGCGGTGGAAAGGGAAAAGATCAGACTGGCGTCATTGCCCTCGAGATTCTGCCCGTCTGCTTCCGGCTTACGGAGCCGCCCCTCGGCAAGGAGGCCTTCCTTGAGCAGTTTAAGAAGGTCCTGGACCGTCACATGTGGGACGAGTTCGCCCTCGTATCTCACTCGTACGGGTCCATCCTATCTACCCACGCCATGCGATGCCCAGAGCTGCAAGTGAGGATCCCACGGGTGGTACTCATTGACCCCGTGAGCATACTTCTCCATCTGCCCGACGTTGCTTATAACTTCACCCGCCGTCGGCCAACGACCGCCAACGAATGGCAGCTGTGGTATTTCGCCAGCACCGACCCCGGTGTTGCCCATTGCCTCGGCAGGTACTTCTTCTGGAGGGAGAACGCCATCTGGGCCGACGAACTGGTCGGTCGAACTGCAAAATCGGGGCATGCTGGGCAAGGCCGGAAGCAAGCGAGGCAGGTTACTGTATGCTTATCAGAGCTCGACTTGATAGTTGACAGCCATGCGGTTGCCAGGTATTTGGCCGAGGGAGAGCGGGCGGATCACCCCGCATGGTTGCAGGGCGAACATGGCCAGAGTAACGTTGCCAGCCCCAAGGCGGGACTCGTGCCAGGTAGGGGGGAAGAGTGCAAGCATCACCGTTCTGCCGGGTCGGGTATCAACATCCTCTGGTTTCCGAACAAAGACCATGCGCAGGTCTTCGATGCCCCGCGGGCCAGGGCACGGATCGTGGCCGCCACAAAGGGCGAGTCTGAAGTAAGATAGGCTGGCAGGCATAATACGGTTATTGTTGCACCCATCGCTGTTATCATCACCCACCGCACGAGCTGAAAATGCCATGAAGCAAGGCGATATTCCTGTCTTGCCTTCTTCCCTCTTCCCACCAGCGCTTTGTGCATCCGTGGATCGACCGGTCGATTACCACCACGTCTACTTGTCTTCCATCTCCACAAACGAGCGATGGCGTTGTGGTTACTTTGCCTGGTTACCTCCCCAATCCGTCAAGCCCACCCTGACCGGCTGGGGACCACTGCGAGTAATTACCCACACGGTATCTTGGTCCGATTTGTTGAGCATCTGGTGCTCCGTCCAAGAAGGGATGAAAGCAAAGTCGCCCGCTGCCATGTTATGCCGCTTGACGTCTTGTCCCGCACCGGGGCTGACAAGCAGGAGGCCGGTCCCGGAAGCCATGTAAACAATGGTATCTTGGCACATATTAGAGACCCATCGCGGTTGCGGCGCCGTGAGAGGTTGAAAGCGTGAGAGATGGGGTAGCCGGGGAGGGGGTCTGTCCTGACCTTGCTCGCCATGATGACGGATATCCGATGTCGCATGTGCGCTGAGAGTGAGGACTGATTCAGTCAGCCACGACGAGCATGCCGAGGGGGGGTGTCTCCAGCAGCGACATGAACACCAGCCGATATAGAGGCCCTACGGACACTATTTTACGGCGGCTGTAGCGCTGCAGTTGGCAAGCCAGCGGCTAGGCTGAGTAGATGGCTAGCTATCTGACGTTGGCAGAAGAAGAAGTGATGCATGGCTTGAGAAAAAGCCACGAGGTCAAAGAGACATCATTGTGGCGGGCGGCTTCGACTTACCCGATGCGCAGAGCCTATCACTTTTGCTGACAACGGCATCGGCTTCGTTGGCAGAACCGGGTGGCAGAGTTGCATCGGGAGCGCGGAGGGTGTTCGCTTTGGTGATGGACACCGAGGAGGGAACGATCATGGGTAGCAAGTCGTTGATGAGAGGGATAAGAGAAGCCATGGTGTCCTGCAGACCCCAGTCGGGTATCCAATACTCCGGCGGCCGTGTGGTAGGTAGACTGGTCGGGTGTGCCGCGGTCTGTTTTGGCCGGTCTCGGTTGGGTTGGCCACGATGACTCAAGTCTTGGAGAGCGTGTTCTTGCGTGCTCGGGAGCGACGAGTACGAGCTGGGTTGTTTGCTGTTCTGTGCTGCGTTGTGTTGGTGGTGAAGATGATAGTCTTCCACTGGCGGGCGGAAGCTATGACCCAAGTAGGAAGGAGACGTCGGGCGGCGGATCGAGAGTCAAGTGGGAACCGAAGGAAGCTCCGGCAGTGGTTTGGGCGTTACCAGGGAGAAGGAAGGATATACTATAGTACACCTGTGTACTGGGCGATATCAGTGTGGACGTCTGTGGCCAAACCGAAGCTCCTTTTCAACTTCAAGAATAACGGATGTGAGGTTTCGAAGTCAAAGGTGGCGGACGGCCTCTTGGTAGTGATGCAGTCCGTTGCGATGCGGTGCGCAGGTAAACCGCAGCATGGGTTGAATCAGGGGAACAACAGATGCGAGGTTTCGACGACCTTGCTCTAGTACCTAGACAGGACGTGGTCTCATTCCTTGGATACTTGGGGCGAGACGAGGGGCCAAGATGGATCGGATGGAGGTGCTCGCTCGTTGTTCAATGTTGCAGTAAGAGGGGATTAGTGGAAGAGGAAGGAGGAGAGAGACTAACTAGGGGAAATAAAGTGCCTACCTAATCGGGTAGGCGAACTCGCTAAGCGGTATTGTGGGATATGATGGCTATGTCGGTATCGCCTTGCACGGCAGCTCTATTATGCACGGCTGGATACCTAGGTATTCACATGTCCAACACCCAATCCGCCTACATCCATCCTCCATGGGCGGAATTACACCGACACCAAAACAGAACCCAACCACACACGATCGAGGGAAGCATCTCGCCAGCTCGCCGCAAAGGTTCTGTTCTCCTCCAACGTGCCTTGGCTGGGACTTTTTGAAGCCGTATGGGTTCCAATAAGGTTAGGCTGGGGCCTTTTGAGCTGTGGTGTGAAGTGAGAGAACAGGCACAGTGTTCTTGGCCATTACGATGGATTGGCTGGCAGCGGCTGAGTGAGAGAGAGGTACGCCCAAGCGCTGAGCGAGACCTGGACTGGGTCTGGGGTATGCATTGCGTCTGCTTGTCCATCTGCTCTTATCGCCTATCTTTGCCCAGAGCACACCAGCATGCGATGGCGTTATTGCGACAAACTTGGCGGCAGCGCGTCAAAGTCCAAGTCTATCCGATAAGCGACCCCAACTACCTGCCTAAAGGTAGCCCATTTCTTTTCAGTGCATAGTGAGCAAACTCCCCCGCAGTCTGCAGTCCGGCTCCGGTTCTCGGTACCTGACCCTGGTTCGCGACTCGTCTCCATCCAAGTACCTATTGTCTGCGTCAAGACTCACGACGCGACCGGTTCTCTGTGTATCTGTCTGCATGGGGGGTTGGTGAGAGATGCTGCACGCCTTGCCGTGAGCCTGCACCGTCGGCATGGAAAGCACAGCAGGCTAATATCTGCATCTATTCTATTCTTGGGCATCCGCAGTGCCCTAACCGACGACGGCATGCTGTTGCCCGGCTTGATTCAGGTTTCGGTCCTAATTCCGCCAACTTACACCACCGACTCAAGGTCCCTGAGCAGCCCTGCCGCAACGTCGCGTTTGCCGACACCACCACCACCTACACCCAGACGCTGCACAAGACGAGAATCTAGATGCGTCCCGAGGCATGCGATTGTCTCTGGTTGGTGGTTCATAGTCTAGCCCGTGGACCATCGCCGTCACCATCATTGCCAGCCCCTCCCCCTCCCCTGGACGGACGCCTCGGCTGCCGCTGCTGTTGCCAGTCAGTGTCATCGCTGCTTTCTCTCATCCTGGCCTAGCTTCTGTGCTGTTACCGGGGCTTGCAGGGAGGTAGGAGTTTCTGGTACGTCCGCGACCGCAACCGACTGTCACTGTCATTGTGCAGGAACCATACAGGCCGGGGACGTGGGGACCGGCATCTACACTAGAGTCATGACCCCAACATCACTGACACGCCACAGACAACCTTTCCCCTGCACATCGCATTGCCCTTCTTGGCCGACCTCAACCTCGGTGACTCGCTCCATCTCGACTTAAGACGCCAATTTCACACAAGTCAGTCGCAACCACTAGTCTGACCAACAACCGACACCTCGTACTCAACCCGGGCCAGCATACGTCCTCCATTACACGTTTCAACCATACACAACTCCTTCCTCTCCATACCCGAACAGCCCTTCCATCGAGCCTCAACAACCCATTCATTGCCCCCCAGCATCACAAACCCGCCATCTTCTACTGGGCATGGGCACGCCGGGTAAGATGGATCCAACTCCCCCATCTCCGTCCACCTCGGTCGCCGGGTCCAATGCGCCGACTAGCGAAACGGGGTCCACGACAGGTAGCAATTATGGTGGCATCGACCCCGAGATCGAGGAGAACCTCTACATACTACCCTATGTCTCCGAAGAGGGTCTGCGCAGCGACGCCACCGATCGCCGCAAGATCATCGGATCCTCCCATGACGATTATTATCCCCTTCCTGCCGAATTTAGTATCGCTTCATCGACCGGTATGTCACTCACCAAAGCCTCGTCATTTGGAGCCTCTCTGACCCCCTCTCGGACCTGCTAGAAGCACCCTCTCTGCCCGCGGACAACGGTTGCCGCCTACTCTCGCTGCCCTCCGAGCTAATCGACGCCGTCCTTTCCTACCTGCCTCCATGCGACCTGGCCATTGTCTCCGAGACGTGCCGAATCCTTCATGCACATGCCACGTCTGACGTACATTGGTACCAGAGGGTGCAAGCAAACATTCCTGGCACGAAGCTCGAAACTCCCTACCCATGCCGTACCTACCGCGAACTATACGCTGCACACGACCCGAGATGGTTCCTACCAAAGTACAAGATCTGGTTCTGCGACCGCGACCTCATGGGCAAAATGATCGTTGTGCGGTATGACCAGCGAAGAGGTTGCATCGAAGGATACCAATTGTTGGCTGTCAGCAGCCGCACCACATACCAACACTGGCCTGCCGACAACAGTGTGATAATCCATGCTTTTGAGCCCCGAGTCAAGTTGCATCTGGACAAGCCGGTGCTCCAATTCCACGCGCGCGTTCCAGAGGAAGACGATGATTCGACCGGGATACTCGGCAATCGCTTCCTCCCCGAGATACCCATGGCTATCGATGACCGTTCCGACGCCATGTTTAGCAACTTTTTAATGGCCCGTCCACTAGACCCTGCGACTGCCACCTCCAAAATGGAGGCGCCGTTTCCATATGGTAACGTCTGGCCTCCACCGGCCATACCTGCCCGTCACCGCGTCGCCGGCGTCGCTTCGGGCTTGGACGGTGATGACCTTGCCCCTGGCGACCTGCCGACCCGGCGAGTCGAGGCCTCGGACCAGGCATTTCGCATTCGACAGTGGATGGAAATGGCTGGGGGACCAACCCCGGGACTGTTCCTCGGGGCGGGACCCATTGGTCTGATCCAGGCGATCCAGGCGAACATGGGTATGGTGGGAGGAGGACGAGGTGTTCCTGGCGTGCATATCGGCGAAGAAGTGGTCACTTATTCAACACTCGATCCTATCGTGTACACGCCGACCCCCCTCAAGCCATGGCGCGGCATCTGGGTTGGCGATTACAGTGGACATGGCTGCGAGTTCCTTCTGATAAATCAGCCAGATGATGAAGAAGTTTCCGACAACGAGCTCGGCTTGGTACGTGGCGTTGACGAGTCCGAAGACGAGTGGGCCAGGCGACGTACCGATGCGAGAGTACATCGAGGCCGCCTTGAGGCGATCAAACTTACTGGCGATCCAAATGTTCCAAGAGGAGAGTATACATTTGTGGCAGACGATTTGGGTGAGGCCGGCTTCGTCGGACTTGCTCGGGAGCCACCGTTCCAGGGCACGCGCGTCGTGAAGAGCAAAGGGCACGTAGCTGGGACCGGTTTTCTTGATGGTATGTGACCCCTAACTCGCAAAGAGTCTCTTCCGCCATGCTAATCTGCGGCATTTAGATAAGTATATTGAGTCACAGCTTATGCTCATCTCTCACGACCGACTTGCCCAGTACTGGGTTGGATTCGGACACATCAGTTTCTTCGAGCGAGTGAACCTCGAACAGTTCATGTCACCTTAGGTTCACTCTCCCAACAAGTGATCTGGGGACCCTGTGTTATTAGGAATGTTGAGTGAATTTGTGGACTGAAAAGCCCTGTCTAATAAGGCTGGATGGAATCTTGATTTCGTCAAGCTTTACAAACTCGGGCTTGGCTTGCAAAGTGCACGACGCCTTTGTTTCCCGATCATCATCCCCTAAAGGAAATAATCTCCACTGCTTCAGTCCACATCATCGGCATTCGTCTCCGTCTCGTGGGAGGCCGGCCCCATCTTCCTCCTAGCCTCCTCAAGGGCCTTCTCTTCGTCGTGGGACTCGTGCTCGTCCTTGCTGGGCGGCAGCGGATGACCTGATTTGGAGCTGTCCGCGTCGGCCTTGAGGGTGCCGTCCTCGTTGACGTCGTCCTTGAGGTAAAGGGTAAATAAAACGACAAGGTAGACGTCACCGGTGTTTTTGTTCCGGAGAACGTATCTAAGTTGGTGTGAGCGCTTAGGCCCTTCTTCCCTGCTACGAGTAAGAATGACGGAAGGAAAAACATTTAAGCGGAACTCTTTCTTGGTGTAGACGTGTCGCTGTACGTTTGGCCTCACTGTGAAATAGCAAAAGGCCCCGGACGTCGACCAGAAAGCGTTTGTGGACAATGGAGACAGTCAAGTCGCAGAAAAGTAGTACAAGCACTCAAATGGACAGAGGAGCAGAAACTCACCGAAGACCTTGTCCATCCCAGTACTTCATGATGGCCAGCTGAAATCCCGGTAGGCGAAGCGCCAAGTTGGCAAAGTCGAGATAGGGGTTGAAGAAGTCCATGCCGTACGTCCTGCCGTACTCAAACAGCCAGTTTTCCTTGCTGTCCTTACGCAGGGCCCACTTCATGCGCTCCTTGGCCGTGGCCGGCGCGCCAATCTTCTCCCGCGCCTCAAGGCCGGCCTCGTCGCCGCCCTCCTCAAACCACAGGCCACCCTTCTCTGCATCTTGGATGCCAGCTCCCACGTGGATGGTGTTGAAGGAGCTCAGCGCGGGGCCGTAAAGATGAGGAACGTCCGCGTAGGCATCGCCATCCAGGCCCGGGTCGATCCACCACTTGACGATATTCAGCGCCGTGTTGAACCCCGGGGGAAGACGGTCGCGGATGGGGTGATCAAAGTCGTTGCCGAATTGCAGATCCTCGGCTGATATGCCCTCTCCCGTCGAGGGGGAAGGAGAGACGCTATCTGCGGGCTTCTTCGGGGTGAAGCGGAATGAGATACTGTACTGGTCGTTGTTGGTGGCGTGGGGTTCCGTGGAGAAGTAAGGGGATGTGGTGGGCGAGTTGCGCGGCAGGCCGGCGTAGTTCTGTATGCGGACATTGAGCTCGACGTCGGCCAGGGCGCTGTTAATCTTCGTGGGCTGTGCCTGGTTGACAGGGACCTCGACTTGGGAGTCGACGTCGTAGCTGGGGCCAGCGGTCACCCGAAGGATGTACTTTTCGGCCATTGTGCTTGAGGTTGACTTCTGTCTTTTGATGGACGTTGGCTGATCTGGTCTGGAAAGTCGGTTTTTGGTTCTGGGGAATATCTGGCTATCCGAGAAAGATAGGTAGAGAGGCTTATTGAGTGAGGTTTTTGGCCGACTATGCAAGTTGACCGTATCTTCTACAAGGCAGAAAATGCGAGTGGGCACAGCAATGACGTTGACATGAGAGACTAAGACATGCACCTTGCTTTAGTGCACTCTTCGACCCCAGCTAACCGCTTTGAATCGGGCAAGCATGTGAGATGCTTGCAAATGTTGTTTTTGGTTCTCAGTTGGTGTCTTACCTACCGAGGGTCTGGAACAAAGGGCAGACCGAGGAAGGAGGAAAAGTCTGTAAATCAAGATATGTAAATATGAAAGAGCAAGTCACTAAAGGGTACATATTGAACTGATAATTCGATAATCGGGGCGTGGATCATCCTTAGTTTTCAAGCCACAAAGCGTCTGAGCTCTGCCACTTCCCAACGACATACAATGCCATTCACCAAACGCGCCTGAATTGGTCTCTCCGGAGATTCAAGCCTTCTTAACCGCAAATTCATGGATGATACCTCTATCGAATCTGGTCACGTCAGTCCAGCAGCGAGCTGGAGTTCCCACCCTTGATGGTGCTTTTCCTGTCGAAGGAGTTTATATCGATGATGATCCCCGGTTTATTGTAAGAAGCCTATGAAGGGATCCCCGATCCCGGATCCCTGAGGCGATTGGCTACACTCCGAACCAGTATGGGCACCAATCGTCAGACCCTTGGAACCAGAATTCATCACTACATAACTCTCCTACGTTAAGGCTCATGTCCGACTTCAATGGCAGGGAGATTTTACACCCCCTTGACGGCGACCTTGGCAGCATCGTTGGTTCTCTCGCGATCCATGGATGTTCTTGGTGCCATCAAGCCGGATGAGAGTTATCTTGACCAGTCGCGTCGGCTGCATCGGCTTGCCTTCGCAAATGTGGAAGCGCATTTGCCGGATCTTGAAAAGTTAGTTCCTCACGGCCATCAGAGCAAGACAAAGCCAGGTCCCCTTCTTACCTTAATTAACTACCCGTGAGTTCCCCGCGTCGGCCATCTCAAATAAAGCACTAGCATGCTGGTCTTGGGACGTGTGCGCATATGATTCTTCCATAGGGGGTTACATCATGGTAGCTGTGACGGATATCGGCCGAAAGGGGAAGGATGGGGTCTCCAGGCTAGGTAATAGTTCTCGGGCTTACAAGTTTGATAGTCACCACGCAGTTGAAGATGTGAAAACCCGAATTCTTAGTGCATGTTGCTATGAAGGGGGCGGCAGGATGTTTGGCAGTCCAAGTGACCCAAATGGTCTTCCTCGCCAGCTTCAAACCAGCAGGCAGAATCACCCGGAATCTCACAACACTCCTCAACAATACTCAGCAAGCCAGAGGTGCACCACCTGGGGCTTTGTAGTTAGTAGGAACTGGGTAGTAAATATTTACCACCAAGCCAGGATCGTTCGCGCTGTATGCCCCAGGGAACGACATGAGGTTGGGTTTGTACATGCCCGACCCCCCGCTGACGCGAAGCTGAGCGCAGGAGATGTACAGCTGGGCACCACCAGGACTGCTGGCGCCATGCAGGGCAACGTGCTCGACGCGAAGAAAGTACTCGCCATCCGCGAGACATTTGGGGATCTGGACGTTGATGGTCGTCTTGCCTGTGAACGTGACAGTTAGAGGAAGTTTCACAATGGCTTGCAGAGCAAAGGAGTTGAACCGTTCGTTGGCCAGGCCAACCCACCAGGACCGACCGTCGGCCCATCGTTGTAAATCTTGAACCAATTCCTGCCAGAGCCGTCCCAGTTCGTGATGCTGGTTCCAGCCGGTGCTTTGGCCATGTAGAAGTTGACTGGGCCGGGGTGAGAGACGGAGGCTTTGACATTGTAACCTTGGAATTCCGCTGTCAGTACTAGTTGTCTTGAAGGGGGCTTGATGTATGCGAACCAAGAGTAGACCCAGCCGTAACATCCAGAACCTTGGCTCCTTGGCTGCCAGGCGCTAGCTGGTAGCACGTCATCTGTGAACTGGTGACATCGGTGACAGGTCCGTTGGACTGGAAGTTTGCCGTCTTTCGAACGACTTCCCAGTCTTGCGTGGTCTTTCCGTTGTAAGTGACAGACGGGAAGACGTCTAGTCACAGGTCAAACCTGTCTAGAATCTCAAAGCAAGGGTTTCGGAGCTTGAACGTACAATGAGCCGAGGCGTAGAGAGCCAGACAGACTACAACGAGAAGCTTCATCTCTAGAGCCGGATTCTTGTTTTGTGGATAGCAAAAACTTAACCAATATGTTCGTGTCCGTTCGGGATGCCAATGATGATGGATTATCACCTGAGTCGATCGTCTTCAACCTAGCAAATTGAGGCAGTCCAGCAGGGTCTTATACAAACGCACAAGGACATGGTTTTGTCACCACAGGTGATAGACTCGAACATCCAAGTGTAGGATGCAGTCTGAGGCTAAAGACTTTGATGAGACGTTTTACGGAGTTGGCCCGCCGACGTCTGAACAGCCGACGGATAAAGTTGCCCGGCTGTTGAAGAGTGGCCTTTATACCAACATGTTGGGCTGCATGGTCATATAACTGTTGCATGGCGCAGATTTGATCAAAGATCATGAGTCTATTTTGAGTGATATCGTCGAAATAATATCGTATCGAAGACTTCAGGCTAGGCCAAGCAGATGGCTACTGTCCACGATCTCAACCGCGCCAACAACTACCGACATCGGCCAACGGTCATCAGATGGATGCAGCCATTTCATTCAAGCGGTTGATAGAGTATGCAACTGTCGGGACCAGCTCGAAGATCGAGCTTTTGACTTAGGGAAGTAGTAAACCTCTGCGTTGAAGTCGGAGTGTCGATTTGCCGCGGTTTTTTCCAGCCACCTATAGCCTTGGCTTAAAGAGATTGTAGCTTGAAGTACAGTAACAGGAGGTGTCTGGGTAGTGACGTGTCGCGGTCCATGAAATTAGGAGCATTGTATAAGTGTACCTCTCGGAACCCATCCATTATTATCTTTATGCGTCGTTCCTAACTTAGCTGTGGTAAGCTCAAGCTATTAGATGGTAGCCCAGTCTTTTACATGTTCCAGATGTTGTGTCGAGGACATCCGAGGACGCCGATCGGTGCTGAAACAACCGTGGTCGAGCCATATCAATACGCCTTTATAACACCTCTATAGGAAGATGCACGACATATGAGGCGATTCAACGTCTCATTCCAATGTTTCGTGGTCTTCGTTTCTTTCTCTCTAACGACGTTGGTGTAGATTCCCGCTTGGGTGCCTTTGTAGGTCGTGTCCTCGATTGCCGAAACCCATAACAAGCTTGGGCATGTTCCATCCAGAGCCAAGTTGCGCAGCTGGCGGGCGAACCCAGTAGAGCCTCTCAAAGTAACACAAAATTGTATCGAGACGTCAAGTTGCAGTCCGTGGTCTTCACTCGAGGATTCCGGCCTGGGTGAGAGGTCCACGCAACTTCTTTAGGCTCTCCACAATCGAATGCGCTCTCTCCGAAAGCAGGTCGCATTCTAGCAAGATTATACGGCCCTCCTTTCCGAGGCCTTGGTCGAACTGCTTTAGCGCAGTGGTGAGCTTGAGTACACAGCCAGCCAGAGAAGACTGAAGATCTATCAATATAGCTGTGACGATAGAGGGCGAAAAACGCGGCGAGGGGGTGAAAGAACCCATCCTGAGCTCAGGGATCTCAAACTGATGGGGGTCGTCTCCTTGCTCTTTTGCAGCTGCGTGAGACTTGAAGCAGACTTGAGTGTGGCAGAGCACAAGTTCCATCATGTCTGCACATTGATAGTGGCAGGATAGCAAGAGCTTAAGCAAAGGATAGTCGACTTTGGTCGCCAGATGCGCCGCGGTTTTAAAGGGGTCTTCACCGAGGTTAAGATGCGACTCGTAAGTGTGTATGCAGTCTGCCTGGCAGCACTCATCATTCGGAAGATGCTCCAGTGCTAGTCTGACCGTCTCAGGGTACGTGTCGACGAGGTTCTGGGTCTGGTTAAGCATCACCTCGAGCGAGTTCTTGAGGCTGTAGTGCTTGGAAACTTCGAGACAACGCTCTTTCATCTTGGCGCCAGACACGTGGAACTTCGCAACTGGCGGAAGGCCGCTCATGGCTTTCTTTAGTGTAACAGCGATGTTGTACAAGCCATGGAAGCATTGAGCTCGGGGTTCAAGGGGGATGTTGGTCTCAGTCGCCTCATCAAAGGGAGGAGCCCCGGGATTTTGAATATCAGAGGGGCTTTCGAACTGATCAAAAGAGAAGATTCCCCAGTCGAAGTTTTCGTGGGGAAGATGCGGAGTGTTGGATGTTGCGGAAAGGTCCTGGTAAAGCGGAAATGTCCCTACAGGGCTATACACACAAGCGGCCCCGGCCTTGGAGCAACGCGTACAGACGACACTGCCAAATTGCTTCGGACATCGCAATTTGTGAGCGTGACAGCGGTCACAGCTCTGGCGATTCTGCCGGCGCCGAGGAGGTGGCATGTTGGCGCAGCGGTTCCCGTCGCCTCTTCTGTCAGATGCAAGGGGTTATTTTGACGGTGCGAACAGAATGGTTGCTCTCGCAGCCCAAGCCTGACTGTTGGTACCACAGGTAAGTAGCCTTCCTCTGAGGAGTGAGATGGCGAAAGAAAAGGCTGAAGGACTGCAGAGGGTTGACCGCAAGGCAACGAAGGGGAAGGGGTCGCCATGCCAAGGGATGCAGCTCGCGAAGAAGGGATGTATACACACCTGTTGTCGAACAACCAATCAGGCCAGGACCTCATCATCCACATCTCGGGGCTGGCTCGCCGGATGGGCCGAGGGACCGACTCCACTTGTAGCGCTAGCATCCGCACCTAAGTATCCGTAGCGCCCGCAAGCTCATCAGAACGCTAAATTTCATTTCAGCCTTTTTTCGATGGACATACATTAACTCCTTCCCCAACCAGACCAAACCAAGTCCAGTCAATTTAGGTTGCCCTGCCTTGGCTGCCGATGAGGCGCTCCTGAATCCTGCGAAGGTTCTGACCATTGATCAAGCTTGAGCACAGGCGGCTTGGTCGCGTTTGTTCTCATCAAAAGCATACATGTCATCCGAACCCCTCGCCATTTACGCAAGCGACATATTCGAACCTTTTCGAACCCCCTGTTTGTCGTCAATCAGTCAAAACCATGTAGACAAGGGTGGTCCAACAGTCTACAGAAGATCAGCAGCCTGGGGCAATGTTTTGAAGAAATCGACAGGCACTGCACATGGAGTTCAGAGCCACTTGTGTAGGACTGGAGCCCAGGCATCTGGAGGGCACAGCAATCGCCAAGGAAAGCGCCATTATGCTTTCTTATTCATTCTACCTGTTTGCTTCCATGGGCAATCCGGCCTCTTCCGAAGATGAGCAGGAATCCTATCGTTCCATTCAACCTCACTCATATCCACCACATTTATTCAGGCTACGATAATCTTAGCATCATTGACCACCCCGTTCCGACGAGAACCTTTGGGTATCCTCACACATGACTCTAACCAACAGGAATGACAGGCATATATTGGCCTAGGCTGCCCATGCTAAATCCAAGCCTGCTGTCGTGTCAGCTCGGCTACCTGCCCCTCGAGTTCCCGTGCGCCCGTTTGGACGGGTCGCATGTCGAGTCGTGAGATTGGCGTCCACCAACCAACGCCACCTTCGCTCCAACCTTGCCCGCCCATCGCTCCTGTCTGGCTGTTCTGATCTACTAGTGTAGTCTCCTTGAGTCCTCCCCCCAGGTATCTCCTCAATCCAGGCCCGTCGGGTCGCACAGAACACGAGGGAAGTGAAAGAAAAGGAACAGACTCGCACGCACGTTTGGCTCCCACACAACTGGAATCCACCCCTCAATCTACATCTTATTCAAGGCTTGTCCTGAGTCGCGCTTGGTAACTGCCGATAGGTGTTTTGTTTGCTCTTTAGTTACTCAAAAGTCTCCCTCAGCTCGCCCTGGTCTTGTTAGGCTGTCAGCTAGCTAGCTCATGCCTGTCCACTTCCGTACATTACTTTGCCATCCCCTTGCTCCATTGGTTAGCATTCCTCAATCTTTCCCTCCATTTTCTTTTCTTTCCTTCCCGGTCCCCGTCACTTAATACGGTTGTTGTTACGCACAACCACTCAACACCTCTTCATGATGCTGTCAAGTTGACCGTCATGGAGCCAACAACAGTCGTCGGGGCAGTATCGGCTCTCACCGAGCTCTTCGCCAACGGAGCAGAGCACTACGCGCGTTGGAAGAGGAACCGCGCCGTTGACAACCACTATTGTCGAACAACAGAGTCTGGTGGCCAGAGGGATATCATCAACTGTGCCTTGAGCACATCTTTGGGTGCGTCCGGCCACCAAATCAAGCAGACGTACGATGTTGGATTCGCCATACTCGGAGCAGAGTTCTCCATGGGCGATGGTAAGTTACCTTCTCAATGTTTCCTCCGTGTGTGGTCTGCTCCTCCGCGGTCATCCGTTGATAATCTCGACCAGTGAATCCTTGTACTGATAGGGACGAATTATAGCACCATGTCGGGATATGCTCTGCAACCAGTTGTTCAACCTCAACAGCCGAGTGTCACTACTGCGCCGGGCTTCCACCCAGTCCAATTTGACTGGTCATTTGAATCTCTCAGACATTATACATATTTCCGAGTCCGTTAGGGTTGCTTCCGTAAGGGCCCTGGCAGAATTGTATCTTCGCGTCGCAGGCGGTCGCCCTAGTTTGCCCAGATGTCTCCCTGTCCCCAAGCTTCGGCCGTGCCAAAACCGTTCAATTTCACGATACCCGGCCAGCCCGACAGACGGCGACAACGTTGACGGCGATAACGATGACGACGACAAGATGACAACAGCCATGACCATCACCACGGACCAGGCACCATTTCAATCGGAACCTCCTTCGCCTCCTCCGACTCCGCCAACACCCAAACCCACCAGCAGCGACGCCGCTTCCCTCTTCGCGGCTTCCGAGGCTGGCGCCAGCAGCACCGGCACCTTTCCCCTCCGCCCAAAGGTCAGCGTATTCAGCATGTTCTGCCCTGAGGCCATGACCTTCCAAGTCAACCTTTCTAAGAGCATCCCGGAGACACCCAAGAGGTGCAAGTGTGGCTACCGATGGAAGGCGCTGCTACCCGACAACAAGGACTTTGTCGTCCTTAAAGAAGGGTTTCGAATGTCTAGCCGCTTTCTGGCCAAATCGCACTCCGACAGGAATAAGTTTGCCTGCTGTTTATGTGTGCCGTCAGGCAAGACAGACAAGTACGAATCGGCCGAAGCACTGCAAGCACACATCAACCTTTCCCATACCAAATGGCAGATGCTTCATGATCGGGACATATCCTAAGCTATCCTCAATAACGATCTCAAGGCTAAAGCGGGATCATGCATGGCATATCGACATGGACGTGTTACGGCCCCCCTCCCCTTTTGGTGCATGGCTTTTTTCTTTTTCCTGTCGCAACAAAATATTCATCACTGTATCTTCAATCGGCGCAAAAGGAGGCACATGTGATCTAAACACGGATGGAATACTACGGTGGCCGCGGTCTGTACATACAAGATACCATGCAGGACAAGATATGCTATTTCTTAGAACCCAGCGGACCGTATCATTCCAGATCGTTTTCAATAAGTAATTGTCATCGATTTCCCCCTGGCTATACCTTTTCCAACCGATTTTGCACCTCCTCCCACGTTATCTACTAGATAGACCCTCTCAGAGCTGGACCTCACGGAATATACTGATATCCCGTGAAGCCGCTAGACGTGCGGATGTTGAAGTTACCATCCAGGGATGAGCAAGGCCCTAAGGGTCTCATGCTCCTCTATCTTATCACTGGAACCCAATTGAGAAATCGGGTTTGTATTGACTGTTTCGGTTTCAAGTGGTCATGTCCCAGTTTGAAAAGCCGATGTTCGAGAGAAAGATGGAGTACATCGTCGCCGGGCCCAATGTTGGCGACACAAAACTTCAGAACCGTAAAGACAAACCTAGCAGCATCTCCAAGCCATTGAATGTTAAAATTGGTGCTACTGAGATCCTTTAGAACGACGTCGTATCTTTCTCGTGTCTCAATGTTCTCATCAGCCATAGTCAGAAATGTCCGAGGCGTACGACCTCGTGTGTGGCAGGTTATAGATGTATTAGGCGTTAATTACTGCCCGCAACTAACGGCGTCGTGTTTACAACACCTCGCGAGGTGAGTGGCCTATCCGTTCATTTGCACAACGTGTCATGACTGACGACAGCAGCATAAAAAACGATGACCGTGTCGTTGATACCAGCTTTAAACGAGGGAGGCCTGGGCTATCAAATCTTCCAAGTGTCGGTCAGGCTGGTCATCGCCGGCTAGTTTCAGGGCCACCAACGCGGAAAACCGGACCCCCATGGCGGGCTCGCTGCTCGTAGCTGCCCATGCCACATACACCTACGCACGATACAGGTGTATCAATTGTTGATGATGGTGGTCTGAGAAATACCGGAGCCCTTGAAGACGTCGCATTGCTTAACAAGGTCAATTGTCTTGTGACCACAGCAGTGGTGGGTGAAGACCTTGCGTTGACATGTCCCAGCTTGTAGACAGGTCTAGGCAGTGGGTGAAGTGGAGGCGACGGATAACTGGCTGTATCTTTATTTATACGAACGCCAGCGGTTCGTCCGTTTCGAACACTTGGGCCAGCCTGAGCAGCGCAAACGTGACAGGCTACTGTCCTAGTCAACTTGTCTGCCAGGATCAACCCGATTTTCCCATGTTATGTACCAAGATGTAAACAGAGACTGATCAGGTGAGTTGCTTATCAAACCATCTGAAAGGCATTTTTAGCATTGTTCATCATGGCACAAAGCCGAAAGCTCCCATGATTCCATCACAAAAGACACACACTGCCTGGCGGGTACTCATCCCTACCAAGTAAAATCAGTCGCTCATTTATCTCCAGAACTCGCCCAACTCACTGCGCCTTGGCTTGCTATTGCAAGCAGCATCAACTTGATTGTCCATGTCGCCCTGTGCCACAGCCACGAAGCCGGCCTGGTAAGACAGACCTAGCTAATAGATGGCATGTCGAGCATTGTACAGCAATCTAACAATCATAATTATGTCAAACCCTAATCCAAGGGAATGGTGTGAGATTCAACGATTTTCCTTGAACATGGCCGATGCCATGTACACATGCAAAACCTGGGAGGTGCAAGAGCACCTCACAAGAGAGAGAGTACAGTGTGGGTTGGCGGGGCTGTCGGCAGATACGGACTCATCGGCGCCCCATAGAGCGGTTCAAACGCTCCGGCGTGCGGGGCCAGGTGGGGTATTATCGAGGTCCATGGACAGTGTGAGGTCATAAGAATTAACAACATTTCCGCTCTTCTGCCTGGGTAGGTACTAATTGACCACTTCTACTTCAATCTGATCACCTGGTGACGCTGAACACTTACTTGGGCAGCTACCCTACCTACAGCACCCAGGCATTAATTGATCGATTGCATCCTACTTTGAACTTACCCACCCCAAACAATATCGGCACGCCGGAGCTTTTATAAGCCATCGAATCTCTCCACCGACACCCCGCGACCATCGCAACCCGTGCTCTGTCGCTCGCCCGTCTGCCCCGACAACAACACGGCGCACCCATCAGTCACATCATTTGTGACCTGACCCTCGACTACTTCGATCTCCGGCCGGATACTCTAAAGCACCCGCAAACGAACGCCGTATCTCTTGTTGCCTCTGGCCATGCTTGAGGATTTTCTGCTGGTCTGACGACCCAGAGCAACACCACCACCCTGAAGCAACAGCCATGTCGTTGATTCCATACCACCCGCGAGAAGGTCGCGAGATAGTCCTGTTCGTCGCCTTTATTTTTCTCCTTCCTTAATTGACTCTTCTGCTGGTCTGTTGTTCCTAATGCCCGTCTTCTAGCCGCCATCGTAACGCCATCGTCGTCCGCGATCCCTCCTCCCAACGACTCGAGATTCGAGGCCTGTCCGAGTGTCCGACTTGCCGCCAGCCTTTGCGATCATCCTCCCCAGAGCGCCAGTTTGACAGCACTCGCCATCATGAGTCTTTCGTCGACCCCAATTACTTCCGCATGCTGCGAGCCGGCGGCCACGGTGCTCGCGTCGATCACCCTCCGTCCAGTCCCATCCGCCGATTTGTACAACCAAGCTTACCCCATCCGCAAGCTGCGGTCATAGACGAGACCGAGGATGCCGAGTTTATTTCGAGCACGCCAGCCGTTCAGGAGGGTAGCCGCATTCGCCGTGAGGCCTTCAGCCCCAATTACTTCAAAACTTTCTTTGTCGAGGAGAAGGAGCTTGGCCGTGGGGGTAAGGGCGTGGTGCTGCTCGTCCGCCATGAAATTGACGGCTGCCATCTCGGTATGTGCTCTCCGTAAACAGACGTGTCTGCACGAAATACGACTGTTATCTGACCCTTACAAGGTCACTTTGCATGTAAGCGAGTGCCCGTTGGCGACGATCATGCATGGCTCGAAAAAGGTACGCCATTTGCAAATCAAGCTCCTCCCACCAATCTCTGCTGAAACCAGATCCTTTCAGTGCTCGTCGAAGTTGAGTTGCTCGCCAAGCTATCACATCCGAACCTGGTCTCTTACCGCCACGTTTGGCTTGAAGATGTCACATTGACTCGGTTCGGCCCCAGTGTAGCATGCGCCTTCATCCTGCAACAATATTGTAATGGCGGCGATTTGCTTCAGTACATCATTGGCGACCAACCGAAGGAGTCCACCAAGGAGCAGCTTAAAGCGCAGATGCGCCGCAAGTCCAAGGGTCAGCTCGAACTTCCCCGCGACCAGTTCAATTCACAAAGACTGTTGTCTTTTGAGGAAATATTCTCCCTCTTCAAAGACATCACCTCTGGACTGGCGTATCTTCACGCTGCCAGCTATATTCACCGTGACCTCAAGCCAAGCAATTGTCTTCTACATCGTGAAGGCAACGGGCTGCTCTGTATGATCAGTGACTTCGGCGAGGTTCAGTCGGAGAACATGGTCCGCAAGTCAACTGGATCGACCGGAACAATCTCCTACTGCGCCCCAGAGGTTTTGAAGAAAGACTCAACTGGGCGCTACGCCAACTTCACCACAAAGTCCGATATTTTCTCTCTCGGAATGATTCTCTACTTTATGTGCTTTGGTCGTTTGCCTTATCGTAGCGCCAATACGATCAACGAGGAACTAGAGGACATCGATGAGTTGCGCGCGGAAATCACAGACTGGCAGGGATTCCAAGACGAGCGTAGAGAGCGGCCAGACCTCCCATCAAAGCTGTACCAGCTTCTCAAAAAGTTACTTGCCCTCGACCCTTTGCAACGCCCAAGCGCAAGCGAGGTTCTGGGCGCAATGAAGACAGAGTCTAGTGTGGATGGTATCCCTCGAGGTAGGAGCTCAAGCCCGTCAATGGGTATCAATGGGCGCCGGATTCAGAGTCTGGACTCCCCAATGCCCCCAAGCACCCCCGTGTCAGGTTCGTTTCTCATCAACTTCTAGAGGTTACGCTATCTATCAAGCTGACTTCGTCGCAGATCCCCATAAGCAAGCGAGGTATCCATCGTCTCAAGAAGGTTACAACATTCCTAGTAGGGCAGCTGATGCCGATTCTTCACGAGCCGGCTCTCAGAAACAGTCGGACTCTGGCTCACCGAGGCTTCGACCTCAGGCCCAGGCAATGGTTTCCTCGCGCAGTCAAGACAGTTTCATCCGTCTATCCCCCGAACGGGAAGAGAGCGTGGATTCCAGCAAAGACGAGCCCCTGAACTCGCCGCCCCTGTTGATGCCGCCTCCCGCCACGCCTTTCGAAGCCTTGCGGCACAAGCTCATGATAGGAAGAATGCGAGCTAGTCAGATCGTGCGCTACAACGCCAATCCTCTCCTCGCAGTCCTCCGGCTCGGCTTTTTCCTGAGCAAGATGCTCAGTTTGACGCGCCCTTGTTGGCCATTCATGGTTAGTCCAAACATTGCAGCACCTCTGGTGATGCTGGCTGCGCTCGACCTTGGCCTTGCCAGCGCCGGTACGAGGCCGCTCACTCCATATGGGCGGGAGACAAGTAGACGTATGCCCAATGGTCTACCCTGGGCCTGGGGCCTGCGAGGGAGTGTCGTTCTGGTCGTTCTGCACCTGATTGTTCTCTGGTTTGGCCGTCACTGGAACTCTCTGTGCACAAGGGGACCCAACACATGGCATCTGTCATGATTTAAGTTCATAAGATCGGATGCATTGGCAAGATTTTGAGAAGTTCGAACACGAACCACAAGGCGACTCCTACATTGACTGAACATGCCACCGACTTTAAGCACCCGGTTGGATCCCAATTGTCTTCAGGGATGGCCGATGAGTGTCGGTCACAAAAACGTGTGATGGATGGCATTATGAACGTTGCTTTACGTCTCGGGCGGGTTTCTATTCTAGTAGCATTAGCTAACGATTCTGCTTTCATCGGCCGACCCCCTTATCTAAGGGTGCATTCGGCTGGGTATTATTCAATCTGCAGGTCGTGTCAGGTAGGCAGTAGGGCTGTAGCATTCTCCGGTTTCAATGTGCCGTCCTGCCCGGGGATCAATGGAGCTGTGTTCTGCGGCTATGAGATGACCGTCACGCGTAGTAGTAATCAGACGCTGTCCTGGTCCGAATCTGAGGCCGTGTGTTCTTCTCCGCGATCATCCCGCTTCACCCCGCAAAGGACGCGCGCGATTTTTCCACCGATACAGCCTAGCTCATACCAATGGAGGCTTATGACAGTAGATTGGTCGTCCGCAAGCAGGATCGGAGAACGGCAGATATCACTGTCTCATCCCATAATGTTCCATTACATTCCGCCAAGTGTCCGTGCAGCAGAGCTCATAGGCGCTTCGAGCCACCATGGCCGAGGGCCTTGATCTGCACCTCATTCAAAAAAAAAAAATGGCGTCGCTTCTTCGAGGCACTGCCTTCATCACCGGCGCTGCTTCAGGTAAACCCTGCCATGTGACCCAAAACACCATGCAGCATGCTTTTTCTGGATCGTGATGGCTTTAAACTGACGCTGAGTGATCTGGCCTACAAGGTATCGGCCAACAAACCGCCTTGGCATTCGCGAAAAACGGCATCACACGCCTCGCTCTTGCTGACGTTAACCGTGAGGCTCTCGGATCAACAACCGACGTCCTAGGGCGTCTGTATCCCACTGCCGAAGTCCTCTGCCTCCCGCTTGACGTCCGCGACGCCTCGGAAGTGAATACCAGCATCGGCGAGGTGGTGTCGCGCTTCGGGCGTCTCGACGTCGCCGTGAACAATGCCGGAATCGGAGGCAGTGGTCGGTCAACGCATGAGTCTGATGAAGATGAGTTTCTCCGGGTTGTTGACATCGATCTACATGGGGTGTGGAGATGCCAGCGTGAGGAGATCAAGGTCATGCTGAACCAAAAGTACGCGCAATGGCCCCCGAAGCCTAGTTATGGTATAAGACGCGCTGCTGCTGATGTGAGCATCTAGGGATCTGGGGTTCCGACGGGGCCGTGGCGCCATCATCAACGTCGCGTCCGTCCTCGGCGTCGTGTCGCCCGCGCCGTTCCTGTTCCAGACGGCCTACTCGACTGCGAAGCATGGTGAGCTACCAAATCGACCCAACCTGGCAGTGAGTTTTCTGTTGACACAAGGTTTCCAGGAGTGATGGGCCTGACCAAGAGCGATGCCAACACGTACGGACCTCACGGTATCAGAATCAACGCCATCTGCCCTGGCTTCATTGCGACACCGACCATTCTTGCTCTTGCACAAGAGCCCGGGGGTGCGATAAGTCGTTACATCGCCGATACACCGCTCCAGCGTCTGGGCACTGTTGAGGAGATTGCTGATTGTGAGAATCGTCTACCTCCCTTCCCTTCCAGGTTTCTTCTGGCGGGCTAACCGATCATCGATTTGAATTCTAGGCATCACCTTTCTTGCTTCCGATATGAGTAGCTTAATGCAAGGCGCCGGTCTGGTTGCTGACGGTGGGCTCACGGCACGTTAGTATTGAGGCCAACATGCAAGTTTGTTCACACCGTCTGGCTCGTAGCAGCGAGGTGGAGTGGTGCCTTTCATTACTTGGAGTAGAGCCAAAATAAGGAGCATTGTGCAGCATTTATGCAGTCACTCCGAATTGATATTGTTTTCATGGTTTGTCCCAAGGCGCATGTCAAATCCAACATGAGGATCTGGCCGATGACAGTGGTATTGACGACATATGGTAAAACGTCGCCTTGGCCTTCGTATGGTTGCGTCTTTGAATTACTTCGGTTTCGATGCGGTTAATACTGTATCAAAAGCTCATAAAATCCAGCTCATGGTTTCTGGGGGCTTCACATGTCCTATCCCTGACCACCTTGTCCGCGATTGAGCTCTGCACCAGGTCACCAAGACTCACCGAGCCCATCATGTTGGGGTCCATCTCGCTGCCCATCCAGCCCATGCCTCCGCCGAAAAGACCGACTGCCGGCGATGTACTGGAGTTCTTTTCCTCGTTCTCAGTAACCCTCCGATTCATCTGATCGCCGAGGATTGGTCGTGATGCCGCTGGCTTCAGTAGAACGGCACTCTCGCCTCCTATTCCACTGTTCTGCGCGACTGATGTCGAATCGGGACTGAAGCCGGCTGTCCCTGAGCCACTTTCGCTTATCAGCTCATCGTACCCAAAGTCTGCATTCCGGGACGTAGACACCGGACTCTCGTCAAATGTTACGATTGGCCAGCTGCCAGACGGCGGTGTGACAAGAATCGACTTCCCAGTTGTCTTGATCGTGGTTTTTGATGTTTTTTCTGGCTCATTGTCGGACCCTTTGAGAAAGGCCAGGTTGAAGTGCTCGTGTTTATCGCCATTCTTTGTAGATGCGGGCAGGTCGAACAGTGGACGGTTACCGACAGCAAAGCAGCTTTGCGAAGACCTGCGACGTTTTTCTTGTAGCTGTTCAGTGAAGAATGGCAAAGTTGGGCGGCTGAACTCCGATGCTCTTCGACCACCACTGAAACACGGACGTCGTCTTTTCCGCGGGTGTTCATCGCTAGCGTCTGCTTCGCGTGTTTCCGGCAGGACTGAGTATGTACTGTTTGAGCTGCATCTCCAGTTCGAGCTCGAACGCACCCATTTTCCGCTACCAAGTAATGTAACGAGTGGCGTAAAAAGGTCAGTAGGGTCTCCGATGTCGTTTCGGAGCTTCAAAAGAACCTCTCTCAGAAGGTTTTCCATGCATGCCGCCGGTTGGTACGATTGACCCATGTCACTGATGGCACTGGCCAATATCTCAAGGCACCTGAGATACGTTCGACTCTCTGGCTCGCGGCGATGGTACGTGGATGCTGCTATCAAGGCAATGGCTGCTGTGCCAGCGTGCTGGACGCCCGTGATGAAGATCTTGGTACCGTCGAATCTCTGGCGGTGTTGCCAGAAGATCTTTGCTACGCACATCGCGTGAAAGCTGCATAATTTACGAGAAGACGCCATCCTGTCGGCTTCTATATTCGTATAGGGGCCGTTGGTCTCTGGAGAGTCTTTGCGGTGCTGAAGTGAGGCGTCTCTTGAGCCTGAGCTTGGACCTGGAATTGCGTACTGACCAGTGCTCATCTCGTCGCCGGTCTTCCGACCATTTTCCGCCCATGGACGATGAAGCAATACCATGGAAACATGATACTGCTGATGCAGAAGAAAGTAGTTGAGTGCGGCGTGTTCGATGTTGGCAGATTTCCATTGTAGATGTTCCGGTAGCCGCCTGTGCCAATCTCGAAGTCGACGCTCGATTTCGATGGCATGGAAATACGCGGCGTCTTTTTCATCGCTGCTTCCACTGCACTTGCCATCACCGTCTACATGAGTGATGTCGTGGATTTGAGGTTTGCCTCTCATTTCAGTGATACGACTTGAGATTTCCATCAGGTCTATGAGATGGGTCTGGATCTCTTCAACATCGTCCACTTTGTCGGCAACCCCGGGCCATTCCTTGAGGGAACTCGGTTTAGAAAACCGCCTGGAGTGCAAATCGAGGTCAATGTCCCGATCTTTAATACTCGTTGGCCGACCAAGAAACAGCGCCCAATACTTGTCATATAACACGCAGGCTCTCATCGCCATGTGACGGATGTCGACCTCCTGTTCGCTCATGCCGTTGTCACGGCAGTCAATGTGAAGCCCAATGTCGAAAGCCAACCTGATGGCCATTCCTGGAGAACATATTAGAAGGGTTCACATGAAGTAGGAGTCTTTCTCCAGGCTCACCTGTATACATCCAACCAGAGTTATCTCTGCCAACGCCGCACTCCAGATCGCCGAGAAGTAGGAGAGCCAGTACGCTAGGAATACCGCCAGGCTTCTCAAGTTCTGATTCAGCCATATTTTTGGCCTCTCTGTGCAGGCTGCTCTCGCGGGTTCCCACTGCCATCTGCTTGACATCTTCTCGGGAGGGATCAGCAAAGCGGAACCCTATGGCTAGGATTGAAACATGCAGGAATGATGAGTAAAACTTTCGGTTTTGCAACTCCAGGGCAGATTCAAACGACTCTCTAGGTATGGTTCGAAGCGTGCTGTCGTAATGCGTCCAGAAGTTACTCATGAGGTAGTCGTGGGTCACGCTGTTGAGGGTCCGGAGACAGCTTTGGGCTCGACGAACCTGTTCCGACGGCTGGCGACACTGAAGCTGGTCGCCGGATTCATTTCGATACAAATGAAAGTTAGCCGTAGGCCCGAAAAACCGTAGCTGTCCAGAAAGCCGATCAAATGACAGATTTCCTCTCGTCGACAGAAAACGGTGGTTAACTTCTTCCTGGTTCGGCTCGGTTGTGCGAGAAGAAGATTGATCCTTCAACACTGGCCATAATCCCGATCTTGTGACCGACGCGACTTTGGCAAGGCCGCCATCTTGTGCCGTGCAGTCTTCGCTCCCTGAATCCGACAGAGAAGAGGCCTCCGGACCGATGGACTTTTTAGCCAGGATTTTCCGTTGTTCGTCTGACTGTTTTGAGAGTCCTGTAGCCTCATGTCTCGATTTTGGGGGATGTACTGCTGGAGGGGGTTGGATGTCATTGTCCAGAAGCATGTGCTCGAGCATGGCGATACGGTTAGACAGGGAGGACATGTATGCCCTCGATATTGGCCTTTTGTCAGAGTCAGGGTTGTAGATTTCATTGGGCTGGGAACCATGATCTTGTACACGTACCGTCGCCGCTCGTCGTCATTCTTGATGATGCACTCGCTGCTGGCCTTTTTACACTGAATGCACTCGGACTCGCCCTTCGGAACCACACACCGAATCCTCCTGTCGCGGCAGGAGGCGCATGCAACAGAGGCTCTATGCCTCACTTGTGGCTTGCTGCCGGGACTGGATGTTGGGGTGCGAGAAGGAATTGTTTTCTGGGCAGCGACTTCAGCAGCTTCCTCCAAGGTTGACTTGTTCCCCTTCATGAAAGTCATTCTGTACACAGTGGTGTTGCGTGACAGAACCTACAAGGGCACCAACAGGGAAAAGGCTCAGATTGCAATGACGGACTGTCAGTTAGTCCATGAAATAGAGTGCGCGTATTGTATGTGAGGTTGAAGAAGGCGTACAGGAAGATGGTAAGCTCTGAGAAGGTAGTCTCGACGTCAAGAACTTAAGCCTCAGAGACGAAGAAGCTCAGGAACATCGAGAGACAGGTGAGCCCGCCATGCGATAAACAAATGGGGCGTGGAAGTGTCACGCAAACCACCCCTCTTTCACGACTTGCTGCAAGTTTTGGTCAGGATAGGATTGCCGGCTCGGCTTACCGTATAGACCACCGGCAGGACTGTGGATCCCGAGAAACGACAGATGTGGTAAGATGCGGTGGTGTAGGCGCAGGCGCAGGCACAAAAGGTAGCAGACGTAACAGACATCCTGTTGCCCCTAGACTGGACTGGAAGCAAGCTCTCTGGATCCGAACTCAAGACTTGTCAGTCCTGGGAACTTGCCAGCGCTCCGATCTTGAGCCAACATCGTGGTCCTACCAAAAACCCGGTTTCACGGCACAACACTTATCAATGATTTGGCACTTGATCCTTGAGACGCCACCATACTGCCTCTGAGAGAGCGCCTTCAGACCATCCACTACCCCAGATGGGGGAGCCTGAATCCTTCCGCCGAACCCACAATCGATGGTCTGGGGATAGTGGGTCGATAGGAAAGGGCTTGCAGCTTGGGCACTGGCCCGGCCATCTGTTTGAGGACATGGAGAGCGCGCGGGTAGGGGTAGGGGGCGGGGGAAGAATACAAGGTCCCAAGTCGGCAATGGATTGTCCGGCGACACAAGAGAGGATGAGCCTCTGCTGCCTCGAGGCCATGTGGCTGCACGTCGGATGCGGGGATGACAAGAGGCCCGCCCGTCACCACAAAAGGAAGAGACTGATTGGCGACGGTTGCCCGCGGCAAGTCAAGTTCTGGCTGGACCGGTTCCTCTCTTCGACCTTTCTCTAACGGCTCACAGCGGATCGGTATCCAAGCGGGGCCTGAGAAGAAGGGCGGATCGTGGGTTTCTCATTTGCCATTTCCGGGTGACGGGACGTGGCGGATTGAACGTGAAACTATCATGGCCTTGACGGTTTGGACGAGCACGTTGACGCTGTGCCGACGCCAGGGCGAGGTTGGAAGTCGGAAACCGAACATGAGGGAGGAGCGGATGAACGGGGAAGATGCAAGCCAATTCATAACCAGTGACGTAACCCCGCGTTATCTCCGCGTCCTCAATCCACCCAAATAGAGGAGCCAGAACCAATGGTACCGCGTCGGGATCGTGCTGCTGCGCGTCGGTCTCCCACCTCCTCCTCCTCCCCCACTCGTACTCACTGATGGTGAAAGGGGCAAGCGGCAGAACACGTTTCTCACTGGATTATCAACTCCTGCCTAGCATTGATGCAGGTGGTTTGGTCCATCTCGGTCTGGAGCCGTACCCTATGGTTGGTCATGCGCATCCCCGACCTCCCGAACCCGCAACCTGCAGCTTGGTGGGTATCTCACCCTCAAATGTCTCGCCTTTTGACCATACCTTCAGGGGGGGTGACTTTCTGATTGGGAAGACTACAGATCGGGCGCGCAGGCAGAATGCTGAAACGGATATCAAGCTGAGGGATGTGGGAAAAGACTCACCGGCCTTACCTTCAGCCTCTAAGCCCTCCAAAGCCATACTTGAGGCTGGCTATTGACCACCCAGCTCACGGCGACAACGTAATAGAGACCACCGGATCCCGCTCGGGATAAATGGTTCAATCCATCGCAATGTCTCACACACCGCAACTTACCTATCCCTTTTATAGTGTTTGTGCTACAGGAAGGGCACGGGACGTGTCATCCGAGAACTGAGAGCAATAAACTGCAAGCGTAAACATTGCTAGTTTATACCTCTTCATACATTGTCGTTTAGGCTTCGTGTCCGCTTAGCCTGTTTTTTGTCTATTCTCCGTCTGCTCTCATCAGTTGTTTGGTTTGTTTTCTAGACTGTCTACCAACTGTTTATCCTCTAGTATGAGACCCAAGTTCGCCCAACTCCTCTTCTAGTCAAGGTCGCCTTCCGTGTCGAAGCCACCAATAATATCCAGCTTCAGACCCTGTTCTTTGCATGCTTGTTTAATCTCTGCAGACACCCCCTCGTCGCCCTCGACCACAACGAATGTCCTCCACGTCTTAGCGACAATGTTCCTAGTCTGGACGGTGTAGAGCAAGAGGTCTGTCACCTCCTCATCCGTGCCCATCTCGTTGAAGAACTCCAAGGTTTCCATTTCGGGCGGGAGGCCGACCGAGTGCATTCGTGGTTTATTGGACGTTTGACCGAAAAGTTGATAATCCCAGTTCATTCGCATTGTCTTGAGCGCCTCAAACTCTCTCATTCTCAATGGCTTGCGGCACCCAAGCGTCGGTGAATCGATGGTCAACGTCTTCAGAGAGTGCGCCTGAGATGTGAGCGCGAGCACGTAGTCGGCGAAATTGTCGGAACTCTCCTCCAGTTCTGGTCTCGGTTCCGACGTCTGCGTCATCACGAACTCCTCCAGTCCCTCTGGAAATTCGAGAAGGTCCGATAGCCCATCGTCGTTGATGTCACATTCAACGAAATGCAACCTTTTCAATGCTGTCTCGTGCGGCCGCTCCATGAAGTCGAACCCTTTCTCGTCAAGCTTGGCCCTCTTGATTACCAGAGTTTCCAGCGTTGGGTGGGCAAATATGTGAATGTTTTCTCGCAGGTCCCAATAGGCGTCGTTGGGGCACTGGTAGAAGAGCGTACACTCCTTGAGGTAGGCCAAGTCGAAGGGTCCGTTGAACAGGGTCCCGATACCGCGCAATAGAACGTCTGGCACGGCAATGTCGAGCTTCTCCAAGTTTGACATGACGGAGAGCGTGCGCGAGAGGGTATCAGAGCGCGTGGGATCGTAATGAGAGTTGTGGACAGGTCCGTCCAAAGCCAGTCGCGACAATTCCTCATTAGGGTACACCAATTTCACCTCGTTGATAGCTGAACCACGCCGTGGCCGACGGCCTAGTGACTCGCTGAATGTGAGATGAAGCTCCGGGCTTTGGAAGTGAACGCTTTTGTACAAGACGGCATCGGCCAGCCTGTGGTACCGTTTGTTCAATCGCGACACATTGCATAAGTCTTTTTGAGAAAGCTGGTTGAGCGTCTCAAAGAGCAGCTCCTCGGGCAAGGCAGCAAGGCGATCACGTCTGGCATCGCCGCCGTTGGTGTCGCCGTCAGGGAAGAGCAGCATACTCGTTGCCGAATATGAACCCGGGATCCCAGTGGTCTTATCTTCGTATCGTGGGGTTCCTCAGCCGACAGGCCTTGCGGGAACAGCGGGGCGATTTGGCGTCTGTGGATTGAGCGGGTTAAATAAAAAGTAAGATTAAACCAGAGAGGTAACCAGAGAGGTTTACATTAGTGACGGGGTCCAAAGAAGAAGAAAAAGCTGCCAAAATGAAGCGACGAACGATTTTGCACGAGAACTAGGGCCCAACATCTATCTACCTCATGCGGCGGATTGGTGATGAAAGCTGTGTGGAATGTTTGAACTTTGGAAGTTGGATTTCAGCTGCAACCATCGTAAGGTGGCCACTGCAGCGCACGGCCACTGTGGCTGGAGTGTGGCAGAAGTGCAAGTGTCATACAGACCTGTGTACCTTACTCCAGGTAGGTACCTAGGTACTATATGTACTGTAGGTAAACTTATATTATGTTTTCGGGAAAAATACGTACTTGTCCGGAAGGTGGGTTCTTCGACCGGGGACAACTCCGGCGCAGTCTCGGTCTTCTCCATCAAAATTGTAGTCAATGCCCCGCTTGGACCCAGCACCCGGAACCGCACAGACCGAGGTCAGCAGCATCCCAACTATCCGTACCCGAATTGACAAACGACTGCGACCGTCATCGAATGGTGTCACCCACATAATGATAGGGCGTCTTGGGAAACTAATCGGCATTGCTCTCGATTCAGAAAGACGACATTGGCACTCGCTCTTTGACTCGGCAGCTTGGCACCCAGCGAAGCTCCTGTTGGAATAGCTACTTGCCTCGACTATTGGTCAAACAACAGCACCCTGCAGGTGAATGACGTCCCTATGGGATGTTGTGGGACACTCGATGTCAAGTTGTTGGTTGTTAAGTGTCACGCCAAGTTCTGCATGCATGGGTCTCATGCAAAAGAGAACGAACCTACTTCTAGAGGATGTATGAGGGCGGCAGTAAGTCAATTAAACATGGACTATACGGTCTTCTTGTATGAAGCGTGATGAAAATGTTGATTTTGTAGCGTAGAGGACTCAACAGAAGCCGGTTTCTGGCTTTAGTTTGCCTCTCAAGATACATCAACATGCTGAGAGTATTCACAGAATCAATAAGCATCATGGTCAACCTGACGTGCTGACCTGTGAGTTGAGCGACCGCGAAAGAACGGTGAGTGTGTACGAATGATCGATAATGAGGAAGACATTGTCTGATGACAACGATGTAACTTATTAAGAGGGAAGTGTCGTATCATCCGGAAGATTGGTCAGCAGCCTGACGTGATAAAACTCTACGGGTAAACCCTGCCTATTGAGTCACCATATGTTGCGTTGGGAGAAAGAAACCAAAGGGAAAGTCAGGTATCTACCTAGGAAGAAGCGCTAATAAATTATCTAGACGGTGTTCAAATTCCCGCATCCCTCCTGTCCCTTCTCTGTCCTTCTTTGACATCCTTCCCGGAGCCAAATGCGCACCTCTGACATCGATATTCACGCCGTCTCGAAGCTGATGATCGGCATTGACCTGTTACCACCATCATGGTTGGTCATAATTCAAGTAAGCCACCAATCGTAACTTTGCTGCCGGCGAACAGGGAACACTGCGACTCGGCGAGTCCGAAGACGTTGCCGAGTCGAACTGAGAGGCCAATTACTGCTACTCATGTCCTTGGTGCGGCCCACCTTTGGATCAGACCCTGCATCAACCCTCGGATGAGAAAAATTCCACAGCGATGATGTTCGATTTGATGCTTTTCGGGCCTGTCTCAAACGGAAAACTATGGCCCATGTGCATCTTCATCTTTGGCAAACACCAACAACAGGCTTGTTTGCACCACTCGATGCGCCCGCCAAGGCATCACAAGAGCTCCGTCTCCAGTGTAGAGTACATAGCTTCTCTGTACTCAATTACATGTGATAAATTCATTCAAAACTTTCGTCTAACAGTTCCCTTAACGTATCATACCCGACTACTAATAATGATTTTGAAATACTCGATATTCGTAGCAAATCCGATGCTAATCTCATGTATGCAATGGAGAGATGGTCGAACTTCTCGACGGCCCGGTCGATGCCCTGCTCACCATCCAGCTTCCTGGATGTGATATTTACCTGAGAACATCTTATTAGCAGGAACGTAGTGGGCATACCTATGCCCATCTTTCGAGAGTCTCCAGTCGCGAGCGCACTCTTCACTTCTAGAGGGTAGGCGGGACTAACCCTTGGAGTTCCCACATGAACGCGGTCAACTAGTTCGTTCCAAACTTCGAGGTGGTGAGTTGGCGGCTTGAGAAGAATGGTCCGTCTTTTAGGGATTGAGAAAGCAGCCTCGATACCCAGAACCTTTCCGGATACCAAGCTATTTGGACTGATCTCCTCTTAAACATCCGGGAGGTTCGGGTAGCTACGTCAAACCCAATTACCTACCCCGCATATTGGCCGCTTCTTACCGAGACGATCCGAGGGTCGACATGGCCAAGCTAACTGGAACCAACTACTAAAGCTGGGGAAAACACTTTAATACCCCTTCTCTTGATTGGGATGTGAAGGCATGGTTATTTAGATCAAAGGCTGCACTTCTCCCAACACTTACCTTGTGTACTCTGATATACGACAACAAGTCTCTCGCTCGACCGGCTCCACCTTTCCTCAGGCTGAGGTGTCAACGCCGATTCGTCTCAAAAGCACAAGCCCCTCGAGAGCTGTTTTCAAGATGGGTTTTAAATCGCCCTATCCTTCGTTGGAAATACCGAAGACGAATGTCCTTTCCTACCTTTTCCCCGAGAACTCAACACCATCTAGCGAGCCTCTCTGGATCGATAGCGAAGATGACCGCATCAATCTGTCGCCACGACAAATGCTACAGTGGGTGAAAAGAGTTGGCATGGGCCTTCAGAACCTTGGACTTCAAAACGGGGATGTCGTTATGATGTGCACACCAAACCAAATATTCGTGCCGGTGGCCTACCTTGGCACTGTGTCTGTCGGGTGCATCTTTAGTGGCGCCAACCCAGCATACACAGTTCCTGGTTCGTTATGTCTCCTCAACTATGCTTGACGCTTCAACGCCTAGGCTAATCACTCGTAGAGCTTGTCCACCAAATGACTAACACCGCGGCCAAGGTGGTGCTTGCTCACCCAGCTCACATCAAACGGATTCTTGAGGCGGTTGACAAAACTAATATTCCCCGGAGCCGGGTTTTTCAGTTCTCAGAGAATGAAAACGAATCACGAGATGGAGTCCCAGATTGGAGGCAAATGCTTGGCAGTCCGAACCAGGCAGATTCTTATCGTTGGCCAGAACTTGACGCGGAAGAATCGACCAGAACGATTGCAACCATCAATTATTCCTCGGGGACTACCGGACTTCCCAAAGGAGTGTGCGTCTCTCATTATAACCTAATAGCCAACGTCGAACAGACAATCTTCATGAGATACGTAGAAAAGCCTTACAGTTTTGCGCGTCGGCCGCAGGAGAGGTGGATCGGGTTCTTGCCCCTCTATCACGCCTACGGTCAGCTTTACGCCATACTCATGGCCATGAGGTTGAGCATCCCTATTTATGTCATGAAAGAGTTCCGATATGAGGACTTTCTCTTCGCGGTGAGCAAGTTCAAAATTACAACCTTGCAGGTGGCGCCGCCAGTTTTGGTGATGCTTTCGAAGCGTCCAGAAACTGCCCGTTACGACTTATCAAGCGTCAAGGAAATGCTCTGTGGAGCTGCTCCGTTATCGCGAGAGCTTCAGAACGAGTGCCAAAGAAGATTTTCGATGCAGATCAACCAAGGATGGGGGATGACGGAAGTGACTTGTGGAGGTATCGTGGTCCCTGGTGGTGTCAAGGATGACAATGGCAGTGTTGGCAAGTTGATTCCGAACTGTGAGTGCAAGTTGATCGACGACGAGGGCAAGGAGGTTGGCGTTGGTCAACCGGGCGAGCTCTGCATCCGAGGTCCCAATATCTGTCTTGGTTACTGGCGCAACGAGACTGCCACCCGGGAGATGCTGGACCAAGACGGATGGCTTAAGACTGGAGATGTCGCCGTCTGCAACGAGGAAGGCTATTTCTGGATCGTGGATCGAAAGAAGGTGAGCATTTTCTCTGAATATGTGGTCTCAGGCCCCCAGCTAATATGTTTCCAGGAACTAATCAAAGTAAACGCTCTGCAGGTCGCCCCCGCCGAGCTGGAGGCCGTCCTGTTAGAAAACGAACATGTCGCAGATGCTGCCGTGGTTGGAATTGCCATGTAAGTTATGGAAAAAGATGCCTAGGACAGCAGAACGCTCGGATATCTAACATAAGGGTCCATCAGTGACGGAAACGAGTGGCCCAGAGCCTATGTTGCCATCCAAGACGTGTCGAGAGGGAATGTCAAGCCCGAAGACATACAAGAATGGGTCAAGCGGCGTGTTTCCAAGCACAAGGCGCTGGTAGGCGGCGTGGTGTTCGTCGATGAGGTTCCAAAGCTGGCCAGCGGGAAGATCCAGAGGAAAGTGATGCGAGAGTGGTCCAAGAGGGATGCTGCGGTCTTAGCAGAGTCGAAAGGACCCAAGTCGCGCTTGTGACGTCCTATGCTATTGCGCATATACCTAGGTCGGCAAAGTCTTCCAATATCGCTCCTGGTCAGAGCTCCCGAGGGTTTGATAGGCGACGTAAGCCCGTCTTGGTGTCTCCGGGCCTTTCAACCGACCGTTTTTACCAACGGAGTCGCAAGGCATTGCGGGTGTTCGTATGTACAAGCCCGGTACATAACAGCGCTGGTTCCAGACGGAGCTATCCACAATTTCGACGGCCAACGTGGCTAACTGCTGGTTGGCAAAGAAACTTCTCACCCCCTTCATCCCGGAGCGACACTGGGTTCGCACAACTTCAGGGCACAGCCCCGAGGAACACCCATCTGAAGTAACTCGGAAGGCTAGCTATTCTCAACGCCACAGCGTGTAGTATGTACGGTACTTTCATCTTCCTATAACCAGCCTGGTATAACCTTCAATGGCCGATAGATGCCCTCCAGCTCGTTCCAATCACCCGCCACACCTGCTCCTCGTCGTCGGCATCATCATTGAATCTCAGTCGGATGAGGCTTCATAACCTGGCATCAGAGCCGCCATCCACTCGCCACTTCCGTTATCCTCGGGCATGCTTCGTAATGGTTCGGCAGAGGATAACTCTGTCGATATCATCAATGTGATTGTTCCCTATAGCTAACTGCGAGGAAACGTCTGATCCATACCCCATCGGCACATTATAATGTCTTGAACTGAAGTACTACTTGTACAACACAGGACCTGTATTATTCGAAGAGGGCCTCATGCGTGTGCCGTCCAAAGACGAAGGTTTAGAAACGGCCCAACTCGGAAACAGTGCATCGACAAGCCTTGAGACTAAGTGTTCGAACCGCCGTGCCCCTGGTCCAAGCGGGCGCTATCTTCTCGACATGACTGGGGATCGTTCCAATTGCCGTCTTTCGTTGAGTCAGTAAAGCTTGCAACCTGACAAACGGCGTTAATTCTTTTCTCGAACACCTGACTCGAAATGAAAATGGGATGGCAATGCTCTTGAACGGCAGAAGTATTAGTGTTGATCTGCGGCAAAACACCACATGCGGCGAGCCGTACTTAGCCCCAGCGTGGTATGTGTGCCTCGGGACGAGGCGATCCGCATTTCATTTGTTTGGAACTGTTGGTGAGGTTTTTTCCCGGCGTGGTCACTAAGTTTCGTTACCAATATGTCAGGGCAGAGCAAAATACTGGAGTCGAGAAGGTGAAACGCACCATGGCCAATTATGCAGACATCCTCCATCCTTCTGCCCGTCCAGATAGGTATATTCATTCGGTTTTCTCCGGTTCTTCAACACCATCCCTCCTCTTTATAACTAGCCTTCTCTATTCCTAATTGGTGAAACACGGTCATTTGCGTTGAGATCCCTCGTGGTTTGGTTGAGTCTATGTTCGGCCTTCGGCGTTTGCTATCACTACCCGATCATGGGCGACTTTCTAGCATCGGCGACGACGACTCAATCCGGTGACCAAGATATCGCAAACAGGCTTTCGAGCCCGATCCAAAGCGAACGAAATTTCCGAGTCATATGTATCGGTGCCGGCGCCTCTGGGTTGTTGATGGCGTACAAACTCCAGAGACATTTCCAGAACTACTCGCTTCAGTGCTACGAGAAAAACCCCTCCGTAGCGGGGACTTGGTTCGAAAACAGATACCCAGGGTATGCGAACCCCTCCTCGAATCCCTCTGCAGACAGTTTCCCAATCCCTTAACCGCTGACATGCCACTCCCGTCAGCTGTGCTTGCGATGTTCCGTCTCACAACTACACATGGAGCTTTGAGCCAAAGCTGGACTGGACTTCGGTGTACCCACCAGCTTCGGAGGTTCTCCAATACTTCGAGCACTTCGCAAGAAAATACTCACTGTACCAATACATCAAACTTCAGCACCAAGTTGTAGGGGCGTACTGGGACGCCCAGAATGGCGGCTACGACGTTCATGTCAAGAACGTGACAACTGGGGAGACAGCCATAGACCACTGTGATATCCTCATCAACGCCGGCGGCATCCTCAATAACTGGAAGTGGCCCGCAATTCCAGGCTTGTCAAATTACAAGGGTATTCTCCTCCACACGGCCAACTGGGACGACTCCATCTCTCTCGAAGGCAAGCACGTCGGCCTCATAGGCAACGGCAGCTCAGGCATCCAGGTTCTTCCTGCAATCCGCGAGACGTGCAAAAAGGTTACGACCTTCATCCGCGAGCCGACGTGGGTGTCTCCTATGCAGGGTTTAGAACAACACAACTTCACCCGCGAGGAGAAGAACGAGTTCGCCGACAAGCCCGACGCGCTGCTCAAGTACCGCAAGAACATCGAATCTGGACTTAACAGTCAATTTGGCATTTTCCTCAAGCGCAGCCAGGTCAACGAAGAAGCCCGCGCCTACTTTATCCATCAGATGAAGGAGAAGTTAAATAATCCTTGCCTCGAATCGAAACTTATCCCAGAATGGAGCGTAGGCTGTCGCCGGCTAACACCGGGGGTCAACTACCTCGAGTCACTCACCAAACCGAACGTCGAAGTTGTCTACGGCGAGATTAAAGAAATCACAGAGCATGGGTGCCTCTGTGACAACGGCCAAGAGCACCCCGTCGACGTCCTCATCTGCGCAACCGGCTTCGACACCTCCTTCAAACCTCGTTTCCCCGTCGTTGGGCCCTCTGGTGATAACCTTCAAGACAAGTGGGCCGTCACTCCGGAGTCATACTTCGGCGTGGCCGCAGCTGGGTTTCCCAACTATTTCCTTATGCTCGGCCCCAACTGCCCCATAGGCAACGGGCCAGTCTTGTCGGCCATCGAGGCACAAGCCGATTGGATGCTCAAGGTCATCGACCGATACCAGACGACCAACATCGTCGAGGTCGCCCCCAAGGAAGAGGCTGTCCGCGACTTTGTCGAGTACAAGGAGTGGTTCATGAGCAAGACCGTTTGGTCGGATACGTGCCGGTCGTGGTACAAGTCCGGCGTCAATGGGCCTGTCGTGGCCTTGTGGCCAGGGTCGACGCTACACTACATCGAGGCCATCAAGGAGGTGAGATGGGACGATCTGGATGTCAAGTATGCCGGCAATCGGTTCGCCTGGCTGGGCAACGGGTACTCGCAAACGGAGCTTGATGATACCGCGGACTGGGCATATTATATCCGGGATGAGGATGACGACCCGCCACTGACGACAGCTGGGAAACGGAAGTTGCTCAGCAAGAGTGGTACTGTCAATAGTAGGAATATTGTAGTATACAGCGGCAAGCCTAATGAGACCAAACAGCATGACCAGAGCAAGAAATGGATGGGCTATAATGGATTGGTTACCACTTTCTAGTTTCCTTTGCAGTCATTAACACGAAATGAAATATAGAACAGCCAATGACTTAGTTACCTCTATCAAACGTGTGAGCAAAGCTCTCTGGCCTGATGCTAGCCGATTTAAAAAGGACATGTTCAGTTGTGGAGCTGGCCGGGCGTTACCATCTCGATCAGGTGAGTTAGTCATAAGCTGAATTTGGAATGACAAGCTTGAAAGCTGACGGCCAGAAACAACATGATCATAGATCGCGGTCCTCAAGCTATGCGTTGTCCCACTGTTGCCGAGAACTGGTCAACTCGCACTCGGCATCAAGAATGAAACTCGCAGGCAGAGACAAAACGGAAAGTAGCAACATGGATGCTAGTTCGACCTCGTGGGTGCGGGAGTGGGTATTCGTCAGGATCGTTACGATACAGAATGGAGATTAGGCCACCTTGAGTTGCGCCGTTGCTTCAGCTTCTGCCTCCTCGATGTGTTTTTTGGTTCCTTCAAAATCCGGCATTACTTTTGGCTTGCTTCCCAGAGCCACTGCGACTTTGTTAGTGAAGAACCTGTGAGCAACACGAGCAAAGACACTACTCACATCTGTCAAAGAGATAGTAGGAGGTAACAAGCAGAATGGGCATGGCGACCATCGTCGCGGTCCACTTCCTTGCCGCTGTGCCGTACGCCTTGCGGTACTCTTTACTATTCGGGTTCAGCTTCGGGTGAGCCTCCGGCTCCGGCTCCGGCGCGCGGGGCGGATGAGGGTATGTAGAGGCAACAGGTCGAGTCGGGGCCGTTGTTGGGGCCACCGCCGGAGTGGGTTTCGGGGCGCTCGCTGGGGTTACTGTCGCCGAGGTGGCAGTAGGCGCAGGGCTTGAGACAGGCGTGGGAGTCCTGGGGGCGGCGGCAGCAGCAGCCTTGGTCGTAGACACCTTCTTGTTCGCAGTTGCGGTGGCAGCTCTGGTAGCGGTTGTAGAACTAACAGTGTTCTTGACGGCCTTTGTGTCTTTGGGGGTTGTGCTCAGAGGGGCGGCAGCAGCGGACTTCGCAGTCGTGGAGGTGGGCTTGGTCGAGCTCGTCTTCGACGTAGCAGTCCGCGCCTGAGTAGTCTTCTTGCTTACGGCGGCAACAGTGCTCGCGCTCTTCTTCGTCGTGGCGGCGGCTGTTGTCTTCCTCGCGGCGGCGGTGGCTTTCGGAGTCGTGACAGTCGCAGTAGCCGTCGTCGACTTTATAGCGCGCGTTGCATAGCATCGCTGTGCGAGGAACCCTGCGTGACTTGGCACCGCTGTCGAAGCGGCTGATACAGCTCGCCAGCTGGTGTTCGCGAGAGTTCGGGGAAGAGCCATTGAGTTCATGGCTGGTCGTGATGTTCTGTAGGTGAAGATACAGAGAACAGAAGAGAAGGTAGGTGTCTCAACGACGGTTGGGATCGTGGGTAACGCTCGTGACAGGATGAGTTTCGCACCTCAACAAACATAGAGTCATAGCATGCTTTGTGGGAAGAAACAAACAGGGATGTCGGCTAATGTGCGCCGTCGAGGGATGGACATTCGGACGCAGAAAGCGACTCTATCCCGGCCGACGGCGCGTTCGCGTCGTGACGCTTCATGCGTTGGAAATTGCCATGTGGGTTCTGAACTTCTGACAGGTTGGTGGACAGCCACGCCCGGCTACGACAGCTGGTGACAGATGGCTTCGCAATCCCTTTAACGCGTTCGGGTTTTTCTCATTTAAGCCAGCCAGCCCTAAGCTTCCAGAAGCTCAACTGAAGCCATCTCGTCCGACGATGACCCCGGACTACGTCCTACACGCCGGGCTCGGATAAAGACCGCCTCTTAAGACCATATTTACCTGGTCTTGGTCGCCGTGGACTTATAGCATCGGAGAAACCATCGCCTTGACACCAAAGTCCGATTATGCCCTAGGGGTACTATCAATCAAATATTCCCTTTTTTTCTTTCGAGGGGGAGCGGGTGGCGGGGCTTGACCAGAGGACTGCAGCGACAGCCCAAGTGGGACAGCAGGCAGAACGTTGCAGCCGTACAGTATTGCAAGCCAGGACGGACTCCGAGATCAGGGCCATGCTGGCCTAAGGCCCGATAGTTTGTATAGTTTGTCTTAATACTGACACAAAAAGTGTAGTCCGGGTAGCGATCTTATCTGTGTATGAGGGCTGGCCGAGAGAGTTGCCTGTTGCCGAGTTGCCTCGGGAGAACAACACTGCACTCGCTGAAGACCCAAACGAGGAGCCACAATCATGTGTCCGGCCTAGAGAACTCAAGACGTCTTAAGAGCGTGGGCCGACAGCTACTGTCAAGGCGAGAGCCGTGGCTGTGTCCGAAGCGTCGTTGGACTTCAATTCCTCTGATTGGGAAATGCATCAGGCACGGATTACGAATCTTGGATGCGGGGAGACTTCCGGGGCATCTTGAGCGGGTGTGATATGATCTCGTCGCCTCGTCTTCTAGCGACTCCGACAAAGACGGTCGCGGCAACCCAGCTTGGTTTAGCAGGCTAGAGTTCTTTGTATTGTCAAACATGCGGTCGGCCTCGGCTTCGCCATTGCGTGGCATCGCCGCTCTCCGGAGCTGGCCGTCGTCAATAGAGGCATGCTGGAACTCATAATGCGAGTACATAGCAAAGAATCTCGGAATGACGCCGCGGGGGAAGAAGTCAGACGTGACAGCTCCCACTCGATCAACTATTAGGGGTCCTTCCAGGTTTTTCAATGGACGGACTTCTCGAGATTGCTGCAGTGCCGAGACGTTTCTTTCACAATCGTGCAGGGTGACAACCAGTTGGACGAGCTGAGGATGAGGCCACAAACGGGACGAGGCAAATTCGCCTCAGCGGCTAAATCACATTCACTGCTATTGGTGGAGTGGATGCTGCAGCGCCTCGCCCTCTCTGATTTGCACACATCGACCTTGCATCAGCTGCCGAGTACTGAGCAGGGACGAAAAGAATTGGAGATGCAAAATAGGGGGATGTGGCCTTGTCTGCTACTTGTTTGGAACGACCCCGCTCGCGCAAGTGAGACAGTGCTTCGTCCAGGTCATTCATAATGGCCTGACTATCTGCACACCGAGGTGGCGTCGACATGCAAGCATCCACGCCCAGTGATCAATGGAGCATCAGTCTCCCTGAGACGGCAAACAGTCTACAGCTCACAGCAGCTTTATCGGGATACACGACACTGAAGAGGTGGAACACAGAGCCGAGAAAGTGTAGGCAATACTTGCTTGACTGTTTTGTTTTTTGTGTGCTTGCTGCGGTGGTGTCTTCTATGTGATATCTGATGCATTCTCTAGGTACTGTGTCCTGAGACCCGAATATGGTATGCTCCTACCATCGCTCCGCCACCCCCCTCTGAAGTACACCATGTCAACGCTTCCCTACTCGACCCTGCATCAAGTATTTACTTGGTGTTGTTGAAGCGGTCGATGCCGTTCTTGATACGCTTGTCGAGGCCCTTGGCCATACGCTCAAGCGGTAGCCGGTTATCGATGCGACGGACCACGTTGGACACGGGGGGCTCGACGCGCTTGATGCCCCTCTCGGCGGTTGGGGTGAAGTAAGAGAGATTTCGCTCCCAACGGGGCGCCCACTTGGTGGTCTGAGAGGCGAGGCGGTGCTCGGCGCCAGGAAGCATGAGGTAGATGGGGAGAAAGGCGCCAACGGTGGCAACGCCGTAGCAGAGTGTCTCGGTGGACTTAGTGACGGGGATACGAGGGGCCATGTTGTGTGGTCTAAGGGAGAAGAAGATGTTAATGTCACGGACAGATGTTGATGGGATATTGTTACACGGTTGTCTTTGATGGAGGGTAGGACGAGGTTGATGGTTGGGCAGCGAGGGGTAAGTTGGATTGTATCTCTTCTTGTGAAATATGGGCAGTAGTATCAGTGAGTTGGGAATCAATGGAATCAATAGACGCACCGTATGCAGTTGATGGCGTTGCGAATGTTCTACTTGGTGTACAAGTGCATGCTTCGACTTGTTGGTGGAGGAAACAGGTGTGAACGATCTTGACGACAGGCGATTTGAAGTGATTTGATGAAGGCAGAAAGAGCGAGACACGCGTTCCTAAAAAGCCACGGATGAGGAGGAATACGGCCTCTTCTTAAAGCAATGACTGGTTCAGGGGCAGTCCCTCGACGTAGTTCCTGTCTTGAGCGTGCGGGGTAGGACGGATCATCACGCGGACGAGCGTCTAATACGCCGCAGCCCAAGTCCTGAAGTGTGGTGGCTTGACTGGCGTGACTTGGAAGGTACCAGAGGGGAGAAGGAGGGGAGGTACGGTAGACCGGCCTCCTGCTGCAACGCTGTGGGCAGATGTGTGACGCCAGCATGGGCAGGACCTGCATTAATTGGAGGTTGTTGAGACATTCGAGCTGTGGTGTTTCTTTATTTTAATAGCACGCCATTGGGCCAGTTATATCTAGCTATCTACGCTAATTTTGCAATGAGGTTAGCCGATCAGGAGAATAGAGAAAGGGCGAAGGAGAGAGGTAGAGAAAGAAGCTGCAGTTCTGTTCAGGCTGTGAGAGCGAGTTGTTTTCGTATGAATGACAGCCAACTCTCGTCTCCAAGTGGCGAGTTAGTCGACATGTCGGTGTGCTGAGGTGAACAGGGACAATGCTCGCTGAGGTAGAGGCGTCTGGATGGGTATGTGTCTGGGTGAGAGTGACTAGGAAGGGAGGGACTTGCAGCAGGATGTGGGGCGATTCGCGGGGGCCCGCCCTAAAACCCACTTCCCCAGACACTGTAATTCCGGGGAAAACCAGCGCTAGACCTCGACCGTGCTGGAACCCCCAGCGCGGCCCCTCAGTGGGCACGATACCCGCGCACGGCAGCAACACATTGCCAAGGTCTCGGTGCACCACTCTCAACGAGAGCTGTATCAATTTGCAATAGCAAGAGGAAATTGGCACGCGCGGTAGAGCTCGTTTTCGTGGGCGGATGCTAGCAGTCGCTCGGATAAGGTCGATCTTATTTCGCCTGCGGAAAGATTGCAGAGCAGAGTCGCGTCCGTCCTCCCAAGTCACGGCGATAAGGGTCTGGAGAGTGTACCTGGCTCAAGGTACCCGAGTGTGGACCCGGGTATGCGCCGGTACTTCCGAGCACTTAGCGAATCCATTTCCGCCGTACCATCAGCCAACCCTCGACGCCGAATGGGGCCACTCCCCCACATCTCTCTGCAGCCTGAAGGAGTTCCGCTCACTATGGTTGTTGAAGCTTGAGACAATCTGCCAGTCTACTACAAATTCGCTGCTGCGTCGAACCTCTTGCATGTGATGCAGTGTGCCTGAGAATTGATGATTGATTGCCCTTTCCACCTACGTCGTACTGGATTCAACGACACTTCACTCCGTCACTATCTCATCGAAATTGTCGATGCTGAGGCCTGCCAACGGCGAATCGATTCCTTGCCCTCGTCGTAACGAATGGATACCGGGCTTGTTTGTGCAATTAGGGAACTCGGGCCGGTGCTATTCCTGTTGTAGGAGATGCCGTGCTTGCCATCAAAATCATCTAAAAACCAAGCCCCGGAGACCAGTAAGGGGGGGAGACGTCTGGCTTGGCCGTTCAAGTTCCTGCGGTATAAAGGCAGCGACAAGCACAACTGCAAATCAAACTGGTAAAAGTCCCCCAGGGTATCCAGCAGCAAAAGCACTCGGCATCTCACCACCCACACTCCCCGGACGTCTCGATATCTTCATGCCGCATCCCCAACGGTGGGCACGCAGATAAAGCTTCCGACCTGCAACTTATCACAGTTCAATCCTTCGTTCGCCTTGATCAGATCCTCGATGCTAATCTTCTGTCCCGTCGCAATCGCCCAGCACGTGTTGCCCTGCTCAATCTTGTACGGCACAGCCTGCTGCCCGCACTCCGGCGCGACTTCGTTTCCGCCGGACGTGCGGTACAGCCACCACGTCAGCACGAGCAGAAAAAGCCCGATAATGACGAAGAAGTTGAGAAGTGGTCTCATCTCCTGCCTCCATGGCTTCTTCTCCGTCCACTGTTGTTGCTGCCGACTGCCGCCGCCTGAGCCGGAGTGCGGGATGAAGGGATCGTGTTCGGCTTCCTCGGCCAGCCCAGACGACGCCCCGGATACCTGCGTCAGCTGCCCATACTGCTGACCCGGCGCGCCCTCCCAGTAGCTCCCGTCCGCGTCTTGGTATGTGTGAACTTGTGTGTCGGCATCGTAGCCCACGCGCTGCATGCCGTGTGGGAGCCGTTCCTCGTCCGTGTCTAGATGGGGGAAGCGGGACATTTTGGCGACTGAGGGAGGAATTGATTAATACGTGTAGGCCGACCGTTCGATAGAGATGTCTGGAATTTGCAGTTGTGTTGGAAACCGTCGGATGTCTCCTATGCGACAAGTGATGTCGAAAATAAAGAAGGAGCTTGAACACTGAATTGGCACTGGCTCCAAGACCAGATGGGACGGCAGCCCCTGAGGCTGTGCAGTGCCTACCACGTCATTGGTCGCTTATGTCATCGACGCTTGGCTCGGCGGTGCTCAGACCAGTCTTCGGCCCCACCCACCCCTCTTGTTTCTCTGCCTTCCTTCACACAGGTACCTATCTACCTATCGTAGGTAAGAACAGATACTGTCATTCGACATGAGTGACACGAGCTCGCTTCCAAAATGGACGACTCATAGTTTTGATTTAAACACCAGATGCACCGTATCTCAGCTCCCCTCGATAGTCTCTTCCAAACTTTTCTTTCTTTGTCTTTCTTCCTCTCCTTCTCCTAATATTTTCCTTTGCCTGGTAAGGTTGTATCATTCCGTGCCTTTTTGATTCACGCTTCACTCCTCATCTACTGCCCTTGCTATGATGTTCCTTTCGTTGTGGCATGCTCGTCATATTCGAGTGGTAAGCACGAAGTCGGTTGGACCCTAGAATCCCACCTTCAGCTACCTACCCGGCTTATATCTTGGGCGACATCAAACCTCACGTTATATCGGGACCTTTTAGAGTTTGGGGGAGTCGCAGAGAGGCGGGGCTGGCGGTGACCATGTTCGAATGCGGGATGCGGCGGGCCATGCTCCGCCGTTACAGCCCCATACGTCGAGGCGGAACTTACACCAAGAAAGGCAACCGGCTTTTGATACCGCTCAAGCTGAAAAAAATGTCGCCACTGAGCTCGTTCCCGCTGCTCATTGCTTGTCACGGCTGTGAGATGTTGATGTGGCGGCTACTATGAGAGGCTCGATTCGGTCGACGGCTCACACGAGATAACCGCGAAAGGGTGGGTTGGCGGGGTTCGCAACCGTAGATCGTGGTTCTATGGTTCCCGGAAGCTCTGTCGGGAACGGACAAGATCCATCCAAGATATGCAATGCGACACAAACTCGACAGAGAACCTGGCTGAGCCGGTCTGTCGGCCTGCTGGCCCATTCGTCGCCAGACCCGAACGTCTTGCCTCTCTCACGCTCGTGGCCCTCCCTCCGCACATCCTTTGTCGGATATCTTCCCCTCAACTGCGGAGCAGACCCAGTCAGTCCGAGGGTCCAGCCCGTCAGCCATGGCGTGGGCATGTACGACTACTCCCATGGGCGATGTCATTGATGGAATCTGAGAGCGCCCTTGAAGGAGGCTTTTGAGGGGAAAGGAAGACGACGATCCGGCGAGGCGGTTCCGGCCATGTCGGGTTCAGAAAGTGGAGTCTGGGTTCGAGTACAAAATGGCCGCCCTCCCAACGGCACCATGGGATTGAGACTCATTCTCATGAGACAACATGGCATATCTCACGATGAAGTCTATGATTGCTGGTGCCCTCGCCTTCACGGCCGCTGTCTCTGCGCAGGCGCCGCTTTATGGACAGTGTGGCGGTGAGAATTGGAGCGGACCAACGACCTGCGTTGCTGGCTCAGTTTGCACTTTCAGCAACTACTGGTACTCGCAATGTGTTCCCGGTACGTTCACCGTTGGCACTCTGCAATGACTTTCGTCCAACTCATCCATGGTAGGAACCGCCGTGACGACTACCCGCTCGAGCACCCTCACAACCTCCACACGCCCCGCGACGACCTCCTCCGTTCGGACCACTTCTTCCCGGACCTCGTCGGCCGTGCTTCCGCCCGGCACCGGCTTCCCCTCAGTCAGCGGCACCAAGTTCACCATCGATGGTGTGACGAAGTACTACCCAGGGACCAACTGCTATTGGTGCAGCTTCCTGACCAATGCTTCCGACGTTGACCTTGTTCTCGGCCACCTCAGAACCTCAGGCCTGAAAATCCTCCGCATCTGGGGCTTCAGCGACGTCAACACCGTTCCTCAGTATGATAACTGTAAGCTTTACCATATCAGCGCTAATGGTGTTGGTCTAACACTCTCAGGGTTTCAACACCTGACTGCCTCGGGCTCGACCATCAACACAGGCGCCAACGGCCTAGGCCGCCTCGACACCGTCGTCGCATCGGCCGAGAAGAATGGCATCAAGCTTATCATTAACTTTGTTAACAACTGGTAGTCCCCACCTTAGCTGAATTGAACCTTTAGCCAGCAAAATCAGCCTAACACTTTCCAGGGACGACTACGGCGGGATCAAGGCGTACACAAACGCTTTTGGCGGTACCCACAACGGCTGGTACACCAACACGGCGGCCCAGACACAGTACCGCAAGTATATCGACGCCGTCGTCAGCCGGTACAAGAACTCCAACGCCATCTTTGCTTGGGAGCTGGCCAACGAGCCGCGCTGCCAGGGGTGTGCTACCTCTGTCATCTACAACTGGGCCAAGTCGACGTCGGAATACGTCAAGTCCCTAGACCCCAACCACCTGGTGACGCTCGGGGATGAGGGCATGGGGCTCCCGGGCGATACCACGTATCCCTATCAGTACGGAGAAGGCACTGACTGGGTGGCTCTGCTTAACATTTCAACTTTGTGAGGCCCTACTCCTGTAACCTCGTGACTTCCGAACGAGGTTATGTTGCTAACGTTCTCCTGCGCGCGATTCCAGGGACTTTGGGACCTTCCACTTCTACCCCAACTCATGTAAGGGGGGATTCCACTAGGACGGGATGGTATTATCGCTAACGAAAGAAATAGGGTCGGTTGGCTATGCTGCCGGCAACAAGTGGGTGACTGACCATGCTAAGGCATGCGTTGCAGCGAGCAAGCCTTGCTTCTTTGAGGAATGTAAGTTGTTCCCCAACATTATCTTGAAGCCACGACGTGAAGGAGGACGGCGCTGAATGAATATGACGTCCTAGATGGTACGCCTACCAACCACTGCGAGCTGGAGAGACCATGGCAGATTACCTCGGTGGCGACCCCCGGCATGGCTGGCGATGCCTTTTGGCAGCTGGGTGACACCATCAGTACTGGGCAGACGCACAACGACGGCAACACCATCTACTATGGCACTGACGAGTGGACGTGCTTGGTGACCAACCACGTTAACGCCATCGGCTAGACAGCATTCCTAGGCTTAACCCTGTGTGGGACGGCGAAACATGGGTTGTCCGGCACGTGGAAGAAGCGCTGCCGGACGATGGAAACTGTAGATAGTATTCTCTTCATTGTACATATTCAATGAGAAAACGCCAAGAGCTAGGCCCACTTCGACTGAAGAATAGCGTGACCTACTATGCTGCTGCAGTTGCTGTTGCCGGCGTATATCGATAAGCCGATGAGATTTGTAACGCATCAGACTAGTAAGGGAAATCGCGGCTGGTCGAGGTCGTTTTCCATTGACACCGTGAGCGAGTGATGATTGGTTAAGCAAGGGAGGTTACGAGGTGCAATATAACAATGAGGATGAAAAACACCAAGTGAGAGAGAGTACTTGTTTGTAAAGGGAAAGAAACAATAACCAACCAATCAATCATATGACGGTGGATTAATCTGACGGCGCGTTGCTGCTGAGGGAAGGTGCGGTAACCATGGATGCGTCATGGGCGGACTCAGGGCCAGACCTTCATGAAGTTGGCTTATCGATAAGACAATGCCTGCCTTCAAATCATCTCCAGCTCCCAACTGCTTTTTAATCCAACACAACGCCACAGCGAGATCGACCACAAATCACACCATGGGCTCCTCGTCGTCAAAAGCCGCACAAGGCGCAGCGCGAAAGTTCCCAACCCGTGCGCCAGGCGCCGTGCCGCCCGCCTCCGCCGCGAGGGCAGCTCCGGCCCCTCCTCCATCACAGCCGGCACAAGCCCGGCTGCAGGCAAAGGCCGCGACATCCAAGACGGACGGTTGGTCGAATCCCAGGTGTCATGATTTCCAGTGCGCCCACCTCTAACCGTTGATTGTTACCCAGATATCACTGCCGACTCCATCAACCCGGACAACGTAACGGCTGAGTTCTCCTCTCGTCTTCGGCAAATGGGCGTTGTCCAACCGAACCCTACCTTTTCCCCTACTTCAACAGCCGGCCCAAGCCCTCACGCCGATTTGATACAGAACCCGGGCCCTCTGTTCCCCTCGACATCTCGGAATATGACGCTGGGCACGTTGGAAGCGAGGAGTCGCTTCCAAAAGCAGGCCGACGCTGAATTTGACAGCCTAGGCCGGATCAGCAGTGAGGGAAGAGAGTTCTTGGATCTCAAGACGATCGTGCAGATGCACCTGATGCGGGACAATGGACATTCGTCGGCAGAGATCGAGGCCAGGCTGAACTTAAAGAAGGGCGTCGTGGCCAGGTTGGGAAGGCCTGGCATCACTTCACCAGCCTGATCATTCCTCTCGACGGTCGAATTTTGTTTTAACTGTAAGAATGTATTATAGGTATCCAGCTCTCTACAAAAGCGAACCCGCCAGACCCCCGGAAGAAGGCCTGGGTGTATTAAGAATAATCAAATAACGCCGATGTTCCCCCTTTTCCCCTCACCATTCTCACCACGCGCAGTGCCCACCGTCGATGCGCAAGTCACTGCCTGTCATGAAGCTGCTGGCATCGCTCAACAAGAAGACGGCGGCACCGCGGTACTCGTTGGGCTGGCTGAGTCTTCCGAGCATGTTGTGCTTCGGCCACTCCACCTTGCGCTCTGGATACGTCTCGAAGAGAGCCTCGACCATAGCAGTGACGATATAGCCTGGCGAGATAGTGTTGACACGGATGCCGTGCACGCCCCACTCGGCAGCCAAGTTGCGGGCGAGTTGCAAGACTGCCGCCTTGGAGGCGTTGTATGCACTGCGCAGATGTGGAATTAGCCTTCTCTTCGATCAGTACGCTGAAAAACCAAACACTTACGGGCAAATTAATCCCCTGTTGGCGACGGTGCCACTCATGCTCGCAATCAAGACGATGCTGCCGCTGGTGTTGAGCCTCACCATCTGCCGGGCGACCGCCTGCGCCGTCATGAAGGCGCCCGTGACGTTGACCCCCATCATCTTGTCGACATCCTCGGCCTTGTACTCGAGTGCGGGCGTCTCCTGCTGAATACCAGCGGCGGCAATGAGGCCGTCCAGGCGGCCGTGTCTGTTGGCGATACCTTCGACAATCTCGTTGAGGGCTGGGACGTCGCGCACGTCAACTTGGTGGTATGTCAACGAGGTCGCAAGCTCCGTGTTGGCGCGGAGGGCGACCTTCTCAAAGTCCGGGTCCGGCTTAGGGAGGCGGTCGATTGCGTGAACTGGTTGAGTGCATGTCAGCTTCATTCCTTTGTAATGGTGGAACGTAGCAGGTTTGAAAACCCGGTGCGGGGAGAAGAGGTGTCGGTTAGTACCTATCGCGCCAGCTTCCAGAAGCGCTTCTGCTTGTGTGAGACCGAGTCCTCGTGCGCCACCGGAGACGACAATGACCTTGCCCTGGAGGTTAAACTCGGGGAGAACCCGGGTGAGAGTCGGCGAGGTAATATGGGGACCGAGGGGCTTAGGGCTCGCGTGGAAGGCTTTGGGCTGATGTCCGACGATGGGTGCCACGGGGGCGGTAATGGGCTGCACTGCGAGTCTGGATGGTTTCCCAAGGGTCAATTGAGGTCCTAGACGAAGTGGCCGGAGGCGGGTAAGGTACCGTGACATCCTTGCGGCTTCAAAAGAGGTCCGGAAGAGAGGTAGGGAGTATTGGTGGTGCAGTTGGGTGGGAGGGAAGCTGGGTGGCGGGAAATGTTCTCCAAGTCCAAAGGTATGTATGTGGCTTCGGTCGCAGAGATCGATGACGGAGGTGGTTGATCCTAGGTGTTCAAGACACACTGAGAGAGGTTGCAGGTGCGATATTGAACTAAAGGCGTATGTGGCTGAGACTCAATGGAACGCTGGTGGCGAGCTGCTATGAGTGAGAGTTGAGTGAGGAAGAGTGAGTGATAATGAAGGGTTTCTCAGAGGCAGAGGACATCGTCAACTGCTTCTTATATCTCGTCGGTCCTAACTTCGTTTAGTCTGAGCTTCCCCGCATCCTTCTTCCGCCTCCCGCCTCTCGCCCCCCCGTCCTTCTCCCCCTCTCATGCCATATGCCAGTTGAAAGATCAGCATCCCGGGCTCAATGGCACTGCCAGTCACGTATCAACTGCACAAGTTGCTAGCGCTAGGACGGTAACGGATGATTGGACTGATCGGCCGGTGTCGTGTCGTTTCAGGCAAGGGCTCGCTCGGCTCAGCCTGGATTCTACTTGATTGTCGGGCGCCCATGTATCACTGCCGGGCCCCGGGCGTGGGCCGGTGACAAGATGCCGGGTTCGCGTCTGGCCGGTGGTCCAGGTCAACGACAAAGCTCTTCTGACCATCGCCTCGTCTTTTCTTAGAAGCCACTCGTTCCCAGTGGGACCTTTTCCGATGCAACACTCCTAGTCGTCCGGACGGGGAGGGGGCTAGAACATTCAGGGCGTGGGTCAAGGACTGTCCAAGACAGGTCATGCGGGTTGTCATATTCTAGATCAGAGATTGAAGCCCCACCTCGACCCCGTGCTCCCGTGTCCCCCAAGCCGCGTTCGAAAGCTCCGGACGAGCAGGGTTGGAGACGCGCAAGAGGCTTGGGTCGGGTCGGGCTGGGTTGGGTTGGGACAGGATGGGGAGCGGTGGGGGCGGGCGGCGGGCGGCGGAAACCTGACCGGTGCCGCGGTGCGGAAAATCGGTTGGTTTACCGAATAGTCGATAGTACTTCTGCATGTATCCGTACAAGACAAAAAATGTATGGGAGTACTCCGAAACGGAAACATGATTCGTCGGGCAGCACGTCTGAAATGGATAGCAGACTAGTCTCTCTGTCGGTCAGACGCATGATTGGGACAAGCCGAGGGTTCGGTCTAGGACCTGCAAGACCAACATCCATTACACCCAAGCAGTCATCAAATTGGAGTGATCAAATTGCTACATAGGGCGCCTGAGGTCCAGAACTGAGGATACACTCCCTCCCCATTATCATCCTTGTCCGAAAGCCCAGGCCAACAGAGCCAACAGTGAGAGGTGGAGAAAGCTGCGTCTGGAAGAGGTTAAGAGGCAAAAAGACAATGCGGAGTGCAGAGGTGCATGCGAACACGGGGTCCACCGGTATTCCCTTTTTGGTAATCCGAGATGCTTATCATCCCTCCTTTCTCCGCACGCACGAGGCTTCGACCAACAACATCACAGCAGCTGCATAGCTGCCCCAACAGAAAAAGAAACGCACAGAAATGGTCGGTCCACTGGTCCAGTGACTCCAGTCGAGTCCAGCCCGCCCAGTCACTAGAGGTGATGCAGTCGTGACGCCGCAGGGGGCTTCTTCTTCTTCTCCTGGCCTTCCTTCTCGCCTCCCTACCTACGTCGTTCCTCTCACCCCCTGAAGCACGCAACGCGCAAGCCTACGAGGGTCAGACGCTCTCGTGACTTTTGTGACTCGACCGAGCCTCCCGGCCAAGAGTCGAAGACCACTTGTCATCCAGCCTCTGCACCCCCACGTTGCCCTCCTTGGCGATCCACTGCTGGACACTCCAGAAGGCCTTTAGGTACGATATCCCGAGCCCAAAGTCCTCGAATCCGATCGACAGCCCCGTGACGGCCATCTTCCTCCTCACGAACCTCCCCTTGGCGTCCGGCGCCGCATTCGGGGCCGCCACCAACATGATCCAGAGAAACACCCCCGGTATCCGCTTCCATGTTGTCATACTTACGCTCGTCAGCGCTTGGTACGCGGCCTCGAGCGTCTCGTTGTCGTCGAATCGAGATATCTGGCGCATCGACTTGATGGACCAGCTGTAGATCAGAGCGGCGATCCGGACAGTCTCGAGGATCCATTCTTCTTCCGATGTGACGATGGCAGGCCCGACTGTGTCTCTGTCTCTCAGTCTGTTATACAGCCACGTTGCTGTGCTACGAATCTTGCACGTCCATCCCGACGAGGCCGATTGTGACGTGATGGAAACTGTGAGAAAGCGCACGTCGTCCAGGATTTTGGCCGCCGTTGCGCATAGCCCAAGCTTCCCTGCGATGCTCTCGAACCGAGACGAGGACGCCATCAACGGGCTGTCATAGCAGTCCGGCCACGTCGTCGGCACAGGGATTTCCTCGTCCCGGGCCGGGTCATTCTCCAACCAGTAGAGGTCCGTCTCAAACGCACACGCAATCTCGTAGTCGGTGCTGACCATCACACGGTAAGTATGCTGTTCATTTCGTTTGCGCGTGCCGGCATGCACTTACAGAATCATGATGGACTCGCCCACAATGTCTCCCAGACCACGCATGCCCTTTTTGAGTTTGATCATGTGTTTGATGCCTCTCATGTGGGCAAACATGCTTTCGTCGGCGCCCCAAAACCACTGGAAAGAACGTCAGTGTCATATGACGCAGAAAGCCCGTGCAACCTGTTCACTTGCCTCCATAACGACGAGGTTTACGATGGAGCGGACCATCTCTATCGCAATGGCGTCGAATGGCCGCTGCATGTATTCTGCAATGATGGACAGCACCCGGGCCTTAAGAGCGAGCGACTCTGGGTTTTTAGAGATCTCCGATCCTCGCTCGAGCGCCTGAGTCGTCGACGACATCAGGATGCCAATGTTGGGAAACAAAGGGGACTGCAGCATCCATGGCAGGACCTCGGCAAGGAACACAGGCGGCTGGCTCTGGCCGTCAATTGACACCATGTTGGGTGCGACGACCTCAATATCTACGGGCGACGGTCAGACTTGGATGCTATTCCACGAAGGCTACATGCCACTTACAAAAACGTAGAAGCTCTGCTGTTCTGGGCCCTTCAGGAAGCGGCATTCCGTGGAGGGTCGTAACCTCTGTAAGTATACCACCGATAGCAGCGGGACTGCTGTGATAAAACGCCATCGGATCGCCATCTCCATCGAGGAAGAGGTTGGCACGCGCTTTCGTCTCCGCCAGTGTCTTATCTTGGTATTTGAGGTCTTCGGAACAGTGTGCTATTCTTGGGTTTTTACGATCATGGCCAGGCACGTCTTTCGATCTGGCTTCCTTCCTGCGGCGATTTCGCATAGTCAGGGTCCATGGTAAGTCCAGGAATGCAATCCCCGGTAGCGCTTTCGAGTGGCAGCTATGCAAGGGATCCTCCGGTTGCTTCCCCTGTCCCCCAGAAAGTGAGGGCAGTTCAAAGGTCAAGACCTGGTCCTCGTACGCTTGCCTAGGGTTACACGACGCGACCTGGGTGATGGTACACTCCACGGGCGGGAAGCGCCTCGAGCAGTTCACGCATGGTGCATCTGTCTGCCGGATTATGCACTACGACGTCGTCAGTCTGCGTCCGCCAGCAACGCGAGGGCCGGGATCGGGCCGATCTTGATATGTGGGGCAAGCCTGCGTCTTCATCACTCACCTTCTGCTTCCGTCTCTGGCATTCGGTGCACGACTTTTGGACTCTCATCCGCCGCTTCGACGTTGGCTTCGACGACTCGGCGGCCATGATGTCCAAAGATGCTCCCCGACGTGGAAGGACGCGGGTTTCAACGTTTGCATGGTGCCCGCCTCTTTAATAGCAGGAAAAGAGCTGAAAGACAAGGTTGTCTAGGTCGGTCCTTTGACTACTGACACGCTAGCGCTTCCGCCACGGCTGAGACTTTGAAAGAACGCATTGACTTGATTGAGGGATAGATGCCTATAATGGCGCTGCAGTAAAGGAGACGGTGATATTCAAGTAAGCGTGCGCGGTTGAGTAGTGGACCTTGGGGCGTTCCTGTCCCTGATTGATGCATTCGCCATCCTTATGTTTCTTTCCTGCGCCATGGCTGTTGCCCCAACCCTATATGTAGGTGAGATACAAAACCTCGAATGGTACTCGTCTGCAAAGGACTGGCTCACCTTAGGTACCTGGGTAGGTAGGTAGGTAGGTAGGTAGGCAGGCAGGCAGGCAGGCAGGCAGGTAGGCAGACATCCAGGCAGGCAGACATCCAGGCAGGCAGACATCCAGGCAGGCAGACATCCAGGCAGGCAGACATCCAGGCAGGCATGTGACTCGGACATTCAGCGTCCTTTCTTCAATTGTCTCGAGGACTTTATTTAGGGCGGTTAAGCCCCGCACCGCAGCGGCTCGTTCCCTCGTCATCAAGTGCTCGGAACAACATCACCATGTCTGACATCCTCGCTTCCCAGTCTCTCATCAACGGAAGCTGCCTCTGCGGTGCAGTCAAATACACCGTTGCGGGAGGTTACGCCCTCACGGTACTATGCCACTGCAACAGCTGCCGGAAGTTCACTGGTTCCTCATTTGGCGCCAACAGCTTGGTCGATAGAGCGGTGCGTTCACTTTTTGATGACTTGAGCGGAAACAACCTGCCAACCGCGACTCAATGCGGGCTGACCTGACTGACCTTATTTCCAACCAGAACCTTACCGTGCACGACCTCGAGTCCAAGATCTCGGTGTACGCGGCCCCAACCGCCGAGTCCGGTACCTCGCTGGCCCGTTCCTTCTGCAGTGCCTGCGGATCTTCACTCTTCGTGGCCAACGATGCCTTTCCAAACCAAGTCGCCGTTACGTCGGGTTCCATGGATAACGTGCAGGGCGGCCATGATGCCGACAACGATAAGATGTGGAGGCCGAAGCTGGAGTTTTTCTGTAAGAGAAAGGCAACATGGTTAACAACCGAAGGTACTGTTGAGAGAGACAGTATGTGATTCTGCAATCATATCACTTGGATGGTTAGCAAAGTGCTGTAGGAAATCAGATGATTCTTGTTGTTGGCCATTCCATCCGCATTCCATCCGCATTCCATCCGTCCTTCCCTGTTATCGCCCAGAATGAAGTCCTTCTGGGTACCTAGGAGTGCGCGAGTGTCTCTACGTCAAACCTACCTTTCTGGTGTATTTACTAGCACGCATATCACCAAGGTTTCCGGCTCAAATCTCCGGCGGGCCCTGTTTTTCGGCATCATCGGCCTACTCGGGCGGTGGCCCCATCTTCCAGCAAGTGGGGGCGCATCCTCCGGTTGGGGACGGCCTCTGATTGCTGGAGAAACTTGAGCCGAAATCAAGCGCCGGCTAACAACACCCAGCGAGCTATCGGATGAGAGCTCTCAACATCCGTGAGCTTCTCAGCTCAAGATTCCCTAAGCTACAACACAAATACAAGACAACTGCCGTCCAGCGACACCCACAAACACAAAGCATCCCTTGATTGCTGTTGCCACAATGGCTGCCAACGAGGGCAGAGCAATCTTCCTCAATCCCGTCATTCCGGGCTTCAACCCAGACCCGACCGTCTGCGTCGTTCCGGCAACGGAATCGAGCCCTACGACGTACTTTCTGTCGACTTCCACTTTTGAGTATTTCCCGGGTTGCGCCATCTACACGTCAACGGACCTCATCAACTGGAAGCTCATTGGCCATGCACTTACACGCAAGAGCCAGATTGAGTTGCGAACCGTGGAGCCGGGAGCTGGAAGCTGGGCAAGCACACTTCGGTACCGGCCGCAGGAAAAGCGTTGGTATCTTGCCAACGGCCTGTTCCAGAGATATCGTCCAGCAAACGACGTGAGTGATTCTTCATGCTTCGGGAATAACACCGTAAGCGGTTGCTCATGACGTGGGCTATTAGGAACGCATCTTTCCTCGAGGCTTCTACGTCTGGACTGACAACATCTGGGATGATAACTCCTGGTCAGACCCTGTGTACTTTGACAATCCTGGATTCGACCAAGACGTACGTACGCTTTTCGCGACATTGATCCCGCTAACAAATGAGGCACCTAGCTCTTCTGGGACGACGACGGAAAGGTCTACCTTTCTACCACAGTACGCATGGGGAAGCGCACACCGGGACTCAAGTTGAAGGACTTTGCTATTCATATTTCAGAGATAGATATCGTCACAGGGAGGACCTTGACCCCGCCACAAGTGATCCGAGAATCCCCCCATGGCATCGCTGAAGGCTCGCACATCATTCGCAAAGGGAAGTACTACTATCTCTTCACCGCTGAGGGCGGCACGGAAGCCGGTCATCAGGAATGGGCTTTGAGAAGCGAGACAGGGCCATACGGTCCGTGGGAGGGGCAGGGCGGGCCTTTGTGGTACAACGGGCCCGACGAGGAGGTCCAACGGACCGGCCACTGCGACGTGTTTGAGGATGGTCATGGACAGTGGTGGGCTGTGATGCTTGGTGTCCGTCCTGTCAAGTCTGAAGGCAAGTTTCTCGAGCCTCAGATGGGTCGAGAGACATTCTTGGTTCGAGTTGACTGGGAGGACGATTGGCCCATCTTCAATCAGGGCCGAAATATTACACTTCAAACCATTGGCAGGGGGCCGATCCGTGAAGTTGCCGTTGCGGATGAGAACGGAGTCAAGTGGAAGGCGGATCTTTCCAAGCCGTCCCTTGAGCTTGGCTGGTATCACAAGAGTTAGTCCCCTTCCCAGTTTGGCCTCGAAAATCGCGATTAACTGTTTCAAGACACACCGACCAAACCCTGTCACAGTCTTACGGAGCGTCCGGGCCATCTAAGACTCTATGGTAACTGCTTCGACCTAAGCAGCCCCGAGTCGCCAGCGATGCTGTTAAGGAAGCAGTCATCCTTCAATGAGATCTTTCGGGTGAAGATGTTCTTCAAGCCCAGCAGAGCAGGTTATGAGTCGGGTATCACCGTTTGGTGGAGCCAGTATTCCTACGCCACCATTGGCATCGGTGCAGTTCAGCCACAAGATGACAGGCCGGCTGTCCCAACCATCGTCAGTAGGCAGCCAACAGGCAAGATCAATGAGCTCAAGGTAATGATATCCACCTTTTGATCTGGACGCATCACTGATTAGGACAGCTCACGCGTCCGCTTCTGGAGTCCCGGAGTTCCCCAGCATCCGCTTTGGATTTGGACCAGCCAGTCCAGTTCACCATCATAACCAGCCCCACCAAGTATGAGGTACGCCTCTCTGTCGGCGAGGTCAACACGAACATTTCTTTCACGTCCGAGGATTTGACCGTATTGCCTCCCGTCGGGGGGGCCTTTTGCGGCGTCATGTACGGCATCTATTCATTTGGCCGAAACGAGCCGGTGCTTGATCCCTCTGACTTCACCGACATCGAGATACTGGAGATAAGACCATAGATCTACCTGGAGAAACCTTTAGAAGAACTTTTCTGCATACGAACGATCTGGTTTGCTGTAATGTAATTAAAATAAAATAAAAAAAGGGTGGGGGGGGGGCCTTTGGCATCAGTATCAGCCCATCTTCCCTGGTCGCTCGACTTCGAAACTGGCCACCTCGTTAACAGGAATCTTTCGCAAATCACTGACAGAATGTTCGCTCCAAGTATCACCATGCTCCTCTGGGCGTGCTTGCACTGACCCCATGGTCAGTGTGGCAAATCAGAGAAATATCCTGCGTCTGCCGTCTAGATGAACGAAGGACATTGGTATGTTTCACCTTGTCAACGGTGTCAATCGTAACCTCCTGCGGTTTATGTGTATCGTAAACATGCGCTTCCCCCATTACACATGCACGGTTTTGTTGGCATCATCGGGCTCCTCTCTAACAGCCCCCCGTCGTAAACCACGAGATCTAGAAGGCTTAAACGCAGAACCTTGACCTACGGATCCCTCATCATGGCTTCGTTCATCGGGTCATAACATTTCAAGGTCTCCCCAGAGGATTTCCCATCACTAATCAGCAATGAGTTCTCCAGCAAGACCATTTGGCTCACCGGCTTCGTTTCCGAACAATCGAATTTCTTGGGTGAATGGATATCTGAAAGACTTGTCCTCATGGGGATGTGTGACAGTTGAGGAGGATCTCTCGCAGAGCAACATCGAGAAGGCCTAGCAATGCGGTAGCGAACTGGCCCGGAAGACACCAGAACTCGACATTTGCCCGACCTGATCCGGGTCTTCGACCCATGGACTACGGAAGTTAGAAGAAGAGAGCCACGGAGCCGCCCTACAACGGGCGGTGGCGAAATGGCATTCACCAAGCTTGGAGAGTGTGCAAGACACCAAGACAGCAGAAGTATGTTAGGCGTGTCAAGAAAGGCGATGGATATGAAGTGGAACCTCTTTCCCAGCCCCTAGGGTTGTCACCGGTTGCGGTTGCATGACCAAAGTGACATCAATATCGTTGGGGCATGCCGGAACCCATGTGCAAGTAGGCACCCCGCGTGCAGCGCCCCGAGGCGTTCGTTCCCCTTTGGGCCGGAGACAAGTGGCAAGGAAACTCCATGTCCATCTCCCGCAAGGAAAATGCTGCCAAACAAACATTTACATGGTGCACTGCCCTCGGCACGTTCCAGCGGAGACGGATGGGCATCCATCCACAGTGACATCAACTGGCCCAGGTCCAAGGCCGGGGAATCCCAGCCCCTGGGATTAGACTGCATGGGAGAACATTAATGTACAGCGTAGGTATTCCTTATTTCCTTCCCTGTGATCCCATCCCTTTGTGCTGGGTTTACTTTGTATACCTACCCCACGTTTCCCCATGTTTCGGGGGAAGGGATGTGAAAGCCAAGACTTGGATGAACGCCCGTCTCTCAGATAGCCCAACTTGACGACGATACCAACGGCCGGGGAGCCTCCACTCGTCGATCAACGCCACGATCAAAGGTAGGGAAACTCGACTATCATTGTTGGGCTTGGCACACCCACCGGGCGATTGACTGGCTGTCGAGGGGTATGCATAGCAACTCACTCCAGACTTCCTTCCATGCTGGAGGTATTGATACATGGCCCGCTAGACGCATGCGACGAAGTGTTGAAGTGACTTGAGGATAATAATTGTCGAAGTAGCTTCCAACACCATCTGCTCAGACCGAAAATACATGTTAAATCTCCCATGGTCACGTGCGGAAAGGAAAAAAGCACATACTCCCCACGATAGCATTTGGCATGGAGCATCTCTATTATGGTGTGCAGTTCTATCTCTGCGCCAAATAACCCTTTCAAAACTGTATATTTCGCATGAACGAGAACCCAGTCAAGTCAAGTCAAAAAACTCATGTAGACGCAAACCTGGCACCCTAAAGCAATCAAACAGTGTATCGGAAGAAGGTTGCGTTGTCACCCCTGTGACGCTCGGCGGCCTTCTCCTCGGCTGTGTACAGGGCAGGGTCCTTGTACTCGCGGTCTCGTCGGGCGTTCTCACGGCGAAGATATATGGTCATGAAGGTTGAAAGGCACATGGACATCGTCAATGTCGACAGTAGCGTACCATGACCGGGGTAGTAGCGAGGCTTGTCCTTGGCCTGGTACAGGAAACCGGCGATGGCACCACCGAGGTTGCCGAAACCTGCACCATGTTAGTGACCCAAGTTCACAGAATGCCTTTGGGCATTGGGGTTTTACGTACCGACGTGCATAGCAATACCAACACCTCGCTTGACGGAGCCTCCAATGTTGTTGCCATTCCACGCGACTCCCTGAGGGACGTTGGGGTAGATGCCAGAAGCGGCAAAGAAGCAACCGGCATACTTGACGCCGTTGCTATGGGAAGAGAGAAGCATGATGAAGCCGGCAATTCTGAGAAAATAAGTCAGTCGCTGTTTTCGCATCACATGTAGGCTGAGGGGGAACGTACCCAACCAGACAGAAGAAGATCATGTAGATACCACGCTGACGGTGGCGATCAGCCAACCAGCCACCGCCAATACAGAAAAAGCAAGCCACAAAGTAGGGGGGTACAGTCATTAGCTGAGCCGTTTCGTTGGTGTATCCCAGTCCGCTCACGATGGTGGGAAGGAAGAGCGAGTACGAATACAGCGGGGTGTAGATTCCGATAGTGATGAACTGCGATTTGGTCAGGACAATGGCGCCCAATACGCAATATTTGGTTCCGGTGTGTTTTCAACTTACCATGTGGACCCAGATCTTCCAGTCTTTCATGGCGTCCTTGAAGTAGACCATGCTGAATTCGTCGGCAAGGGCAGAGCGGTCCTGCTCGAGGCGTCGGGTGACCTCCTCCTTCTCGGCAACGGTAAGAAACTTGGCAGTAGCAGGGTAGTCGTTCATGACGAAGAAGGCGGCAATGGCTTGAGGTGAGGAAGGATTAGTTGTTAGCTCTCGGAGCCGTCGAGTTGACCACCTGGATTAGATTTCTCAACTCACCGACAGCCAGAGTAAGGATTCCTTCGAGAATGAAGATCCAGGCCCAGCCAGGTCTTCCGCCAACTCCGTCCATCTCAACAATGCCTCGAGCAAGGAGGCCTCCGAAAGCACCGGCGGCGGTGGCAGCGGAGAAGAAGATGGCCATTCGGAGACCACACTCGTGACGTCGGTACCACATGGTGATGCTGGAAAACAGGAGGGTCAGATGACGGGGGGTGATGAGATGGTTCTGTGTGAATAATACTCACTAGTACGTGATACCGGGGAACAAACCACCCTCGGCAAGACCGAGAGCCATGCGAGAGGCCAGCAGTCCCGGGTAGTTGTGAACGAGACCCATGAGGGTGCAGCAGATGCCCCAGGCGATCATGATGGAAGGAATCCAGATGGAAGGGCGGAAGCGCTTCATGGCCAAGTTGGAGGGGATCTCGGCGGCGACATACCAGGGGAAGAAGACGGACAGAGCAACGTTGTAGTCAAGACCCTTCATGCCAAGATCAGCCTCAAGACCAGCGAGACGAGCGTTGCCAATGTTGGTGCGGTCCAAGAAGGATAGCAGGTACAGAAGAGCAAGAAAAGGAATCAGGGTCCAGTCGATCTTGCGGATCAGTCTCTTGGTGGCTGCTTGGTCAAACCCGCTTCTGTCGGGGTCACTCGCGTATTCAACCTCGATGGAGGGATCGGCAGCGGCTTCCGCCTTGACATCTTTCTCAGAGGTTGACATGTTGGGCTACGTGCGATTTCCTGGCTCGTTCGGCAGGCAGTCGTATGGATGTGCGTCGCGAGAGAACCAACGTAGAGGAACACGGATGTCTAATGGGATAATAAGTAGTGACCCGGACTTGGCGCTTAGTCTCTTGAGAGGGACGGTTGAATAATGGTGAGCGAGGCTTCTGAGACACAGTCGGCACCAAAAACCGTTGTTGAGCGGGTGGGTGTCTCGGAGGAGAGCGATAGTGTGAGACGAGGAAGCCGATAAAGGCAAGTAGGGCCGGAGGAACGAAAACGGAGCCGACTGGCGTTACTGCGAGTAACCGGTGTTGCGTTTCCGAGATGTGTCGCACGTGGCGTTAGATAGTTTTATTGAAGTGAAATCAGAGACTGGGGCTCAAGATGTTTGTTCCCCCCCTCGTTTCTCACTTCGAATCGGGTGAGGTTGCAGAGAGCGAAGAAAGATGAGAGTGCCTAGTCAGGTGCAGATGCAGGTGCGTGAGCAAGTGCAAGAGCGAGAGAGGCAAGAGACGAGCATATGTGGAAGGTAAGAAGCAAAGGGGACGGAAGGAAGGAAGGGAGTACAATTGCTGATACTAAGAGATCCCCCTGGGGAAGAAGCTGCTCCTTTTAAACGATCACAAGTAAGTAATGGGCAAAGATAAAGACCGTCACGGACCCGACCGTCAAGAGCCGGGGAACTATGGTACCTCAGCATTTAGTCTGCTGTACACACAACTGCACAACTCAACCCCGGATCCTTAGTAGTCTCTTGGCAATCTGTGGAACATCCATGGGGTTGCGAGGGCGGAGTCAAGGAGGGTGGCCAACGAAAGAAGAAAACCCAAAGTCCAAAATCCCTGTCTCGCCGTGTTATAGTGTGACCGGGGGCTACCATAGGTAAAATTTGAGGGAGTACGTGTGCACACACATACATACTGCCCCCTCCACCTACCTTGCCTTGGTCGGCATCGCTTCAATGGTCGAAAGCTACCTTGATTACCTATCTGACTGTAGCAGCGCACACACCTCACATCCACTCTCACTGCATTGAGGCGTCGGTGTTGTCGTGTCGCAACTGCAACTCTGCCGCTCCTCGGGATCCGGATCCTGTCAGCTTTTACCGTTCTGGATCGATACCTGCCGCCTCCGCTTCAGCCATCGGCTGCCGGCCACCGCGCACTTCACCCGCCCTTGTATTTCCCTCTCGCCATCGCGCAGCTGAGCGACAAATGGTCCGCTGGAGCCAAATATCCCTCCCTGTCTTATTCTGTTGGTAAAAAGCAGCCATAGAAGACCAGTGAAGTCCATAGGGAGGTTCACTCGTGCATGGTAAGGGGACAGATATAGAGTGGTTCCGAGTGGACGAGCCAGACCGTCTGGTGAATCATCGCGGAACGAGACCACCACCATTTCTTCCCGAAATGCGCAAGAAAAATCAAGCTAATCCAAGCCTACGACTGCATCATGTGTCCCAAGATGCTCCGTCTTCCATTTCCCCGTCGAACCAACTTTGTGCCTCCGCATCCAATCTCTCCCCCGCATCCCAATCTCACCATCATTTCATTTGTCCGGCCCCAACTTCCAAGTTCCCTTGCCTCACATCCCTACCTTCCACCCCCCCTTGCTTGGGGCTGCTGCCAAGAAGGATCAAGCTGGGGGGACCCCAACCTCAACCATGCTAGTTGGTCTCCGGGTGAGTGGGCATCGGGCCTGTCTGTATGATGTACCTCAGACTCGAATGCATCATCAAAAAACAATACTCAAAGAAAGGTCCCAACTTGCCTGCCACCTTGAGGTACATGTACATTATGAACATCGATGCATAGCAGCCACAGTGTACGTACTTTACAGACACCGTCGCAACCAAGGGATTCGCACACTGACTATCCATATGCCATGCCGCCATTACTAACGGATCCAGAGCAGATCACCCCCCGCCTACTGGATTCGTGCCAAACTCCGTGAGTGCGTACGTAGCACGTACGCAGACTGTCCTGTGCATGTATGTCAGGGGCCACAGCCGCCGCCGGTTTGGCATTTGCAACTCTGGCTACACTGGCTGGCAGGCAGAGCAGCAGCCAGACTACCTATGCAAATTTGATGATTGCATCCAATATCCTGGGTTGGCATGTAAGATGGACCTGGCATTCATCTGCGTGTTCGGTCTAATCAGGCCCTTCGAATACGCAGACCTTATGGGCGAGTTAGAAGGATGGCTAGTCAAATTGTAGCACCTCCCGTGTATCATGTCCGTGAGCTGCCTCGCACCGAACCGAAGCCCTGGTTGAGACAATTGGAATAGACCTCCCAATGTCGAGGATGAGACAAGAGAGATCTTAGGATTCTACAGGCCACAGTCGTACTGGGTGATTGTGCTAGCAACTGAAATCCAGTCCTACCAGACAATGTTGCTCCACAGTCTAGACAAGAATCTCACGAGCTATCTCGTCAGCTGCTGGCGTGCTCCCCAGCGTAACGTCGAAGCAACGCAATGCCAACACCACCATGTTTCTAGAACGCGGAGCGAAAAGTCGCATTTTCATATTGAAGAAGGCGGCTCTTCTCTTGCCCTCGTAGCTCTACCGATACGCGCCGTGGCGTGTCGTATGGCAGCCAAGACAACGAGTGCCTTGTTGCCATGTGCGTTTACCAGCGGGACGAAAGATGGGTGCTCCCTCATCCCTCAGGCGACCAAGACGACCCAAAAGTGACATGGGCGGTCAGGCGACTGGCGATGCTCGATGCTCGACGAAGGGCGCTCTTGGCTCAACTGGCGGCCACGTGTACGGGAGTGCTAAATCGTCATTAGTGCCGGCCGAACGGAACGTTTCCCAAGGCGGGTTATGTGTTCCTCGAGCGGGCGTAGGAGCGGCGACCAGAGTTTTGGAGGCGCAAGATGGCAGGGAGGTCAATGGGAGATGGGGCGAAGTTTGCGGTGTGAGGGGGAAGGGAAGGCGCGGTGAGGGGAATGCAGTCAGGACGGGATGTGATGCGATGCGAAGAGGGAGAGGGAGGGAGGGGAGCGAGGAGAGATTGGCCGGGTGAGGGGGTAAAGAAGCAAGAGGCGCAGGAGGCTTGAGAAGCTTAAGGGGCGCCCAGCGAGCCTAGAGAGAGGAGCTAAATCTTGGTCTGAGAGTACAGGAGAAGACGAATATACGAATAGGAGGGTACTTACTCTACCCGCAATCGCCAACCTCAATATTGGGCCTGGGTTCGTTTCGTCTTTCTGACTTCTGGGAACTCTCGACCAGGATGCGGGGAACGGGGCCGGGACAAGATGACAGAGGTCCAAAGTTTAGACTTGCAGGGGCCCCCCGGCCACACAAGCTGGATGAGGCAGGAGAGCCGAACGACGATTGAGTATTCGACAGCTTGGCACGCGCTAGCAGCTCCGCCACTCAACTGGGTCCTGGCGAAAGAGCCAATCATATGACATACGTATCAACGTATGTCCCCCCCCCTTACCCTCGATTCTTAAATGCAACGAGCAAAGCACTTTGATGACATTTTTTTTTACTAGCGAGAAGACGGGGTAATTGACGGAAGGACCCTTTCCCCGAGATGCTTCCCATAACGCTCTGCCCTTTCCAGGATTTGAGCCGTAGTGGGCTGTCGGTTGGCGTTTTAGGGGGTTGCGGGCTGGAGACTGGGGAAAGACGGGGGTTGGGGGCGGCGGCGGCGGCGGCGGCGAATGGGAAGAATTTGTCATCTGCGCACCCTGTCTGGGCTCTGGGCGCTGGACATTGGAAACGAGAAACTGCCATGTCCATCAAACGAGTTCCGTCAAGTTGGAGACGGGACGAAAAAGGAAGAGATGGGACGTGATCGACACACGCGCAAACCACTATAGACGATAAATGACAGGCGGGGCGTTGTGTGCATCAGCAATAGGGCACATTTGTACGATGTACGATGTATATGATTCCTCTCGTTGTCAAGACTGGTATTCGTACTGGACATATTACTTGTTGAGCAGGCGGCTGGACGGATAAGAGTCGGGAGGGAGAGTTTAACCAGCTTGCGGTGCTAGTACCGCACGTGTGGCCTTACTCCACTGGCACAAACCAAAGGTAAAGTTTAAAAAGCCTAAAGTGAGGGGAGAAGAAGTTCCCTCGGCCCTAGCGGCCGCCACATACCACAGACCTTGGTTGCTAACTGCGTACTTGGGATTAGGCACCTTGGCATCTGGGGTAGGTAGGTTTGAATGATTCAGGGAAAAAACGAAAGACATACCCCCCCAGTTGAAAGTGGTTGGTGCACGATCGTCCCAGTGATATTATACCGAGCAATGCCTCAAAAACGCAATCGTGTTCACATGACTCACCTCAGTGAGGAAGAGGCAACTCGCCAACATCGGGTGGAGAAGGTACTCCCCAGTGCTTCCTACCCCGTGATTCCACTTTATCAGCATCGGCGTGTCGTGCCCCGCCAGATTAGGTTTAAGTTTAGGCATGTTGGGCGAAAAATGCCCACCGTTTCCACTCATCCGTCCTGGCTTTGGATTTGGCTGCCATGCTGGAGGCGGTCTGGACTTGGACCGCACCACTGGCTGATAGGTGTACCTTAGGTACCACCTAACTTAGACAGACAGCGTAAGAATCCACTTGGCCCAATTTTTGCAATTAGCAGCCGCGTCACAACTAGCAGCAGCGGAGTCGTGTTCAGCCAATGTTTTTCCGGCGCGGGGCCCGGCTGTCGTCTTTTCTTCCCACAAAATGCAGTCGGTTGTAGTCTTTCGGGCTACCCTACCGGCTCCCCGACCATCGACGTCGACGGTCGACCTCACAGAAAGTTGGGCGAAGAACGGTTGACGGCGGACGGCGGACACTATTCAAGGCACCGCTTGCCCAAGAGCCCTGTGTCCTGCTTGGACAGAGTATGTAGGCTCATTGGCCAGGACGAAGGGAAGTGAATCGTCGAGCCAAAGCTACCTACCCACCTAAGCCCGAAGAGCGCGTTGACGTGCAACGACTCTATAAGCAAATCCACATGCCACCATTTCCGACCTCTCCCGTCGCTGCCACCTGGCGCAATGAGGAAGTTGTTGACAAATTTGTGCTGGCTCAGCACCGTTCACCTTCACCCCGCTTCCGCAGCCGCATCCTTCTCCTTTCCCAACTTTGATAGGGCATCCATCTCATCTCACCTGCAGACTGTGCAGTATCCAACCTGCGAAATACTACACTAATTCCCAACGCTTCGTTTTTGCTACCCTCGATACACACAGCTCCATCTATAATATCATGGACCTGCGCCAGTCCTAGCAAAGATCCCTTGCCTTGGCTGTACAGAGAGAACGATTGCTATTGGAGGACGACACCCTCCGCCTGATGCCAGGCACTGCGGCCCGTTGCCATTGGCTACTTACAGCCTCTTCTGTTTGGAGGTCTTCGCCGTCCTCCCGTGTGGCGCCGTTCATGTCATGGGCGCTGACAAGTCTTGCACCCACGACAGATAGATCGCCAAATGATGATTGCGACGCTGACGGATGATATGGACACTTCCGTCTGCTCCTGCATGCGAATCAGCCAAGCACATCCGGCGACCGCCATATACATGTACGCCCATGCCCTGGTTCATCCCACGGCACAAGCGTGTGTCAGCACCGGGGGCTCCTCGGATCCTCCTTCCCCAACCTGTGTATTGGTCAAGACCTGTGCCGAATCTACAAATGCCCAGACTCAACAACATGAAATTGTTCTTGGCGATTCTTGGCAGCATGAAACTCCCTTTTACCGTTTCTTTGTTCCTTGTCACTTCCCCAAACTCCGACACTGTTGTCGTTTCCCAAACTTCGACCCTAGTGCACGCGTCCCAATCAACCGCCGTCACTGCTTCGCCTCTTGCACACTCTCTGTTGTCTAAAGATGCCCCTCTTCCATATTCCAAGGCTAGCGTAGCCCGCGAAACGCATGATTGAGTGTTCCGTGGGTGCCGGGTGTAGCCTGTATCGGGCTGACCCAAACTCAATCAGAAAGGGACAAACCCTATAGAAGCACATGGTGCCGTCATTGGGCCAAGAAAGTCACGATAATCGCATTCTTCTGTTGCAATGCAGTCTGACTCTTCAACACTACCGGACCAAAGGCTCGGACTTTGCGGACTATCAAAATGAGCACCGATCGAATTTCGTGCCCATCTGTGTACAGCCCTCCACGTTGATCTGGCAGAAATAGCACCGCTGTAAACGGGGTACCGAGATCGCCTCGCGTAGGCTTGAAATTGTGCTAATAGCCTCGTGTGTAATATCCCAGTCCAGTCCAACAGCAAGGCGAATGATGGACATTGTCACCTGGCCGACCATAGTAACCTGCTAGGTGACTGATTGCGTTCCTCCCTCCTGGCATGTAGATCTATAGAACCATGGACCATCAACACTGTATCAAGCATTGGCCGAGACTTCGTATCGAGCAGCTTTGCGGCGTGACAATTCGCCCAGACCTCCATCTGTTAGACGAAAGGCTGTCTGGGCGCCGAGCTCTTTCTTCAAAGCCACGATAGATGGCCCCAAGGGGGAGGGGTCAAAATCTATCGAGGGCACTGTGGACTCTCGAGCTGTACTTTTCGATCCTAAACCTGGGTGTTAGTCACTCTGGCTCGCATAAGCATTGGCGTTCCATTGAGCTCTTTGCTCTTTGCCCTCCTCGCGCAAGGGTGGGGTTTGCGAAGAAACCAGTCAACAATACTTGGAAAGATCCCATCGCAAAGTTGGTCCAGAGCTCTCTGCATGATCTACAGACTATAGGTCAACGACTTCCTCCCATGAAACTTCCCCATCCTCGGTGTTGAAAACTTTCCTTTTGCAAGGAATACATGAGCGTTCAGCTGGCTGCTCTAGTCAATAGTATAAAATTAAGTGCGAAGGGTTTCTTCTCGGTGCGGCCGCCAATGCATTCAGCCGCTCGAAGGTCTCAGCTTCTTGTGTCAGCGTCACAACGGCATATCCTGCCAGTGTAATCTGGCGAAAGTCGACATCGCACCTACTGCAGGCAACACTATTGATGCTGTCGAAGGTTCCCAACAGCGATGACTTACGTCAATCCTGGCGGCTCTCTGCCTCTCTGCCTCTCTGCGATACCCGAGACACTTGGTATCGTAGAATTAGGCAGCTTCGTCTTGCTTCCTAGGCTCGTGTGATATTGGCCCTCCACGGTCGAATGCGAGACTGCGCCGCTGTTAATTATTAGTAGTAACTTGTTTCTCAGTGTTGCGTCGATTGTCAAGTACTTCATCCTACGATTTTATTTGTGTTCAGATCAGAAAATACCGAAAAGTGCGTTATCCCTACATCTTCGAGGCCCATTGGCTGAAGAAGCAGTTGCCCCAAAGTCAGTTGCACATGCCTCCTGCAGGTTTGGGAAGATAGAGAGATATTGGCCGTATTAAGCATCATTTCGAAAATAACAGACTACTGAATCAACCGCAAGCAGACTTTAGAGCAGGCTGGTTGGCGGTGTTGGTCACGATTGCGGCGGAGAACCGGGCAGAAGGGTACAGAGGCCGAGAACGATTTAACAATGAGGCCAAAGCGCGCCTTAGGTAGTCCGAACAGTGCTTACGGGATGCACAGTGTGGCTCGCGCTCAAGAAAATGTTAGAGCCGATACCCCTGGAGCTCCAACTCTTGATTCAATTAAAGGCGGAACGCGAACCCACCATTCTCAACGCGTTCCTAACGCGACTTTTTACGGGGCCTCTGTCTACTCTTGCGCGTCACCGCGGCAGTACTCTCCTACTACGTGAAAGTGAAGCAGAGTCTCCTGCTCAGCCCAAATCCATACAGCACCCACTGAACGACCGTGGGAGCTCTTTCTGCCCCATACACTCCTCTTCCCTCCTCTTCGTCTGCGAATCGACCGCAGACCGTCGACAAAGCACGACAGTTACCGCCGCCGCTCTCTTCTTCTACTTTCTCTTTTCCTTCGTCTTTCAGACGCCCCCTCCGTGTATCGCAACATTCATTTCTACCAAACGCCATTATGGGGGAAAAGTCCTCACCTGCTGCCCGCACACCTGCTAAAACCCCCTCGACGCTCAAGCGCCAACCATCTTCGTCTGCCGGAACCCAAAAGACCATAGTCCAGTTCTTTTCCAAGTCTGCGAATGCCTCGCGCTCTACCCCCAAGCCCGTGGCTTCGGCCCCCGATTCGTCTCCGTGCTTAAGGGAGTCGACCCGGATAAACACCCTTCCTAGAGCCCGCCAACCTTCGAGCACGACCTCCGTGTTGAGCAGCGATGCCATTGAGCCCGCGAGCTCTCAGGAGAACATGGCCGGAAAGGTGATTACAGATGCTATCCTGCCGTCCCTATCCACTCCAGCTGATATTGTTACCCACAGATTCCCAGTGGACCGCCTCTGCCCTCCAGTCCGACTCGAAAGGTACGGTGTCACCCCTCCCTTTTTGCGGCCGTGGCCCTCGTAGTAACTTGCGTATCCTATAGTCGAAGAAGCCAGTCAACTACGCCGAGCCTTCCGACGATGAGGACGATGATCCTTTCGTCCGTCTCCGAGCGTCAAGCACCCGACGACGTACCAAGGCACCGGCTGCCATTGTCGATGACGGCGACGACTATGAAGACGCAAGGAGCAATGGTGCTGCCGATGAGGACGACGGTTGGTACCCTTCTTCAAGCCTCTCGAGACGAAGTCTAATACTCCATGCAGACATGCTCGATTTCATCATCAGCGACGAGTCGGATGCACCTTCGCAGCCGAAGAAGCGCAAACGTCGTGAACCGGCAAAGGCAGCGCAGTCCCGAAAGAAATCGAACGTCTCGTCCCCAATCAAGGAGGAGCAGTATGACGACGACGAACTTGATGAGGCCATGCAAGACATCCCAAACACCTCGACAGCCCAACAGTGGCGCTATGACCCGGACAACACTTCTCCAGCCGCATCTCGGACCGCCATTGCCCCGACTATCCGTCGCCTTACCGAGCCCAAGGCCAAGGAGAAAGCGCACGTGAGGGAGCCAGAGGATCGATATCCTTGGCTTGCTAACATCGTTGACATCAACAAGAAACCCCCGGGCGACCCAGACCACGATCCATCCACTGTATACATCCCGCCCATGGCGTGGAACAAATTCTCTCCTTTCGAGAAGCAATACTGGGAGATCAAGCAAAAGCTTTGGGACACCGTCGTTTTCTTCAAGAAGGGCAAGTTCTATGAGCTTTACGAGAATGATGCCACCATTGGACATCAACTCTTCGACTTGAAGCTCACTGATCGTGTCAACATGCGTATGGTCGGTGTTCCGGAGAGCTCTCTCGACATGTGGGTGAACCAGTTCGTCGCCAAGGGTTACAAAGTCGCCCGGGTTGACCAGATGGAGTCCGCGCTTGGCAAAGAAATGAGAGAGAGGGATGACACAGCGGCCAAAAGCAAGAAGGCAGACAAAATCATTCGCCGTGAGTTGGCCTGCATCCTGACCGGTGGCACTCTTGTCGACGGGAGCATGCTGCAGGACGACTTGGCTACGTACTGTGCCTCCATCAAGGAATCAACCATCGACGGCAAGCCCGCATTCGGTATCACATTTGTGGACTGCGCAACTGGCCAGTTTTTTATCTCGGAGTTCGAGGATGATGTTGACTTGACGAAATTTGAGACTTTTGTCGCCCAGACCAGTCCGAGAGAGTTGATCTTGGAAAAGTCCCGTATCTCGATAAAGGCACTTCGGATCCTCAAGAACAACACGTCGCCCATGACCATCTGGAACTACCTCAAGTCGGGCAGCGAGTTTTGGGACGCAGACATGAGTCGCCGGGAGCTAGACACCAGCGGTTATTTTGTCAAAGACGATGGCGGCGCGGAAGCCTGGCCCCATGCGCTGGCTCAAGCCAGAGACAAGAATTTGCTCATGGCTGCTCTCGGGGCTCTGGTTCAGTACCTCAGAATGTTGAAATTGGAGACCGACCTCTTATCTCAAGGCAACTTCGAATGGTACACTCCCATCCGGCGCAACGGTACACTTGTCCTGGACGGCCAGACTCTCATCAACTTGGAGGTTTTCTCCAACACCGTGAATGGCGGGCCCGAAGGCACGCTGTTCGCTCTTCTGAACCGATGCGTTACTCCCTTCGGCAAACGGCTGTTCCGCCAGTGGGTGTGCCATCCTCTATGCGACATCATGAGAATCAATGAGCGTCTGGATGCGGTTGATATGCTCAACACCGACAGAGGCGTACGAGAGCAGTTTACGTCCCAGATGACTAAGATGCCGGATCTGGAACGCCTCATCTCCAGAATACACGCTGCCTCGTGCAAGCCGGAAGACTTCGTGCGCGTTCTGGAAGGGTTCGAACAGATCGAGTACACCATGGGTCTTCTGGGTTCGTTTGGTGGCGGCAATGGTCTTGTTGACCGACTTCTGTCTTCCATGCCTAATCTTAACGATCCTTTATCTTACTGGAAGACTGCTTTCGATCGCAAGAAGGCCAAGGATGAGAAGATACTTATCCCTCAGCGGGGCATAGAGGAAGATTTCGACAACAGCCAAGACCGCATCGAAGAGATCAAGCAGGAGCTGCAGGCGGTTCTTGGAAGGAAGAAAGCCGAGTTGAAGTGCAAGACACTCAAGTTTACCGACGTGGGCAAGGAGATCTACCAGGTCGAGGCCCCTAAGTCCGTCAAGGTGCCGAGCAACTGGCGGCAAATGTCGGCAACTTCGAGTGTCAAGCGGTATTACTTTGAAGAACTCACAGACCTGGTGCGCGAGCTGCAAGAAGCGGAAGAAACTCACTCACAAATCGTGAAGGAGGTCGCCGCACGATTCTTCCGGCGATTCGATGCCGACTACGAGACGTGGTCGCAGTCTATAAGAATCATATCACAGCTTGACTGTCTCATTAGTCTTGCCAAGGCGTCATCGTCACTGGGTGAACCAAGCTGCCGCCCCCATTTCGTCGATCAAGAACGCAGTGTTGTCGAGTTCGAGGAGCTGCGCCATCCCTGTATGCTGAACGCAGTCGCTGATTTCATCCCCAACAATGTCCAGCTTGGTGGCGGCTCTGCGAAGATCAATCTGCTGACGGGTGCCAATGCCGCGGGCAAGTCAACCGTATTACGAATGGTCAGTATAATCATGCACGTTCCTCCCTCAGATCACTGCTGACTGTAGCAGTCTTGCATTGCCGTCATCATGGCACAGATTGGGTGCTATATTCCAGCAACATCCGCCCGGCTCACCCCCGTCGACCGAATCATGTCACGATTAGGAGCAAACGATAACATTTTCGCGTCTCAATCAACCTTTTTTGTGGAGTTGTCGGAAACAAAGAAGATCTTGTCAGAGGCCACGCCTCGATCATTAGTCATCCTGGATGAGTTGGGGCGTGGAACCAGCTCTTATGATGGCGTAGCCGTGGCGCAAGCTGTTTTGCATCACATTGCGACACACGTGGGCTGTGTAGGTTTCTTTGCCACCCACTATCACTCGCTCGCAACAGAATTCGAGAACCACCCGGAGGTTCAACCGCGCCGCATGCAAATTCACGTCGATGAGGAGCAACGGCGTGTTACATTCCTTTACAGACTGGAGGACGGTGTTGCTGAGGGCAGCTTCGGAATGCACTGCGCAGCTATGTGCGGCATCTCCAGCCGTGTTATTGAGCGTGCCGAGGTAGCAGCCAGGGAATGGGAACACACGAGCAGGCTCAAGGAGAGCTTAGAGAAGGCTAAATCGGGCTGTTATATTCCGCTTGGCATTCTAAGCGACGTGTCGTCTCTGCTTCAAGGTAGTGATATAGTAGGGAAAGAGGGCGTTAAAGTGTTACTTCAGGCTGTAGAGACGCTCTAGTTTCTTAATCTCTATTAGATATATAGATGTTTACTACTAAGAGTTTTTTATAAATACTTTAAGATGCAAGCTCTTTATTATGCTATAGCTTTTTATATTAGTAGTACTTAGAATTAAATATTTTATATATATATAATATACCTATATAGTAAGTTGTAGATTATAGTAAGTTATATACTTTTTCTTATCTTTTTACTTTTTTAATAAGGTAATTAAATTATAACATATAAATTAATAAAAACTACTTATTAATATACTTATATAGTATTATAGTTAGCTTTTTATAGTAGTATCTATTAGCAGAAGCTAAAGCAATAAAGCTAAGGAATAGTGCTATAAGTTATACTAAAAGGATTAAGTCTTTAGAGGATGTAGTAATTAGTTATATACTCTATAAAGGTCTTATAACGTAGGTTACTAGTAAAGAGTGCTAAGAGTATCTAAGGGGATAATTATAAAGTTAATTGCTAAAAAGCTATAGAAGTCTATCTTCAAGTACATCTAAGTCTATTTTATATATAGGTTTGCTTATATAGTCTTAGAGGCATTTATATATTTAATATATAGGTGCTATATTTCTAGTATATAGAGTTAATCTTATTTTATCTCTATGTAACCTATACTATATTTCTTCTATTTTAAGGGAGTTATTTACTTAACCCTATTTCTTATCTATATAAAGGCTATACTGCCTGCATCCTACTGGCTAGGTAGGGCTTTTATTACCTATAACTTATTAGGTTGTAATATTAGGTCTTCTCTCTAAAGGTCTTATCCTTAAAACCTATAAATAGGTAGTATCTCTTAGGTTAGGGAGTTATTAATTCTGCATTACTATTTATTATAATATTAATAATATAATAAGTTGTATTTAAAAGTTAAAAGACTTTAAATTAGTACTTTATTTAGCGTATAATAACGTCTTTAATTGTTTTAGTTCTTTTAATACTATACCTTATACCTATTTGTTACGACCCAACAAGCTACAGGTGACGCAGCCCCACCAGGCCAGGCAGGGCGCGGGCGGCACAGCATTTGTATGGACAAGAAACAGGATTACACAGGTGACTCCTCGGAACGGAAGAACTAGGGAAGGTCACATGCAGATAAAGAAGGACCAACGGACGATAAGCGGTCTACGCTAGGGACCAACATTCAGATCGTTAGTCCCAGGACGAGGACCGACTTTAAGATATCGGTCCTAGCAACAACACTTAAGGATATAAGGACATTTATTCTACATAGATAGATTACTTTCTATAGCTCTTTAGCAATCAACTTTATGATTATCCCCTTAGATACTCTTAGCACCCTTTACTAGTAACCAACGTTACAACCCCTTGTTAAGTATACAACTAATCACTGTATCCTCTAAAGACCTAATCCTTTTAGCACAACTTACAGCACTATTCCCTAGCTTTGTTACCTTAGCTTCTACTAATAGATACTACTACAAAAAGCTAACTATAACACTTTAATTGCTCCTATTCAGTAAGTTAACCCTACAAAGCTAACAAACAGTATTAACAAAATAGCCACTTATTACACTCCTACTTCCAGCTCTAGCTCCTAGGGCTAGCAACAAGCCAGGAACCTCACCTAGGAGTTAGCTAAGAACCAGACTATAGAGGACTTCTGTCTGCCTAAACTTTAACCTAACACTAACAGAGAAGTCTCTCTTACTAGCAAAGTCTACAACTAGATTTGCGCTAAACTAGGATAAAATGACGACAACCTAGCTACTACTTAGAAACTTATTAACAAACTTATAGAACAAACTGAGATTCTAAAGAACAAAGCAGACTAAGCTACATCCCTTTAACAGGAGGTTTAGACCCTACAAGCTATAGCTAACATTATCTAGACCCCTGTAGATAGACGTAAGAAACTTAAGCTTAACTTACCTATTACCTATAACAGAACCCTAGGAACACTTAAGGGATTCCTTATCTAAGTTAAAAACTATTAGAATTTCTACTAGGGAAACTTTTGCAGTAGAACTAAGAGAGTTATTTATGCTGCAACTTTCTTGCAAGGACAAGCCCTTTAATAGTTCAAACCTTTCCTAGAAGAATACCTTAACAGTAAGACTTCTGACTATTGTTCTAGCGAAGTTAGGGATATATTTGCCAATTTCTAAAGATTTAAAGACGCCTTAAAATCCCTATTCTAGGATCCTAATAAATTACAACAAGCAGAAAGAGACTTAGCTTACTTACGCTAGACTAAGTCTGCTACTACCTACGCAGCAGAATTCAGAAGACTCTACACCTAGCTCAAGCTTACTGAAGACACTAAGATCTTTATGTTCTACAGCAACTTGAAGGATGAAGTCAAGGATGAGATTGTTAAGCTTAATTGCCTAGAAGACTTCCTCTAGTACGCCAAACTTGCTATTAAGATTGACAACTGCCTCTATAAACAACGCAAGGAGAAAGGCAAGAGGCAAGCACCAGCCAACTTAGCTAAGAAGTACTAATAGCAACCCTAACAACAATTCCAGTAGAACCACCCTTAGCGCAACAGATAAGCCAAGCACCCTAGAGGAAACTACTAGCAGAACAACTAGAATTACAACAGCACCGCCTATAGACACTACAGCAGGCCTATAGACCTCAGCGTAGCCTAGAAAGACAATAAGGCATAAGACTTTAAGTGCTACAATTGCAACAGGCTAGGACATATAGCTAGAGAATGCTAACAACCTAAGAAACAGCAGTTCCAACTAGTACCTAAGAAAGGCTAACAAATCAACATTGCTAACAAAGACATCCCCTACGCCTTACTCTTATAGACTACATGCTACAACAACAACTGCCTTACCTACTAAGACAGCAAAGAACAATTAGGATAGTATCTTAAGACTCCCTAGACTCTAGCTATAACTAGGTTAGGCTACAAAAAGATAGGGATATATAAAACCCCTAAGGAACACTAACAACAGTACGTTAACGTCTTACAACAAGCCTGCAGGATTGCTACCTACTAAAAGATCTCTGACGCAAGGAAAGGACTTAAGAAGGACAACACCCCTAAGAAGAAGGAAGAACCCCAAGAACAACCAAGAACCCTTGCTATAATGCAAAGGGGCCCTAACCAAAAACTCACACGCAAAATCAATAAACAACTTAACAAGATGCTCCAGACAGAACAGCTTAAAGAAGTCAAGAGACCAGCCCTTTAAGGCCTAATAACATCGGACAGCAAGATCGACATCACTGCGCTTGACCAAGTTGCAGCAGCCAACCCAAGAGATCCACAAACATAGACCCCCTAAGAAAGGGAAGCGTACGAACGCGCTGCAAGCGACCACCTGCAAGGGTCAGACAGCTTGAACTACAATTCAGAAGAAACAACCAACTACAGAATCATCCCTAGTCAGTACTACAAGACCTACATTGCATCTAGCTCCAAAAAAGAGAACCTAGAACCCCTAAAGCAACTAGAATACTAGATCATCTACCCTAAGAATAACAACTAGTTAGTCTAGTTTTATAGGACAGCATATAAGAAGAACTACCTACCTACACTACTTATACCAGAAGACCACCCCCTACTAAACCCCAACCACAAGGACCACATAGACCTCTTTTAGGCAGAATGTTTAGATAATAACTATAAAACACATAGAAAGGGTAAAAAGAAGTTCTACTTCTACCCTTAACAATACACTAAAGAACCTATTTAGGATATCTACCTATGCAGACAACTCCTATTCTAGATAATGCAATACTATAAGGAAGGAAACATTGCAACCTTTACTCTAGACCCTAAATACCCTATAGCATGCTACAACGACGACAAGGGATGGCAAGAATGCAAACACAACGAATGCCTTATCTACTCTAAAGCTAAGGCGAAGGCCTGGCGGAAGGCACAGAAGAAAGGAACTCAACAGTCAAAAAACTGAAGACGCCTACGATAGAAGGGCAACGTACGGCAACAACCCACAAGACCCTATGTGCAACTTACGACGCAGCACATTTCGACCTGGACATCAAGGTCTAAGGACAGCGGGCACACGCAATCATCAACAGCGGCGCCCAAGGGAACTTCATCTCACCCAGACTGGTGAATAAACGACAGATACCATGGCAAAAGAAAGAACGCCCGTACGCGTTACGGACGGTCGAAGGAGAACAAGTTGAGTACGGTGGCGGACTCATTGTTTTGGAGACAGTGCACCTCCCTTTGCAAGTTCATGACCAGAAAGAAGAACTCCAATTCGACATCACAGAAATAAGAGACATTAACGTCATCCTAGAAATCACATAGTTACAAAAGCACAACCTACAAATAGATTAGAGAACTAGCTAACTCTAATAGACAGATTTAGTTACTAAGCAGCACTACAAGAGTCAGGCCTTAAACAAATCTTTTAGAGCACCTCTTAATAATACACTACTACAGAAACCACAAACACAATACCTTGCCTATCTCTAGGAGATACAGCCTTCTAAGACAGTAGCCCCAGCAGCATTAGATCAGGGATTAGATCTACTCCTAGCTATTCTAGAGGAGTACTAGAAATACAAAAAACTGTTTGCCCTAGAATTAGAAACAGGCTTACTAGAACATAGACCTTACAATCACAAGATTCCTCTTATTAAAGGATCCTACCTAAAGTTCTATCTAATATATAGACTAAATAAAACAGAACGCAAGGCACTCAACAAGTACCTCAACAAGAACCTTAAGAAGGGATACATCAGACCCTCTGAATCATCAGCAGAATACCTAATCCTGTTTGTGCTAAAAAAGAATAGCAAGCTACAACTATATATTAACTACTAACAGCTTAATAGCATTACAAAAAAGAATTGCTACCTACTACTACTTATCTTAGAACTCCAAGATTTGCTACACAAAGCAATGTAGTTTACAGCCCTAGACCTTAAAGGAGCCTACAACTTAATTAGAATAAAGGCAGGCAAAGAATAGAAGACAGCATTCCAAACACGCAAAGGACTCTTTAAGTACCTTATTATGCCCTTTAGACTTACTAATGCACCTGCCACCTTCCAGACAATAATCAACCACGTTCTCAGCAAATTTATTAACATATTCGTTGTCATCTACCTTAACAACATCCTTATCTTCTTACCTACCCTCAAGCTACACAAGGAACACATACACAAAGTCCTTTAGAAGCTTTAAGACGCTAAGTTACTAGTAGAAGCAGAGAAATGCAAATTCCACAGCAAGAAAGTCAATTTTCTAGGATACACCATCACACTAGGACAAATCAAAATAGAAGCAAAGAAAGTACAGGCAGTTAGGGACTAGCCTACACCCCAAAACGTCAAAGACGCTTAATTGTTCCTAGGTTTTATTAATTTCTATAGACAATTCCTTAAAGGTTACACAGGAAATGTTAAATGCATCCAAGATCTTACACAAAAGGATATCCCATTCAAATAGACCAAAGAACGCAACAACGCATTTAAAAAAGTCAAGCAACAAGTTAGTTTAGAACCTATTACTTAAATCCCTAACCTAAACAAACCTTTTAAAGTTAAGACTAATGCATTAGACTTTGCTATAGGCAGACAACTCAGACAACGCAACAAAGAAGGAAGACTACACCCTTATGCCTTCTTCTCCAAAGCATTCCATAGACCAGAACTAAACTACTAAATCTACAACAAAGAACTTATAGCAATCATTAAAGCATTCCATAAATAGAGACTACAACTATCTAGTACAAAACACAAAGTTCTTGTGTATACAGATCATAAGAACCTTACACATTTCACAACATCCAAGAACCTGAACAAACGACAAGTCAGATGGTCAGAATTCCTTTCAGAATACAACTTCAGGATCATCTACAGAAAAGGAACTGACAACAGCAGAGCCAACGCTCTCAGCAGAAGGACGGATCACAAAGTTCCCATCCCAGAGGAGACACAAGTCATCCTTAAGACAGACAAGAATAAAGACCTTATTCCAGCACAGAAGCTCCTTATAATCGCCAGACAAGTTATAGTTAGCACAACCAACAAAATGACGCATAAAACAATCAGAGAGATTCACAGTGCTTAAGCATACAGACACTAAGGAGTTACTAAGACCTAGAAACAAATTTAACAACACTACAACTAGCAAGTAACAAGATAAGACGTTACAGACGCAATCTAGGATTGCAACCTCTGCAAGAGAAGCAAGAACAGTCTACACAAACCCTATAGACAGATTCAGCTACTGCTAGTACTACCAGCAGCATGGCATTCAATCTCTTTAGACTTTATCATCAAACTACCTAAGTTAAAAGAACTACTTACAAAGGTCTATTACAACAGCATTTTAGTTATTGTAGACCAACTCACTAAATACGCTTACTTTATTCTATACCTAGAAGCAAGTACAGCAGAAGACCTTGCGTACACGTTTTTAAAATACATTATCAGCAACTACAGACTACCTAACGAAATTGTGTTAGATAGAGATAAGCTGTTTACTTTAAAGTTTTAGAAATCTCTGATTTTGCAACTTAGTGCAGACTACAAACTGTCTACCTCTTTCTACCTACAGACTAATAGCCAGACTAAACAAATTAACTAGATACTTAAACAATATCTACAATGCTATATTAACTACAATTAAGACAACTAGGTACTACTGTTACTAACAGCCTAGTTTGCCTACAACAGCGCAGTTAGAGAAAGCACTCTCTACTCCCTATTCTACCTAAACTATAGATTTAAACTTACAGCACATAGAGAACCACGCGAGGGACTATAGGCCCTAAAGGCTGTAGCTGAAATCAACAAAATGCGCAAAATCTAGACAAACGTCTCCTAAGATTTAGAATTTGTTAGAGAACAGATAAAGAAATACGCTAACACTTTAAGGATTAAAGGACCATCCTTAGAAGAGGGAGATAGCGCCTACCTTATACAACAAAACATTAAAACTAAGCAACCTAACGACAAGTTAGACTACAAAAAACTTAGACCTTTTAAGATCCTTAAAAAGGTCTCACTAGTTAACTACAAGCTAAAGCTACCTAATACAATGAAAATCCACTTAGTCTTTTACATTGCACTACTTAAACCAGCACCACGCAGATCACACACCAAAGACTGCATCATTGTGGAACCCAACGAACCAGAGTACGAAGTCAAACAAATCATTAACTACAGGAACAAAGATAGTCATAACAAGTATCTTATTAAATAGAAAGGCTACAGACATAAAGACAATTCATAGGAACCAGTCAAGAACCTCCAGCACACCCTGCAACTGCTTTAGGAATATCACAACTTCCAGACAACTCCTCCACCACCAGCAGTCCTAGACCCAAGAAGTCATCACCAAGCCCAAACAAGGACCAGTCCACGTCATTAGAAACCCCCATAAATTGCAGCTCCTCCACTACACCACGTTCATAAGCACCTAATGCTAACTCTAAGGCATCCAACTTATTAATCTCCTGCATACCCCTACAGAAAGTCTTAGCCTAACGATTGCAAACCAGTTTCTAAGTCTTCTAAATCCTTACTAAACAACCTGCTGCCGTTACCATTAAGGATTGCAAGCAAGCAAGCTCCTTATAGAGCTTTAAAAGCTCCTTACTAGCTTTTTCCTCTTTTTTATCCTACTCTCTTTGCTAAGCGTTTAACTTTTAAACTGCAACTAGATTAGATAGACAAAAAAGAATTGCATAAAGTGTAGCTACCTACAAGTGGACGCTACTAAGACGCCGTCGCAAGGCTTCTTTACCTTAATACAAGCCTAACAGCAAGAAGAGCCTTTACTAAAACAACAAGACGCCTTTGCGCAAAAACAGCAAGTACAAGGCATATTAGCAACAGTAGAACAAGCGTTAAAAAACTCCAGGAGCGCAAGATGCTTACAATCTTTTATCTCTATCTTTTAAGACTTAGATTTTAATTTCAATTTTTTAACGCAACCTAACATAGTATCAGCATTATAGGAAATCAGGAAGCAAGTTTAACAACTCCCTAACCTAGGAGACACCACCTACTTATGTAGTCTTAAGGACAAGACCTTTAGAGAGGAGACCTAATGTTACAACCCAACAAGCTACAGGTAACGCAGCCCCACCAGGCCAGGCAGGGCGCAGGCGGCACAGCATTTGTATAGACAAGAAACAGGATTACACAGGTAACTCCTCAGAACAGAAGAACTAGGGAAGGTTACGTGCAGATAAAGAAGAACCAACAGATGATAAGCAGTCTACGCTAGGGACCAACATTCAGATCGTCAGTCCTAGGACAAGGACCGACTTTAAGATATCAGTCCTAGCAACAACACTTAAGGATATAAGGACATTTATTCCACATAGATAGATTACTTTCTATAGCTCTTTAGCAATCAACTTTGTAATTATCCCCTTAGATACTCTCAGCACCCTTCACTAGTGACCAACGTTACAACCCCTTGTTAAGTATACAACTAATCACCGTATCCTCTAAAGACCTAATCCTTTTAGCACAACTTACAGCACTGTTCCCCAGCTTCGTTGCCTCAGCTTCTGCTAATAGACACTACCACAGAAAGCCGACTGTAACACTATTGCTTCTGTATAAAGCATTTATATTAAATTACTAAGGGTTTAAAAGTCTGCTAGGGCTGTAAGAACCTTAAGCGCCTTTATAATAGCATAGTAATAGCATTAAGTTATAAGTTTTTTTATTCTTATTATAAGGTGTTTTTTTATGCTAATATAGGTAGTATAATACCTAAGTAATTAGCATTAAAAATAGAAAGAAAAGAAGAAGTAAGTAAGTAATACTCTCTTAAGGCTTTATAAAAAGCTTGCTTATATTTAAGCTAAAGTAGCTAAAGTAGTAGGTTATCTAGCGTAAATTTATACTATTTGCAAGAAGGTTAAAAAGCGTTATATTAAGATGTTTTCTTAGGGTCTATAGAAGCTAGAGGATAATAAGTTGCTTTCTGCTTTAGATGCTTATAAATAAGGTATTATAAGTAACCTTTAATCTATAGAGGTTTCTAATAAAGTTAACTAGCCTTCCTTTAGGATTAGTAAGAAGTTTATAGATTTAGGTTTCTTAGTTCTAAAGCAGTCTAAAAGCTAAAGTACTTCTATAGAAGCTTCTAAAAATACTAAAGGTTCTTAATTAGTTTTTATAAGTTATCTTTATATCTATAGCCTTTCTATTTAATAAGATATTTATTATAACTATCTTTATTCCTATAGTTAATAATGTATTTAACTTTATACTTTAGTTTATTAGGTTTTATAATAATATAGTCTTTAGTATATAATTTATATAGTACTAGTTTAAAGAGTATAATATAAAAGACTAAGTAGATTTTTATTATATTAAGTAGCTTTAGCTTATAGTTAACTAGTAAGACTTTTTTAAGGATTTTAAAAGGTTTAAGTTTCTTATAGTCTAACTTATTACTAGATTATTTAGTTTTAATATTTTATTATATAAGGTAAGCACTATCTCCTTCTTTAAAGAATAGTCTTTTAATTTTTAAAGTATTAGCATATTTTTTTATTTATTCTTTAATAAGTTTTAAGTTTTAAGAGATATTTATTTAGATTTTATATATCTTATTAATATTAGCTGCAGCCTTTAAGGCCTATAGTCCTTTATGTAGTTTTCTATATATAGTAGGTTTAAATCTATAATTTAAGTAGAATAAGAAGTAAAAAGTGCTTTTTTTAACTACACTATTATAAGCAAACTAGGCTGTAAGTAATAGTACTACTTAATTATTTTAGTTATAGTTAATATATTATTATAAATACTATTTAAGTATTCAGTTAATTTATTTAGTTTAATTATTAGTTTGTAGGTAGAAAAAGGTAAATAGTTTGTAGTTTATACTAAGTTATAAAATTAAAGATTTTTAAAACTTTAAAGTAAATAGCTTATTTCTATTTCATATAATTTCTTTAGGTAGTCTATAATTACTAATAATATATTTTAAAAATATATATATAAGGTCTTTTACTATACTTACTTTTTAGTATAAAATAAAGTAAGCATATTTAGTAAGTTAATTTACTATAACTAAAATACTATTATAATAAACATTTATAAGTAGTTTTTTTAACTTTAGTAGTTTAATAATAAAGTCTAAAGAGATTTAGTGCTATACTGCTAGTAGGATTAGTAATACCTAAATTTATCTATAAGGCTTATATAAACTATTTTTACTTTTTTTATAAAGCTTATAATCCTAAATTACATTTATAATGTTTTATCTTATTACTTACTAGTTATAATATTATTAAATTTATTTTTAAGTTTTAGTAACTTTTTAGTAACTATGTATTTAAGCATAATAAATCTCTTTAATTATCTTATATATTATTCTGTTAGTTATACTAATTATAACTTATTTAGTAATAATAAGAAGCTTTTATATTAAAATAAGGTCTTTATTTTTATCCTTTTTAAAAATAACTTATCTTTCCTTTAAGATAAAAACTTTATAATCTATTCTTCTACTAAAAGCATTAGCTCTACTATTATTACTTCCTTTTCTATAGATAATCTAAAAATTAAATTTTAAAAGAAATTCTAATTATTTAATTTATTATTTATTTAGGTTTTTAAATATTATAAAATATATAAGGTTCTTATAATCTATATATATAAAAACTTTATGTTTAATATTAAATAGTTATAGTCTTTATTTATAAAATGCTTTAATAATTGCTATAAGCTCTTTATTATAGATCTAGTAGTTTAGTTTTAGTTTATAGAATGCTTTAAAGAAGAAAGCATAAAAATATGGTTTTTTTTTTATTATATTAACTAAGTTATCTACTTATAGTAAAGTCTAAAGCATTAGTTTTAACTTTAAAAGGTTTATTTAAGTTAGGAATTTAAATAATAAGTTTTAAGCTAACCTATTATTTAACTTTCTTAAATGCATTATTATATTCTTTAGTTTATTTAAATAAGGTGTCTTTTTATATAAAGTTTTAAATGTATTATATAGTTTTTATACAACTTTTAAGAAATTGTTAATAGAAACTAATAAATCTTAAGAACAACTAAACGTCTTTAATGTTTTAGGGGGTAAGCTAATCTCTAACTACTTATACTTTTTTTGCTTTTATTTTAATTTATCTTAATGTAATAGTATATGTTAAGAAATTAACTTTTTTACTATAAAATTTGCATTTTTTTACTTCTACTAGTAACTTAGCGTTTTAAAGCTTTAAAGGACTTTATATATATATTTCTTATATAGCTTTAAGGTAGAAAAAAAGATAAAAATATTATTAAGATAGATAATAATAAATATGTTAATAAATTTACTAAAGATGTAGTTAATTATTATTTAAAAGGTAGTAAGTATATTAGTAAATCTAAAAAGCATAATAAATAAGGTATTTAAAGAGTTCTTTATGTAATTAAAATGCTATTTTTTATTTTTTACCTTTTTTTATTTTAATTAAGTTGTAAGCCTTTTTAAGGTTAAAAGCTATAAACTAGTTTACTTTATATAGTAAATTTTAAAGTTTTAAGATAAGTAGTAGTAAGTAACAATTCTTTTTATAATACTATTAAATTATTAGTAGTTAATATATAGTTGTAGTTTGCTATTCTTTTTTAGTATAAATAAAATAAAGTATTCTACTAATAATTCTAAAGGTTTAATATACTTTTTATTAAGGTTTTTATTAAAGTACTTATTAAATACCTTATATTCTATTTTATTAAGTTTATATATTAAATAAAACTTTAGGTAAAAGCCTTTAATAAAAGGGATCTTATAATTATAAAGTCTATATTTTAGTAAACCTATTTTTAATCTTAAAGTAAATAGCTTTTTATACTTTTAATACTCCTCTAAAATAGCTAAAAGTAAATCTAATTTCTAATCTAATGCTACTAAAGCTACTATCTTAAAAGGCTATATCTCTTAAAGATAGGTAATATATTATATTTATTATATAGTATTATTAAAAGGTGCTTTAAAGGATTTATTTAAGGCTTAGCTTTTGTAGTGCTACTTAGTAACTAAATCTAACTATTAAAGTTAGCTAGTTCTTTAATCTATTTATAGGTTGTATTTTTATAACTATACAATTTTTAAGATAATACTAGCATCTCTTATCTTTATAATATTAAATTAGAGTTCTTTTTTCTAGCTATAAACTTATAAAAAGAGGTGTATTATCTTTAAAATAATAAGTTTACTACTATACTTAACTTAGTCTTTTTTAACTATTTATAATGCATATAGGTATTTCTTCTTTTACTATAGTATCTTTTATTTGTTTATTAGTTTAAGTAATATAAAGTCTTTTTAGGTGCTGCTATTTATAACTATATGCATTTATTATCTTTAGATCTTAATATCTAATTTAAAATGTACTACATTATAGGTTGTATATAAGGTCTTATAGGTTGTTGCTATATGTTACCTTTCTTTTATAGGCGTCTTTAGTTTTTTAGCTATTTCTTTTCTTATGCCTTCCTTTAGGCTTTTACTTTAGCTTTAGAGTAAATAAAGCATTTATTATATCTATATTATTGTTATCCCTAGTTGTTATTATAGTATAATATAAGATACTTAAGGTTAGGTGTAAAGGTTGTAATATTTCCTTTCTTATAGTATTGCATTATCTAGAATAGGAGTTGTATATATAGGTAGACGTCTTAAATAGGTTTTTTAGTGTAGCATTATAAATAGAAGTAAAACTTCTTTTTACTCTTCTTATATTCTTTGCAGCTATTATTTAGGTATTTAGCCTAAAATAAGTCTTAGTAGTTCTAGTTACTAGAGTTTAATAAGAGGTAGTTACCTAATATAAGTAGTATAAGTAAGTAGTTCTTTTTATATACAGTTTTATAGAACTTAACTAATTAGTTATTATTTACTAAGTAGATAATCTAGTATGCTAGTTGTTTTAGAGGTTTAAAAGTCTTTTCCTTAAAGCTAGATGCAATATAGGTTTTATAGTATTAGCTAGGTATAATTCTATAGCTAGAGGTTTCTTCTAAATTATAGTTTAAGCTGTTTAGCTCTTATAGGTAGTTACTTATAGTGCATTTATATGCTCTCCTCTACTTAAAGGTCTATATTTGTAAATCTTAAGGATTAGTAGCTATAACTCAGTAAAGTGTAGTTATATTAATTTATCTATTTAGTGCTACTAAGCTTTAAACTATAAGTTTTTTAACTTCTTTAAGTTATTCTTCTTAAAGCATTTTATTAAGTTGCTTATTAATTTTGCATATAAGCTTTTATTTAAAGCCTTATTGCATTATTATAAAAGTTTTTAGTTATTCTTAAGAGGTTTCTTTTTTCTTAAGTATATTATTTTTTATAAATCCTTTTTTTGCATTAGGAATCTTTTAATAGCTAGCAATTTTGCAGACTTATTAGAGGATATTAATATACTATTACTAGTATTTATTAAAGGTCTTATATATCCCTATTTTTTTATATCCTAATTATGCTATAGCTAGGGTCCTAAGAGGCTTAAGATACTATTTTAACTATTCTTTACTATTCTAGTAGGTAAAGCAGTTATTATTATAGTATATAGTTTATAAAAGTAAAGTATAAAGAATATCTTTAGTAGTAAAGTTAATTTATTAGCTTTTTTTAGGTACTAGTTAAAATTATTGTTTTTTAGGTTATTAGCATTCTTAAGCTATATATCTTAGCTAATTGTAGTTATAGTATTTAAAGTCTTATATCTTACTATCTCTTTAAGCTATACTAAAGTCTATAAGGCTACTATAGTATCTATAGGTAGTACTATTACAATTCTAGTTATTCTACTAGTTGTTTCCTTTAGGGCGCTTAGCTTATTTACTACACTAAGGGTAGTTCTACTAAAACTGCTATTAAAGTTGCTATTAGTATTTTCTAGCTAAGTTAGCTAATACTTACTTTTTACCTTTCTTTTCATATTATTTATAAAGGTAATTATTAATTTTAATAGTAAGTTTAGCATACTAAAGGAAGTCTTTAAGGTAATTAAGCTTATTAATTTTATCTTTAACTTTATCCTTTAAGTTAGTATAAAATATAAAGATCTTAGTATCTTTAGTAAGTTTAAGTTAAGCATAAAGTCTTTTAAATTCTACTATATAAGTAGTAGCAAACTTAGTCTAGCATAAGTAAGCTAAGTCTCTTTCTGCTTATTGTAATTTATTAAAATCCTAAAATAGAGATTTAAGGTATCTTTAAATCTCTAGAAATTAGTAAATATATCCCTAACTTTACTAAAATAATAGTTAAAGGTTTTATTATTAAGGTATTCTTTAAAAAAGAGTTTAAACTACTAAAAAGCTTATTCTTATAAGAAGGTTGTAGCATAAATAACTTTCTTAGTTCTACTTTAGAAGTTTCCTTAGTAGAAATTTTAATAGTTTTTAACTTAAATAAGGAATCCTTTAACGTACATGCATAGCAAGTGGCCCATTATAGCAAGTAGCCCACCTCTACCTACCCTCCAGCTATTTATATAAGTTAATTAAGCAGCATTATATGAAATTAATTAAAACTACTTATTATCCTCTTCTTTAGAGGTCTCCTATACTACCTAACATGTTTGTACGTTATGTCTAGTCTTTCTGCAATTGCTATATTGCCAACCGCGCAATTTACCCCCCTCTATATAAGCCCCCTCCTAACGTGTATTTTTGCCTCTAGCATTAATAACCCCCTTCTCTACCTAAATTGCCTCTGCTTTAGCTGCATTAAGGGACCCTCTAAGATGTAGTTAGGTTTTTTTAGCCCTCTAATGCTTGCTTAGTATCTTATTTGCTGTATAAAGCCTACAGCACTTAGCTTTAATAAGAGCTAGTTTATATGCTAACTTACTAATACCTTTAGCTTATAAGTTAACTACTTTATATAAATAGGTTAGTAAGCTATATTAATAACTAGTAATCCTTTTCTTAAGTAATATAAAGCTTTATATAGCGTTATATACTGTAGTTAGTGTCTTTAGGTCCTAGGAGCCCTAGCTGCTTAGGCGTAAGTTAGATAGTGTTAGCGTCTTTAGCTTAAAATCTAGGTAGGAAATAACTACTTCTAGGTTAAAAGGGATAAGGCTAGCTTATCTAAAGCTAGCTTATATGTTTTCTTTACCTATTAAAGTAAAAAAGGCTGCCTTAAAGGCAGGAAAGAAGTTATCCTTAGTAATGTATGTAATCTGCATCTGCATTATTTTCTTAATTTCCTTGCTATATAACGCCTTTAGCAGACTAAAACAGCTAACATTAAGAGGCTAAAGCTTGTGTAATAAATAGGGAGGTATATAAAGAGCAATAATACTGTGTTCCTTACAGTAATTATTAAACTTAGTAAACTTGTAGCTGTTGTAGCTATTAAGGATTAGGAGCTGCTTAACACCCTTTATATAAGACTTTATACACTTTTTAAAATGCTGTAGCTAATCTAGGCTAATCTTGTTTGTAGTTTATCTATTTTTACTAAGGTAGATGCGCTATTAGGGTAGGAATTAGCTATTAGTATACTATAAGAGGAGGTAATATTTACCCTTAATAATAACATATAGAGGTAGCACCTAGCTATCTACACATACACCCTAAATAATAGAAACCTATTTGCAATTACTAGGCTGCTTTATATAAAGCCTTTTATAGCAATTAGAGGTTATAACAACCTTTGCGTGTAATAGCATTCCTATTAAGAAGCCTATCTTATTAAAATTGTAGATATTATTATTATAGATTCTATACTTTGCAATTATGTTTTATATAAAGGCAAACTAGGCCTATACAATTGCAGGATCTTTAGCTAACGCCCTCTAATAGTTAATTCTACGTTAAAAATGCGTCTTTAGTTGTAGTTAGCATTATACAAAGTTCTCTACCTATTAGGGTCTAATATGCATTGTATTGCGTTTATTAAGGAGGTAATTAGCTATATCTTACATGTCGTTAAGTTGCAGTAGAAATCCTTAATTAATTAGGTTAATAACTTATTTAAGAATTACTATTTCTTCTAGCTTAGTTATTTTTATTAATTTTATATAAGTCTTATAGTGTAGTAATTATCTAGTGCGTTAGTATTAAAGTGTTGTTCTTAGGACGTTGTAGATAGAGGCTGCTTTTTGTACAGATAGATTTAGGTCTTTTTTAATAGCTTTAATTGCAAGGATAATACAACTTTCATTTAAAGAAGAACTTATTATCGTACGTAGAGGAATATTAATGTAAAGTTGAAGTTTGAGGAGGAAGGAGGAAGTAGGCTACTTGCTATGATGGGCCACTTGCTATACATGTACGTTATTATAGTTAGCTTTTTATAGTAGTATCTATTAGTAGAAGCTAAAGCAATAAAGCTAAAGAATAGTGCTATAAGTTATACTAAAAGGATTAAGTCTTTAGAGGATATTATAATTAGTTACATACTTTATAAAGGTTTTATAATATAAGTTACTAGTAAAAAGTGCTAAGAGTATCTAAGGGGATAATTATAAAGTTAATTGCTAAAAAGCTATAGAAGTTTATTCTTAAGTGCATCTAAATCTATTTTATATATAGGTTTGCTTATATAGTCTTAGAGGTATTTATATATTTAATATATAGGTGCTATATTTCTAGCATATAGATTTAATCTTATTTTATCTCTATGTAACCTATACTATAGTTCTTCTATTTTAAGGGAGTTATCTACCTAACCCTATTTCTTATCTATATAAAGGCTATACTGCCTGCATTCTACTAGCTAGGTAGGGCTCTTATTGCCTATAACTTATTAGGTTGTAACATATAGCAAGTAGGCTACTATTATAATCTATTAAATATAATAGAACTAGGGGACGCCTCTATAGGGCACCTAGTAGTTATAAATAAGTTATATGCTGTAGCTATAGGAAACTAGAGTGTACTCCTCTAGTGTAGAAGAACTATAGTATAAGGTTATGTAAAGATAAGGAAGTAAGTAGCTAATTAAATATAAGCATAATTAATTATAATATAAGCGCTTATATACTCTACTTTAAGTAACTACTTTATATAATATCTAAATTACTAGTAATTAAGCTAAAACTTTAGTAATAAATATATAAAACTTATGTACAAGATAGACTTAAATAAACTTAAGGATAGACTTCTATAGCTCTTTAGTAATTAACTTTATAATTATCCCCTTAGATACTTTTAGCACCTTTTACTAGTAACCTATAGTATAAGCCTCTTATTAAGTATATTACTAATTACTATATTCTCTAAAGACTTAATCTTTTTACTATAACTTATAGTACTATTTAATAGTACTATTGCTTTAGCTTCTACTAATAGATACTACTATAGAAAGCTAACTATAATACTTTAATTACTTCTATTTAGTAAGTTAACTTTATAAAGCTAATAAATAGTATAATAGAATAGCTTTTAAAGCAACTTCTGCAACTTCTGCTTCTACCTCTAAGAGAAAGGTCTCTATACCTCCTAAAATCTTAAATAAGGAAATAAAGGATATTAAGTCCTCTGAAAGTAAAGATAATGCTATAGAGCTAGCTAAGAAACTTAAGAAAACCTATTAAGATATAACTTATATATAAGAAATATTTAATAGCAATACTACTAAAGTTGCTTAACTTTAGTAGATAATCTAATAAAACCTTAAGTATACCTAGCTTATAGTACTTTAGTAAGAAGTTAATACTCTCTATGCAGCAGCTAATATTATTACTACTTTATACTATAATAGAAGAAAGAAACTTTAATTTAATTTACTTTAAACTTTTAATAAAACCTAAAGATAACTTAAGGGATTTCTTACTTAAGTTTAAGCTTATTAATAATTTTATAAAATAAGCTTTATAAATAAAGCTAAAAAAGTTATTTATATAGTTTGCTTCTTAAAAGAATAAGCTCTTACTTAGTTTAAACTTTATTTTATAGACTTTATAACTAATAATTAGAATAAACTTAACTTATTTTTTAAAGATACTATAGATTTAAAAAAGTACTTTTATTTCTCTTTTAGAAGCCTAATAAATAATAATAATATAAGTGCAACTTTACTAACCTTAAGTAGTAAGGTGTAGCTACCTATTATACTATAGAATTTAATTATATTTATACTAGACTTAATTACACTAATGCTACTAAAATCTTCTTATTTTATAAAAAACTTAAAAAAGATATTAAAAACAAACTCTTTAAGTAAAATTAACTAAATAATTTCCTATAGTATACTAAACTTACTATTAAGATTAATAATAGACTTTATAAATAATATAAAGAGAAAAGTAAAAAGTAAGTACTAGCTAATATAAGAAAGAAGTACTAATAGCAACCTTAATAATAATTCTAATAGAACTACCTTTAGTATAATAAATAAGCTAAGCAGCCTAAAGGAAACTATTAGTAGAATAACTAAAATTATAGTAGTACTACCTATAGATACTATAGTAGCATTATAAACCTTAGTATAACCTAAAAAGATAATAAAATATAAGACTTTAAGTATTATAACTATAATAAGCTAAAATATATAGCTAAAGAATACTAATAACTTAAGAAATAGTAATTCTAACTAGTACTTAAGAAAAGCTACTAAATTAATATTACTAGTAAAAATATCCTTTATACCTTACTTTTATAAACTACATACTATAATAATAACTGCTTTACTTACTAAAATAGTAAAAAATAATTAATATAGTATCCTAAAGCCTTTAAAACTTTAGTTATAACTTAATTAAGCTATAAATAAATAGGAATATATAAATCTTTAAGAGATATTAATAATAATGTATTAATATCTTTTAATAAGCCTATAGGACTATAGCCTACTAAAGGATCTTTAAGGCTAGAAAAAAGACTAAAAATAATAATAGCTTTAATAGAAAAAAAGAATCTTAAAAATAACTAAAAACCTCTATAATAATATAAAAAGGCTTTAGTTAGAAACTTATATATAAAATTAAATAATTAACTTAATAAAAGAATTTAGATAAAATAGCTTAAAAAAGTTAAAAGACTAGTACTTTAAGGCTTAGTAATACTAAATAGTAAGATTAATATTACTATACTTAACTAAGTTGTAGCAGCTATCTTAAAAGATTTATAAATATAGACCTCTTAAAAAAGAGAAGTATATAAATATACTATAAGTAACTACTTATAAGAGCTAAATAGCTTAAATTATAACTTAAAAGAAATATCTAACTATAGAATTATCTTTAGTTAGTATTATGAAACCTAAATTGCATCTAGCTTTAAAAAAGAAAGTTTAAAACCCTTAAAGTAGTTAAAATATTAAATTATCTACCTTAAAAGTAATAACTAGTTAGTTTAATTTAAAATAGTATATAAGAAAATTACCTACTTATACTACTTATATCTAAAGACTACCTCCTACTAAACCTTAACTATAAGGACTATAAAGACCTCTTTTAAGTAAAGTACTTAAATAATAACTAAAGAAGATATAAAAAAGGTAAAAAGAAATTCTACTTTTACTTTTAATAATATAATAAAGAACCTATTTAAGATATCTACTTAAGTAGATAACTTCTTTTTTAGATAATGTAATACTATAGTAAAAGAGATATTACAACTTTTACTTTAGACTTTAAATACCTTATATCTTACTATAATAATAACTAAGGATAGTAAAAATATAAGCATAATAAATGCTTTATCTACTTTAAAGCTAACGCTAAAGCTTAGTAGAAGGTATAAAAAAAAGAAACTTAATAGTTAAAAACCTAATAACGCTTATAATAAAAAGGTAATATATAGTAATAACCTATAAAACCTTATATACAACCTATAATGTAGTATATTTTAACTTAAATATTAAAATCTAAAGATAGTAGGTATACATAATTATTAATAGTAGCACTTAAGAAAACTTTATCTTACTTAAGTTAGTAAATAAATAATAGATATTATAGCAAAAAAAGAAGAACTTATATATACTATAAACAGTTAAAAAAGAATAAGTTAAGTATAGTAGCAGACTTATTATTTTAAAAATAGTATACTTTCTTTTATAAGTTTATAGCTAAAAAAAAGAACTCTAATTTAATATTATAAAGATATAAAATATTAATATTGTCTTAAGAATTATATAGTTATAAAAGTATAACTTATAAATAGATTAAGAAGCTAGCTAACTCTAATAGTTAGATTTAGTTACTAAATAGTACTATAAGAGTTAGGCTTTAAATAAATCTTTTAAAGCACTTTTTAATAATATACTATAGTAAAAATAATAAATATAATATATTACTTATCTTTAAGAGATATAGCTTTTAAAATTAGTAGCCTTAATAGCATTAGACTAAAGATTAAACTTACTTTTAGCTATTTTAAAAAAGTACTAAAAGTATAAAAAGCTGTTTGCTTTAAAGTTAAAAATAAACTTACTAAACTATAAACCTTATAATTATAAGATTCCTTATATTAAAAGCTTCTACCTAAACTTTTATTTAATATATAGACTTAATAAAATAGAATATAAAGTACTTAATTAGTATTTTAATAAAGACTTTAAAAAGAGATATATTAAACCTTTTAAGTTATTAGCTAAATACTTTATTCTATTTCTATTAAAAAAGAATAGTAAGCTATAACTATATATTAACTACTAATAGCTTAATAGTATTATAAAGAAGAATTACTACTTACTACTACTTATCTTAAAGCTTAAAGATTTACTATATAAAGCAATCTAAGTTATACCTTTAAACCTTAAAAAAGCCTACAAACTAATTAAAATAAAAATAAATAAAGAATAAAAGATAATATTTTAAATATATAAAAGACTTTTTAAATACCTTATTATGCTTTTTAGATTTACTATAATACCTACTACCTTTTAGATAATAATTAACTATATTTTTAGTAAATCTTTTAATATATTTCTTGTTATCTACTTAAATAATATTATTATTTTCTTATTTACCTTTAAATTATATAAGGAATATATATATAAAGTCTTTTAGAAGCTTTAAGAGGCTAACCTATTAGTAGAAGTAGAAAAATGCAAGTTTTATACCTAAAGAGTTAACTTTTTAGAATATACTATTACACTAGATAAATTAAGATAAAAGTAAAGAAAGTATAAGTAGTTAGAAACTAAACTACCCCTAAAAGCATTAAAGATGTTTAGTTATTTCTAAGATTTATTAATATCTATTAATAATTTCTTTAAGGTTACATAAGAAACATATAATACCTTTAAAACCTTACATAAAAAGATACTTTATTTAAATAAAATAAAGAATATAATGATGTATTTAAAAAGGTTTAGCAGTATATTAACTTAAAACTTATTACTTAAATCCCTAACTTAAATAAATCCTTTAAAATTAAAGTTAATACTTTTAATATTACTATAAGTAGATAACTTAGTTAATATAATAAAGAAGAAAAACTACACCTTTATACCTTCTTCTTAAAAGCATTTTATAAACTAAAACTAAACTATTAGATTTATAATTAAAAACCTATAGCAATTATTAAAGCATTTAATAAATAAAGACTACAACTATTTAGTATAAAATATAAAGTTCTTATATATAGATTATAAGAACTTTATACATTTTATAACCTTAAAGAACTTAAATAAATAATAAGTTAGATACTTAAAATTCCTATTAAAATATAACTTCTAAATTATCTATAAATAAAGGACTAATAATAGTAGAGCTAACGCTTTTAGTAAAAGAATAAAATGTAAAGTTTCTATTTTAGAGGAAATATAAGTTATCTTTAAAATAAATAAAAGTAAAAACCTTATTTTAGTATAAAAGCTTTTTATAATTACTAAGTAAGTTATAATTAGTATAACTAATAAGATAATATATAAGATACTTAAAGAAATTTATAGTACTTAAGTATATAAATACTAAAAAGTTACTAAGATATAAAAATAAATTTAATAATACTACAACTAGTAACTAATAAGATGAAATATTATAAATATAATCTAAGATTATAAACCTTATAAGAAAAGTAAAAATAGTCTATTTAAACCTTATAGACTTATTTAGCTACTACTAGTATTACTACTAGTATAGCATTTAATCTTTTTAGATTTTATTATTAAGCTACTAAAGTTATAAAAAGTACTTTTAAAGGTTTATTATAATAGCATTTTTGTTAAATAGACTTTATATGTATACGCAGGTACTAAAAATGTAGGGTAAACTAAAGATTAGGTATCTGTAACTATCCTTTCTAACTATAGGATTAAGGTTGTATAAGATAGATATACTGTCTTATCTAGCCTTAAGTTATTTAGGCTAAGCTAAGTAATAATTTCCCTATATATAAGTAAGTGCTGCACAATCTAGTCTATGCACTTTATTCTTAAGTTATAGGTATTATATAGTTATATAATTATATTATTCTAATACTTACAACTTTTGTTTTTATAACCTAACTATATAATCTCTTTAATGTAGCTAATTAAGTTATACTAATTATCTTATTAATAACTTTATACATAAATTTAGTAGGTTAGGCTACTAATTGTTATATAATAGGTTTAAACAATAAGAATTATTAATAACGCTAGCAGTTCTTCCTTCTTTTTTTATATAGTTGTTTCCTTTCTATCTAATTAAGTAGATAGATTATATAAATTTATTGTATTTACCTTCTAACTTTACCTTACCTACTTACTCTACTTAATAATGCAGCCTATTGCCTTTTTCTTCCTCCTTTTTTTTCTTCCTTCTGTTTTTTTTCTTCTCTTTTCTCCTTTACAACCTACACTAAAATCTCTTTATTATATAAAACAAAATTTAAACAAACGCAACAAAAACAAATAAGATGTATAAAGCTTTTAAACCTCCTTATTAATAAAGACTTTATTAAGTTAAAACTTTCTAATAAAAAAAAGACTTAAGAAACTAAAAACCTTAAGATCTTATACATTAAGTTAACTCCCTTCTTTTTATCTACTAACTTTTAGTCTATTTAAGTCTCTAAATATTTTTAACTAAACTATCTTAAGTAATTAACTACTTATATAAATTATTACTATATTTATTATTCCTACTAGTAGTTAGATAACTCCTATAGGTACTATTACTATTTGCGCTAATGCTAGTAGTACTTACTAAGTTACTCTTCCTACTTTAACTGCTTATAATTACACTTTCTTTATTACTTTCTTTATTAACGTATAATATATTCTCTTTCCTTTTGCTTACTAATTTATATAAAGCTAACTTTAATATAAGAGGAGAAGCATTAAGTAGCTTAAATGCCTTTATGCAATATTAAGATTTATCTTCTAGCTAAAGAGAATATCTCCTTCTTGCTTACTAAGATTATTTACTATAAAGGCTATTTTTATATAGTGCTTATCTAAAGTTGTAAACAGGATGTTAAGGCATACCCTTAGAAGTGCGCTTATAGTAGCACTTTTTGCTTTTATACCTACACTTATATTGCTATATACTAGAATAGTGCTTATACTAAGTGCGTTTAGTAGTTACATAAAGCTTATTGCTATTATTATAGTAAGGGCTTATATAATAATAATAATAATAAAGGTAATAACTCTAATAAGGCTTTTTATTATACTTATTCTTATTCTTACTATAAGAAGAAGTAGAAGGCTTATGTAATTATAAGTAGTTATAAGCTTAATAGATCTACTACTCCTCTTATAATTAAGTAAGAGGTCTTTTAGGTTTCTAAGTTATTTAGGTTATCTAAGTTATTATGTAATAAAGGGAATAGTAAAAAACTAATAATAGTTGTATAAATAATAGGATTAAGTAAGGAAACAAGTAGGATATATAGTAATAAGTGCAGTTAGTTTAGGAGGGAAATAGTCTTAGTTGTATAATAGGAAGTAAATACACTAAACATCTTCTTTACTCCTATTCTTCTTAATTATTATGCAAACCTCTTTTCTTTAGTCTATCTATATATACTTTAACCTAAATTTGTAAAGTATTGCTTGTAATTAACTGCTGTAGTGCTAAATTTAGCGTTTTCTTAGTAAGGGTATCTATAAGGTTATTTTTACTATTAATCTATCTTACTTCTAAAATCTCCTTCTTTTTATATAACTTATATAGGCTTATAATGTTAATTATAAGTCTCTTTTTATCTATAGTGCTTAGTTATATAAGGTACTTATATAGAGATTGTAAGTCTAAATAAACTATAACTAGAATCTATAGGGCTTAAAGCATACAAAAGATCTTATTTAACATTATGCTAAAGGAAATACTACTATTAAAGCTAATAGTTATTCTATATAATTTGCTTATAAGAACGCTTCTAGTAACCCTTTTGCATTTAGTTAAGCTTTAGTATATAATATTCCTTTAGATTTTAAAGTTAGTAGTTATATAAGCAGTTTCCTTTATAAGTATAATTATAAATCCTAATTATAAAGATAAGTTAGCATTATTTGCAAATAATCTATTTATAAAGATATACATCTTTATATATAATAGATTAAGTAGAATAAAAGTAAGACCTTAGTTTAGGTTGTTAATTTGCTACTTAAGTTATATATTTAAAGCTTTAATGTCTTTTGCTTTAGGTTGTTTTACTTAAGTAGCAATAAATAGGTTATATAAAGCTTTTAATTAGTAAATAAAGGTAAAGTATACTTCTTTTACTTTTTATAAGATGTATTACTATTAAGCATTATATGCATTAGCATTAATAAGTTAAAGTTAGTTAACTTATCTCTTTTAAGTAAAGGTAATAAAGTTATTATATAATTAAATTTATCCTTTATTAAAGTTAACTTTTTTGCTTTAGTAAAGTATAGTCTTTAGTTTTATATAAAGCCTCTTATTTAATAATTTTTACTCCTCCTTCTAAGAAAACTAAGGAGTTATAAAACTTAAAGTATTATCTATTTGCATTACTATAATCCTAAAGGTATTTAGTCCTTTAGTAGTATAAAGAAGGTAAAGGTTATATATAGACTTCTTTATGCTTAAATCTACCTTATAGTATTTTAAGTATATCTTATGCTAATAAAGCTTAGACTTTATAAGTCTATATAATAGCTTTATAACCTAAAGAAGTATCCCTTTAGGATATCTACCTTTTAGTTCCTTTAGCAGTCTTATAATAATTATATAGGTTAATTTACTAATTACTTAAGTATAAGCTTAAATAATATCTTACATTTCTTTATAACATCTAAAGTATTATATAAGAGTTATTATAATAGCAAGAAGCAGCTGCTAGCTTATCCTCTAGATTATAGGTGCTTAAGTTAGAAGTTCCTTCTTCTCTTAGTCTCTATATCCCTAAATTATAAGTCTTAACTTTTTATACAGCTTAGTAGATATATTCTTTATCTCTTATACTATATATATACTATAAATATAGATGTTGCTATGCCTATCTAGATTGTATAGAATAAAAATAAATACTTTTTAGTTAATTAGGGAATTAATTTTAATTCTATTAGACTTGTTATATAGTGCTCCTAAAGCTGTAATAACGTTATTAAGTTAAAGGTTTATAGTAAGATTATAATAGTCTTTTTCCTTTTAAGATAGGTATACTATATGCATATATATTAACTTTTATATAGTATATCTTTAGCCTTTCTTTAGTCTTCCTTTCTTCTTTAGTTATTATTAAGAAGTTAGTTATATAATATTTAAGTTAGTCTCTTTTTATAAGAGTTCCTTATAATAGTAAGGCTTAATATACATTATATAAAACTAAGTAAAGCTATTAACTATTTTAACTATTACTATATATCTATTTATACTTTAGATCTTATATAGTTTAGTTTAGCTTTTATTTTCTCTTTATATTAGGATTTTACTTTAGATTAGAAGTAAAAGGACTTTCTAGAGGTTAGAACTGTTTTTAGTGCTAATTATATAATTAATTGTAACTTTTATATAAATACCTTAAAGTATCTTTATTACCTTTTAGATAGCTTCTACTCTTTATATAACGTTTAGTAAAAGTAGTAAATCCTTATTAATCTTTAGGTATATTTTAAATATAAGAAGCATTAGTATAATGCTATTTAGGCTAGTAGTATTATTTTAAGCCTTAATAGCTATCTAAAGGATTATTTCTTTATCTATATTGTAGCTAATCTCCTAATAGAGGATGTTATATATACATCTAAAGGGTGTATAAGCCCTTTTAATTTTACTAACTGCCTAATAGGCTTCTACTAGCATTTTATTATATATAATCCTTATAATCTTAGCCTAACTTTAAAATTCTATAAAAGTAAAGTTTATACTTAAGTTATATATAATGTAGTCTAGTAGGCTAATGTATATACTAATCTAGCATTTATAAAGGGCGTTTTAAGTGTTTTATGCAAATAGAGATTTTAAGAATGTAGCACCCTAAAACCTAGTCTCTATATATATAATATATAAGGTATTCTTTTCTTTTAGTTATATAATATTTACAACTATCTTATAATTAAAGTAGCTTTTATCTTTTAGAGAAAACTTAAATTATTTTAGTATAGGATTATATAACTAGCAGTAATAGTAAAACCTTTAGATCTTTTTTAAAATAGTAGAGTTTATATTATTATGCTTTATATTCTTTAGGAGTTAGTATAAACAGTCTATATAAAGGTATTTAAATTATCTATAAAAGCATTAAAGCTGTTCTTTAGTAAAGAATATACTAGCCTCTATACAGCTAATATTAAAGAATAAATAACTCTATTTCTAAATAATTAGAATAAATAGTTTATTCTTTTGTATAATAATTTTTTCTATATTATTAAAGTAGGCTTTAAGTCTATTAGCGTTATATAAAGAAAATAGGAAAGGTGTAGGTACATCTAAGATGTAGTATGTAATACTCCTAAAAAGGTTCTCTATATTTATAGTCCTAATAGATGTAACTAAGGTGCTAGTACTAAATTATATATAAGCTAATTCTAGCTTCTAGAATATCTTTATACAAAAGTATTTCTTTAAGTATGCTAATACTTAAAGTTTTCTAACTATTAAGAATTTAGTAGCACTTATATCCTATAGTTCCTTTTAGTATACTATACTATAAGGGTTATATAGTAGGAATTAGCTTACTTTTAATATTTTTAAAGCTAAAAAGATGTCTTCTCTTATTATATAATAAAAGAATACTAAAGATATAAGGAATATAGATGCCTTATTATCCTCTAAATTAATGTCTTAGTCCTTATTATATAAGTCTTTAATAAGGTTCTCTTCTTTAACATTTAAGAAGTAGGTAGTAAAGTTATTATACAGCTCTTAATAAAGGATAGTATATACCTAAAGGTATTAGTCTTTTATATGCTTATATTTATTATCTATATAATTTATAGACTAATAGCCTTCCTTCTTATAGATAAAATATCTTTTATTGCTTATATAAATAGGTCTTTATTTTATAAAACGTTAAGTCTTCCTTCTATTAAATAGTTATTTAAGAAGACCTTTATTATATAGCTGCTTAAGATATCTCTTATAGTTAGAAGTATACCTCCTATCTATAAAGTAGATATTATATAAAGATGTCTTTTAATCTAAAGCAACCTAAAGGGATGCCTTAAGGTTAAAGAAGAATTCTTTATATATATAGTCTGCCTTAAGATTACTAAAGGTAGTCTTAAGTTTAAGTACTCCTTAGTATACTTAAGTAACTTATATATAAAGTATAACTTTACCTTAAAATCCTAATCTAAAGGCTTATTAAATAAAAGGTATCTTATTAAGAAGAGTTTTAAGCACCTTTATAAAGGTTTTATTAGGATTTTCTTATCTAACTTATATAAAGGATATAGTAGTCTAGTTAGCCTAATAGAGGCTGTAGTTAATATTAGTATTAAAATGCTTATCTAGTATATTATACATCTTATCCTACCTTTTAGTTAAGCTAATATAATATAAGTAGAATTCTTTTAAATAATCTTTAAAAATATTTAGAAATATAGTATAATATTAATCCTTTATAAGATAAAGTTATTAATAGAAGCTAATAAAAACCTTAGCTTTATTACATAAGATGTTATAGAGTTTACTAGTATAGTTTCTATTTTTCTACTATCCCTTTTAGAATATAAATACTATACTTAGCTTATATAGTTTGTTTTAAACTATACGTTTTAGTAGAAGGTTATAGATACTATCTTTTAATAGTAAGGTATTATATAACCCTAAAATTGCAAAAAACTATTAACCTCTTAGGTAAATTATGCTTCTAGTAGTATGTTTTATACAGCTAGCTAGTAGTCTTATATAACTAATTTTTAACTTATTTATATGTTGTATAAGTATTTAATTAAGTCTATTGCTAGTTTAGCTGCAGTCTGTAGTATAATTAGTTTAAGGTTTTAAATAGGTGTATCTATAGTTATAGTAATCTATCCTAAAGTTAATATTATATAAAAAGTAAGTTACTTATTTTAAGTATTAAACTTCTATCTAATTCCTTTTATAAGCTTAACTAACTGCTTTAAAAGTTGTTATACTAAAAGCAGCATAAAGCCCTTCTATTTAAGTAGTTAGATTAATATATTCCTATATACATAATAGATAAAATTCTATTTAATAGGTTGTCTATTAGTAAAAGTCTTTATATAGAGAGGTCTTTAGTTGCTCTTTTAGTAGATTAATATAGATAATCTCTATTATTATATACTTAATATATATAGTTAATTCCTCTTCTAAGGGGGCTACATTAATGTTAATTTAATTACCTTAGAACCTTAGGTCTATTAATTTCTTTTATATGCTAAGTAATATTTTGCTCCTCTTACTTATTTCTTTATATATAGGTTAGTAAGGTTCTTTTTCTTAAATTTAACCTTATTAGCTAGTCTCTAGCTCTTTAGTAGCAGCTATTATAGTAACTATATTATATTATATAGTATTAAGTTATTATATTAGTTGCTTTTAGTGCTTTAGTGCATACTACATACTTTAGGTATTATATAATAGAGGTCTCTATTTAGTTCTTACTAGAAGGTAATAGTAGGTAGGATTAAGACTTATTAACATATAACACCTAATATATTAATTTTTATCTTTTTACTCTTACTAATCTATAATTATATAAAGCAATCTTATGTAATTACCTAAGCAACTACTAATTAGTATTAAATAGACTTTATATATGCATGTAGATACTAAAAATATAGGGTAAACTAAAGATTAGATATCTATAACTATCCTTTTTAACTATAGGATTAGGGTTGTATAAGATAGATATACTATCTTATCTAGCCTTAAGTTATTTAGGCTAAGCTAAGTAATAATTTCCCTATGTATAAGTAAGTACTGCACAATCTAGTCTGTACACTTTATTCCTAAGTCATAGGTGTTATATAGTTATGTAATTATATTATTCTAACAATTTTAGTTATTATAGACTAACTTACTAAATATACTTACTTTATTTTATACCTAAAAGTAAGTATAGTAAGAGACTTTATATACATATTTTTAAAATATATTATTAGTAACTATAAACTACTTAATAAGATTATATTAAATAAAAATAAGCTTTTTACTTTAAAGTTTTAAAAATCTTTAATTTTGTAACTTAGTATAAACTATAAACTATCTACCTCTTTTTACTTATAAACTAATAGTTAAACTAAATAAATTAACTAAATACTTAAATAGTATTTATAATGCTATATTAACTATTATTAAAATAATTAAGTACTATTATTACTTATAGCTTACTTTACTTATAATAGTGTAATTAAAGAAAGCACTTTCTACTCTCTATTCTACTTAAACTATAAATTTAAACCTAAAGTATATAGAAAATTATATAAGAACTATAGGCCCTAAAGGCTATAGCTAGAATTAAAAAATATATATAAAATTAAAATAAACGTCTTTTAAGATTTAGAATTTATTAAAAAAAGATTGAAGAAATATACTAATACTTTAAGGATTAAAGGTTTATCTTTAGAAGAGGGAGATAGCATCTACCTTACCTAGTAAAACATTAAAACTAAGCAACTTAGTAATAAGTTAGACTATAAAAACTTAAATATTTTAAAATTCTTAAGAAGGTTTTACTAGTTAACTATAAGTTAAAACTACTTAATATAATAAAAGTCTATTTAGTTTTCTATCTTATACTCTTAAAACTAATACTATATAGATTATATACTAAAGACTATATTATTATAGAACCTAATAAACTAAAGTATAAAGTTAAATAAATTATTAACTATAAGAATAAAAATAGTTATAATAAATATCTTATTAAATAAAAAGGCTATAGATTTAAAGAGAACTTATAGAAAATAGTTAGAAACCTTTAATACTTTAGGTACTACTAAAGAAGTACTAAAGTTAAAGTTAGCTAGCTTTAGATCCTTATATACTACCTCTTAGTTAACAACCCTAAAGGCGCTACTAGCGTATACCTCCTTAGCTACAACTAACTTAGAAGAGAATGCAGTAGAATCTATAGATTTACTATTTAAGATCTTTTAACCTTTTTTAAATACTATTTGTTTAATTTTATAAAATACTTTAGCTTTATAAGCAACTTATCTATTTTAGCTAAAGCCTAATGTAGTATATCTACTCTTTATTAAAGAATTAGCTTCCTTAACTTCTTTTTATATATAAGAGTCTAGCTAAATGCACTTAACTAAGTAGGGTCTTAATAGGAAAAGGTAGGTATTAGGCTATTATATAACTTTTGCTTAAAGATTCCAGCTACATAAGAATCTTTTCTTTCTATATAAAGCAAGTAGGTGTAGCTTATATGCTTTAGCTAAAGTATCTCTAACTAGTTACTTAAGTTAACCTTTATGTTATACTTAAGATAATTAAACTTATTTAAAAGATAACTTACTTTTATAAATAAATTAATACTATAGAAGAATAAAATAAGAAGAAGACTTATATTTATAAATTGCATTTACTAATATGTTACAAAAATAACTGCAGTAAACGCATTTAAAATATTTTAATTTACTAGTTAGCATCTTATAGTAGTAAATAGCTAACTAATAATATAAATAAAGTATAGCTTTAAAACTAAGCTTCTTAATTTTAAGCCTAACCTTTAGATAACATTATATAAAAAAGCCTTTAGCATAGGAATTGCTATATAACATTTTATTAGTATAAAAGAAGAACGCTTAATACTATCCTAACTTAGATAGCAGAGGACTTAACCTACTTATGTAGTTTAGGGACTAAACCTTTAGAGGAGAGACCTAATATTACAACCTATTAAATATAATAGGACTAAAGGATACCTTTATAAGGCACCTAGTAGTTATAGATAAGTTATATGCTGTAAATATAAGAAACTAAGGTATACTCCTTTAGCGTAAAAAAACTATAGTATAAGGTTATATAAAGATAAAGAAGTAAGTAACTAATTATATATAACGTATATATATAGTAAGTTGCCTATTAGAGTAAGTTGCCTACTTTCTTGTTGCATATTAAAACCCTAATTCTAAACTATTTTTTAAAGATCTAATTTTAGCCTAGAATATAGTAGAATTCTAGCACTAAAGTACAATAAGAGATTAATTATAAGAAATAGTATTTTAAATATTCTAACTCTAGCCCTTTACCTAGATCTCTTATTTAGGAGCTCGATTAGCTAGCTTACGTAAGATACTTTTATAACTAAGGTTAGAGTATTTAAAATATTATTTCTTGTAATTTAACCTTCATTATACCCTAGTGCAGAAATTCTACTATACTTTAGGCTAAAATTAGATTTTAACAAATAGTTAAAAAATAGGGTTTTAATATGCAATAAGAAAGTAGGGAACTTACTCTAATAGGCGACTTACTATGCATAAAAGTTAAGTATAATTATTTATAATGTAAGGGCTTATATACCCTACTTTAAGTAATTACTTTATATAATACTTAGATTACTAGTAATTAGGTGTAAGCTAAAACCTTAGCAATAAACATATAGGACTTATATATAGGATAAACTTAGATAAACTTAAGGATAGACTTCTATAGCTCTTTAGTAATTAACTTTATAATTATCTCCTTAAATACTCTTAGCACCCTTTAGGGTACTATTATGTAAAAATTAATGTATATTTAACAACTATAGCAATAATAACTTATTAATCACTGCAATAGGTACTAATAACTTTGCCTATTCTAGCCTTCTAACATCTATATAGAATTAACTTTTATGTAAAACATTGCTAATTACCTCCCTTACAGCTAAAAACTACCTTTTACACTTATTATAATCCTTTATTAACGTCTTTAAGGCCTCTTTTTCTAGCGTTCTACACTTCCCCTTTAAGATCCTACTTTACCTTCTTATTAACTTATTAATAATACCCTTTAGCTTATTATTCCTTTTACTATATTATAAGTGTAGCATTTTAGCACTAATAATTATAATAGCAAATTACTATAACTTTATCTATATTATAGTTTTCTTTAGGTTTATATTTTTAGCGCTATATTATTTAATTTTGTTCTTCTATAGCTAAAGATCTAGCATTATTATCCTAGTTAGATTATATGCTTTATTATAGTTAGCAATAATGCCTTATAGATTAAAGGCTTTTAATCTAGTGCATTTAGGTATATTAACTTAGTTTGTAAGGCAGTAGGTAGGATATAGGAGCGCTGCTAGCAGGGATTATATTTAATAGCGTAGTTTAGTTTTAAGCTTAATAATAGTGTAATAAGATAATAGGTGTATTCTTAGTTTAAGTATATTTTAAGCGTTGCAGAGGATTTAATAAGAAGGAAAGAAGCTGCTAGGCAACTTAAAGTGCAGCCCTATATTTAACGTTAATAACAAAGTTATCTCTATTAAGGTTGCAAAGCTAACTAACTACCTTTGCAACCTTTTTAAAGCTATCTCTATAACCCCTTACAAGCTCTTTATAAAGGTAACTTACAGGCATACCTAATAGGTACCTTACTGCTAGGAAAGGCTTGTAAGTAGTTGTAGCTATTATTAACTGTAGTTATTAAAAAGTTAAAAAGTTAACATTTGCTATAGCTGTGTTAATAGCGTATTTTAAAATAGAGATAATAGTTTATAGGATTAAGTGTAGGATGTGCGCTTTTACTGTGTGTTTATGCTGTATGCCTTTTTAGGCGTTATACTTTATCCTTACTACCTAGTTAGAAGGATAAGAAGCTTACTCTATCTAAATACTCTTAGCACTCTTTACTAATAACCTATATTATAAGCCTCTTATTAAGTATATAACTAATTACTATATCCTCTAAAGACCTAATCTTTATAGTATAACTTATAGCACTATATAATAGCACTATTACCTTAGCTTCTGCTAATAGATACTAATATAGAAAGCTAACTATAATAGCTACCTTTCTCTACATTTCTACCTTTTATATAAGTTAATTAAACTATAATATATAAAATAAATTAAAACTACTTCTTATTTTATTCTTTATTACTATTTTAAACTACTTTATAAGTTTATATATTTTATTTAGGCTTTATATAATTACTATATTATTACAATGTACCTATATAGTAAGTCGCTAGTTATAGTAAGTTGCTACTTTTTCTTCCCTTCTACCTCTTTTACCTTTGTAATAACTTTCCTCTATATACAAATATGTAATCCTCCTTAATTAAAAGTTGCATTATCCTTACTATTTAAGCTATTAAAAAAGACTTAAAAATGTCTATTTAAAAAGCAGCCTTAACCTTTAAGGTTCTCTAAACAACACTATACAACTAGTATATAAGATATATTACACAAAGCAAAAGATAACTAAATTTAATAAAGATAACTATAACTAACAAGGAAATAGTTATTAAATAAGTTATTAACTTAGTTAATTAAAGGTTTTTTTTATAATAAAAAGATATATAAGAAATAGCTAATAAACTTCTAAATGCATATAACAAAATGTATATTAGACTCTAATAAGTAGAGAACTTTATATAATGCATCTTTAAATTAAAAATGTAATTTTAATGTTAAATTAACTATTAAAGGGCTTTAGCTAAAGATCTTATAATTATATAAAGCTAGTTTACACTTATATAAAATATAATTATAAAGTATAAAATACTTAATAATAATATTTATAATTTTAATAAGATTAAGTTCTTAATAAGAATGCTATTATATATAAAGGTTATTATAATATCTAACTATAAAAGAAGGCTTTATGTAAAGCAGCCTAGTAATTAAAAATAAAGTTTTATTATTTAAGGTATATATATAGATAGCTAGGTAATACCTTTATATATTATTATAAAAAGTAAATATTACCTTTTCTCTTAATATAGTAATAGCTACTTTCTAGCTATATAGTATATCTATTTAAATAAAAATAAATAAATAATTAATAATATTAGCTTAAATTAGCTAAAGCACTTTAATTAGTATATAAAGTTTTATATAAAAGGTTTTTATTACCTTTTAATCCTTAATAGTTGTAATAGCTATAAATTAACTAACTTTAATAAATACTATAAGAAACTAAGTATTATTGCTTTTTATATACCTTCTTACTTATTACATAAGCTTTAACTTCTAAATATTAAGTACTTTAGCCTTTTAAAGTACTTATATAATAAGGAAATTAAGAAGATAATATAAATAACATACATGCATAGCAAGTAGCCTATTATAGCAAGTGGCCTACCTCTACCTACCCTCCAGCCATTTATATAAGTCAATTAAGCAGCATCATACAAAATTAATTAAAACTACTTATTATCCTCTTCTTTAAAGGTCTCCTATACTACCTAACATGTTTGTACGTTATGTCTAGTCTTTCTGCAATTGCTATATTACTAACTGCACAATTCACCCCCCTCTGTATAAGCCCCCTCCTAATGTGTATTTTTGCTTCTAGCATTAACAACCCCCTTCTCTACCTAGATTGCCTCTGCTTTAGCTGCATTAAGGGACCCTTTAAGATGCAGTTAGGTTTTTTTAGCCCTCTAATGCTTGCTTAGTATCTTATTTGCTGTATAAAGCTTATAGCACTTAGCTTTAACAAAAGCTAGTTTGTATGCTAACTTACTAATACCTTTAGCTTATAAGTTAACTACTTTATATAAATAGGTTAGTAAGCTATATTAATAACTAGTAATCCTTTTCTTAAGTAATATAAAGCTTTATATAGTATTATATGCTGTAGTTAGTGTCTTTAGGTCCTAGGAGCCCTAGCTGCTTAGGTGTAAGTTAGATAGTGTTAACATCTTTAGCTTAAAATCTAAGTAGGAAATAACTACTTTTAGGTTAAAAGGGATAAGGCTAGCCTATCTAAAGCTAGCTTATATGTTTTCTTTACCTATTAAAGTAAAAAAGGCTGCCTTAAAGGCAGAAAAGAAGTTATCTTTAGTAATATGCATAATCTGCATCTACATTATTTTCTTAATTTCCTTGCTATACAACGCCTTTAGCAGACTAAAACAGCTAACATTAAGAGGCTAGAGCTTGTGCAATAAATAGGGAGGCATGCAAAGAGCAATAATGCTATATTCCTTATAGTAATTATTAAACTTAGTAGACTTGTAGCTATTGTAGCTATTAAGGATTAGGAGCTGCTTAACACCTTTTGTATAAGACTTTATATACTTTTTAAAATGCTGTAGCTAATCTAAGCTAATCTTGTTTATAGTCTATTTATTTTTGCTAGGGTAGATGCGCTATTAAGGTAGGAATTAGCTATTAGTATACTATAAGAGGAGGTAATATTTGCTTTTAATAATAACGTATAGAGGCAGCACTTAGCTATCTGCATATACGCCCTAAATAATAGAAACCTATTTGCAATTGCTAGGCTGCTTTATATAAAGCCTTTTATAGCAATTAGAGGTTGTAACAACCTTTGCGTGCAATAGCATTCCTATTAAGAAGCCTATCTTATTAAAATTATAGATATTATTATTATAGATTTTATACTTTACAATTATGTTCTATATAAGGGTAAACTAGGCCTGCATAATTGCAGGATCCTTAGCTAACGCCCTCTAATAGTTAATTCTACATTAAAAATGCGTCTTTAGTTGTAGTTAGCGTTATATAAAGTTCTCTACCTATTAAGGTCTAACATACGTTGCATTGCGTTTGTTAAGGAGGCAATTAGCTATATTTTATACATTGTTAAGTTGCAGTAGAAATCCTTAATTAATTAGGTTAATAACTTATTTAAGAATTACTGTTTCTTCTAGCTTAATTATCTTTATTAATTTTATATAAGTCTTATAGTATAGTAATTATCTAGTGCGTTAGTATTAAAGTGTTGTTCTTAGGACGTTATAGATAGAGGCTGCTTTTTGTATAGATAGATTTAGGTCTTTTTTAATAGCTTTAATTGCAAGGATAATACAACTTTTGTTTAAAGAAGAACTTATTATTGTATGTAGAGGAATGTTAATGTAAAGTTGAAGTTTGAGGAGGAAGGAGGAAGTAGGCTACTTGCTATGATGGGCCACTTGCTATGCATGTACGTTATAGATTATGCATATTACTAAAGATAACTTCTTTTCTACCTTTAAAGTAGCATTCTTTACCTTAATAGGTAAAAACAATATATAAGCTAGTTTTAGATAGGTAGGCTTTATACCTTATAACCTTAAAGTAGTTTTTTTTTTTTAGATTTTAAGCTAAAGATACTAATACCTTTAACTTTACAGCTAAGCAGCTAAAGCTCTTAAGATATAAAAATACTAACTATAGCATTAAAAGGTATATAAAGTGCTTCCTCCCTTAAAAAGAAAATTTAAGTATATCAAGGTAGCTTACTAATACTAATATATAAACTAATTAACTTTTAAGCTAAAAGTATTAGTAAGTTAGCTTATAGGCTTACTATTATTAAAGCTAAAAACTATAAGCTTTATATAAAGATAAAGGTACTAAATAAGCGCTAGAAGGCAAAAAAGACTTAACTACATATTAAAGGGTTATTTAATACTACTAAAGTAGAAGTACTATAAGTAGAAAAAGATAGTATTAATGCTAAAGGAGAAAATAACCCTTAAATAGAAAGTTGTATAGAAGGTATTAAACTATATATATAATAATGTAGTAATTATAGAAAGTCTAAATATAATGCATAAACCTATAAAGTAATTTAGAATAGTAATAAAGAAGAAGGTAATAAGTAGTTTTATTTAATTTTATGTATTATAGCTAAATTAACTAATATAAAAGGTAGAAAGGTAGAGGAGAGGTAGCAACTTACTATAACTAGCAACTTACTATATAGGTATATTAATATAAATATATAGTAAGTTACCTATTATTATAAGTCACCTACTTCTACCTACCCTCTAGCTATTTATATAAGTTTATTAAGTAGTATTATATAAAATTAATTAAAACTACTTATTATCCTCTTCTTTAGAAGTCTTTTATACTACCTAATATATTTATATATTATATTTAGTCTTTTTGTAATTACTATATTACTAACTATATAATTTACCTCTCTTTATATAAGCCTGTTTTTAGTATATATTTTTACTTCTAGTATTAATAACCCCTTTCTCTACTTAAATTACCTTAGCTTTAGCTGCATTAAGTAACCCTTTAAGATATAGTTAGGTTTTTTTAGCCTTCTAGCGCTTACTTAATACCTTATTTGCTATATAAAGCTAATAGTTTTTAGCCTTAAGAAAAACTAATTAATAAACTAACTTAATAATACCTTTAGCTTATAAGTTATCTACTTTATATAAGTATATTAATAAACTATATTAATAACTATAAATCTTTTTCTTAAGTAATATAAAGCTTTATATAGCATTATATACTATAGTTAATATCTTTAGGTCTTAAGAGCTTTAGCTGCTTAAGCATAAGTTAAATAGTATTAGCATCTTTAGCTTAAAATTTAAGTAGGAAATAACTACTTTTAGGTTTAAATGTATAAAGCTAGCCTATCTAAAACTAGCTTATATATTATTTTTACTTATTAAAATAAAAAAAGCTGCTTTTAAGATAAAAAAGAAGTTATTTTTAGTAATATATATAATTTATATTTATATTATTTTCTTAATTTCTTTACTATATAATGCTTTTAGTAAACTAAAATAGCTAATATTAAGAAGCTAAAGCTTATATAATAGATAAAAAGGTATATAAAAAGTAATAATGCTATATTTCTTATAGTAATTATTAAACTTAGTAGACTTATAGCTGTTATAGCTAATAAGGATTAAAAGCTAAAAAGTACCTTTTATATAAAACTTTGTATAAATTTTAAAATACTATAGCTAATTTAAGCTAATCTTATTTATAAGCTATTTATTTTTACTAAAGTAAATATACTACTAAAGTAGAAATTAGCTATTAGTATACTATAAAAGGAAGTAATATTTACTTTTAATAATAATAATATATATTTATAGTAAGTAGCCTACTTTCTTCTTTCTTCTTAAACTTTAACTTTATATTAGTATTTCTCTTTACATAATAATGAGTTCTTCTTTAAACAAAAGTTGTATTATCCTTATAATTAAAGCTATTAAAAAAGACCTACAACTATTTATATAAAATGCAGCCTCTATTTATAACGTCCTAAGAATAACACTTTAATAGTAATGCATTAGATAATTACTATACTATAAGACTTATATAAAATTAATAAAGATAACTAAGCTAAAAGAAATAGTAATTCTTGAATAAGTTATTAACCTAATTAATTAAGGATTTTTACTACAACCTAATAATATATAAGATATAGTTATTTACCTCCTTAATTAATGCAATATAGTGCATATTAGACTTTAATAGGTAGAGAACTTTATATAATGCTAACTATAACTAAAGATGTAATTTTTATATAGAATTAACTATTAAAGGGCATTAGCTAAAGATCTTATAATTATATAAGCTTAGTCTACCTTTATATAAAATATAATTATAAAGTATAAAATCTATAATAATAATATTTACAATTTTAATAAAATAAGCTTCTTAATAAAAATGCTATTACATATAAAGGTTATTATAACCTTTAATTATTATAAAAGGCTTTATATAAAGCAGCTTAGTAATTATAAATAGGTTTCTATTATTTAAGGTGTATATATAAAAAGTTAAATACTACTTCTATATATATTATTAAAAGTAAATATTACTTCCTCTTATAGTATACTAATAGCTAATTCCTACCTTAATAGTATATCTACTTTAGTAAAAATAAATAAACTATAAATAAAATTAGCTTAAATTAGCTATAGCATTTTAAAAAGTATGTAAAGTCTTATATAAAAGGTATTAAGCAGCTTTTATTTCTTAATAGCTATAATAGCTATAAGTCTACTAAGTTTAATAATTACTATAAAGAATATAGCATTATTACTCTTTATATACCTCTCTATTTATTATATAAGCTTTAGCCTCTTAATATTAGCTATTTTAGGTTACTAAAGTTATTATATAGTAAAGAAATTAAGAAAATAATATAAATATAGATTATATATATTACTAAAGATAAGTTTTTTTTACCTTTAAAGTAGCCTATTTTACTTTAATAAGTAAAAAAAACATATAAGCTAGCTTTAGATAGGCTAGCTTTATCTCTTTTAACTTAAAAGTAGGTATTTTCTACTTAGATTTAAAGCTAAAGATGCTAATGCTATCTAACTTATACTTAAACAGCTAAAGCTCTTAAGACCTAAAGATATTAACTATAGTATATAATGCTATATAAAGCTTTATATTACTTAAGAAAAAGATTTATAGTTATTAATATAGTTTATTAATATACTTATATAAAGTAGTTAACTTATAAGCTAAAGGTATTAGTAAGTTAGCATATAAACTAGCTTTTGTTAAAGCTAAGTATTATAAGCTTTATATAGCAAATAAGATACTAAGTAAGCATTAGAAAGCTAAAAAAACCTAATTATATTATAAAAAGTCTCTTAATATAGCTAAAGTAGAAGTAATTTAGGTAGAGAAGATAGTATTAATACTAAAGGCAAAAATATACATTAAAAGGGGGCTTATATAAAAGGGGGTAAAATGCATAAGCAATAGTATAGTAATTACAAAAAGACTAAATATAATATATAAATATGTTAGGTAGTATAAAAGACCTCTTAAGAAGAGGATAATAAGTTGTTTTAATTAATTTTATATAATGCTACCTAATTAACTTATATAAATAGCTAGAGGGTAGGAGAATATATATTGCTTACTATAATTTATTGCTTACTATATATATATGTTATCTCTATTTAATTACCTTTAGTAGTTAAGTCTTTAGTTTACTTAATTCTATGCATATAATAGTGTTGTTTGTATTATTATTATTACGCTATGCGTTGTTTTAAGGTTAGTAGTTTTTATCTAAAGGTTAAGAGGTAGTAGGCTATTAGCCTAATAATGCTTATATAGGTTTAAATACTTCTTTAGGCTGCTTAACTTTATATTATATTTTCTTTCTTCTTTAGCCTTTATAATAGTTGTTTTAGTAACTTATCTAAATAAGTTACCTAGCATATAATTACTTTTTAGTGCTAATAACTTAATATAATAGTAAATAAATATATATTTATATAAATACAAGTAATATACAATAAGAAAGTAGCTAACTTACTATATTAGCTAACTTACTATTTATATAGAGTATATATTTACATATATATTAATATATATGTAATAGCACTTTTTAAAAGAAAAGCTGCTGCTACTAAGGCTGCTGCTACCTACGCTACTACTACTAAAGCTGCTACTACTACCTTACTTTCCTTTTAGTAGGAGGATAAGCTTACTCAAAAAGGAGGTAAAGAAAAGCTTTTTAAGAAAGGTTTCTTTTGCTTTACTTCTCTAGAAGTTACTTTTAACAAGGAGAAATACTTTTATAAAAAGAAGAAAATAGTATATAAGTTTGTAGCTAAGCATGAAGCTAAAGCTAAAGTAGCTATAAAAGCAGCTACTAAAGCTAAAGTTGTATATAAGGCTTAAATTGCTACTACTATTAAGGCTACTATTTACACTACTTTTAGTAAGTTTTTTTAAATACTAAAGCACTTTTAAATCTTTTTTATTAAATTATTAACTATAACTAAAGTAAAGAAGATAGTAGGCCTTTAAGCTATACTTAAAAAGGGGGCTAAAACTTTAGCTAAGTTTAAGAAGGCTAATATAGCCTTATTTATACTTATACTTAAGGGTATAAGTAAGATTAAAGCTGCTATAGTAGATAAGAATAAGAAAGAGAAGCTTAAGGCTTTAAATCCCTCTCTATATACTACTTACTTTTATTTTATAGTCTTAAGGAAAAGTACTAAAGCATATTATATACATTCTACTACTATAAAGAAGGCTACCTATATTAAAAGTAATTATTTTAAGTATACTACTAGTAGCTATACCTACTAAAAGGTGCTTAAAAATGCAATAAGGTTTACTATAAAGCTTTTAGCCCTTTTTATATAAAGTAAAAATAAAGCTAGTTAAATTAAGGCTTTAGCTTTTATAAGTAAATTCTTATTATATTTATATATAAAACTATTATTAATAATTATCTTAGAAGCTAAGCTGCATTTATAGCAATATTTACAAAGCCTTTTATAAAGCTAGTATAAAAAAGAAGAAGATTAAAAAAGAAAAGGACTTTTAAGGTATTATTTTTAAGGGTCTTTAGCTTTTTTTAGTTTTAAGCTTTAGTCTCTTATAGCTAAAAGGTAATAGTGCTGCTTTAATACACCTTACTTTACTAGTTATAAAAGGCTGCATAATTTTTAACTTTATTAAGAATAAGATTGCAGCTTTATATTAGCGCTAGTAGTTAATTTTAGTATGTAACTTCTTTAGGTAGTAAGTCTTTTCTTTATATAGCCCTTTAAAGTAAATATACTTTTTAAAAGAAGCCTTTAGGCTAGAATTATCTTTTATAGCACCCTCTAAGGTAGAACTTTTTATTTTTATAAGCCTTTTAAAGCAAGAATTATTTTAGTACGCACTTAAGTAGGCTAAGTTGCAGCCTTAAGCTATAGCTTTAAACTAAGTCCTCTTTTTTTACTATTTTAAAGCTTTTTAAAATTATTACTTATATATCTATTAAGTTAAAATATACTTTAAAGCTTAAAAACTTCTTTTATTATAAGTTCTTTATTAAACTATCTGCTAGTATATTACTTATAGCTATATAATTTATCTTAAAGTAGCTATATAAGCTATATAATCTTTATAAAATATAACTAAAAGATTATTTATATAAAAGATAATAATAATTTAGTATCTTAGATTCTAATATAAGTAGAGGTTTTTTGCAGCTAAAGTAAGTCTTAAGCATCTTAGCATACTAGAAAACCCTTATACTAAAGTTAAGGTAACATATATACACAGTAAGCTGCGCATTATAGTAAGCTGCATACATCTACTGCCTTTCTATCTTTTATATAAGTTAATTTAACTACAATATATAAAATTAATTAAAACTACTTATTACCTTCTTCTTTATTACTATATTAAACTACTTTATAGGTTTATGCGTTATATCTAGACTTTTTGCAATTACTACATTATTATATATATAGTTTAGCACCTTCTATATAACCCTCCTTCTAAGGGTTATTCTCTCCTCTAGCATTAATACTACCCTTTTCTACTTATAGTGCTTCTACTTTAGTAGTATTAAGTAACTCTCTAAGATGTAGTTAGGTCTTTTTTGCCTTCTAGCGCTTACTTAATACCTTTATCCTTATATAAAGCTTATAGTTTTTAGCTTTAATAATAGTAAGCCTATAGGCTAACTTACTAATACCTTTAGCCTAAAAGTTAATTACTTTATATATTAGTATTAGTAAGCTACTTTAATATACTTAGATCTTTTTTTAAGAGAAGAAGCACTTTATACACTCTCTAGTGCTATATTTAGTATTTTTGCATTTTAAAAGCTTTAGCTGCTTAGCTATAAGTTTAATAGTATTAGCGTCTTTAGCTTAAAATCTAAGTAAAAAAAAACTACTTTAAGGTTAGTTAAAAGGTATAAAGCCTACCTATCTAAAACTAGCTTATATATTGTTTTTACCTATTAAGGTAAAGAATGCTGCTTTAAAGGCAGAAAAGAAGTTATCCTTAGTAATATGCAAAATCTACATCTATGTTATCTTTATAACTTCCTTATTATATAAGTACTTTAATAGGCTAAAGCACCTGATGTTAAGAGGCTAAAGCTTATGTAATAAATAAGGAGGTATATAGAAAGCAATAATGCTTTATTTCTTATAGTATTTATTTAAGTTAGTTAATTTATAGCTATTATAACTATTAAGGATTAAGAGGTAATAAAAGCAGGTTAATTAACAAACTATTACTAATAGGTAGATACCCTTATCCTTATCCTTATCCTTACTCTTAGCATTAAAGTTAACCTACTTTATACCTAAAGCTAGGGTCTCTACTTAAGCCTCTACCTTATAGGTATTATACTCTTTAAGATAATAATGCTTAGCATAAGAAATAAAGAGAACCTAACTAGTAGGGTTAATACTATTACATCTATAAGCAGCATATGCTATAAAGATAATACTAATGCATATAAGCCCTAAAAAGAATAAAACTACTCTAGGGTACTTATTTCTATAATAGTACTCTAGGGTACTTAATCCTAAAATCTAATTAACTTAGTAGAAATTCACTACTATTACCTTATTAAGTAATAATAGCAATAGGTTAATAAGGTTAGAGTACTAGTAACTAAGGTTAATAGGCTAAAATAAGCCTTTAGTCTAAGCGTTAACATTAAAATAACCCCCTTAGTCTATTAAGGTTAAGATAAAACTGGATCTAAGGAATCCCTTAACGTTAATATAAGATAAAACTAGATCTAAGGAATCCCTTAACGTTAATATAGGATAAAACTGGATCTAAGGGATCCCTTTAACGTTAACCTTAATTATAACCCTTAAAAGGCTGGATAACTAGAAATCCGTAAAGTATAACGTTAAATATACTGCAGATCTAATGAATGCTAGTTTAAGGGCAGTTTCTAGTTAAAGTATAACAATAATCCTAAATAGGGCATTATTGCAACTTAGAGGGACTTTAATTATATATAGAGACCTTTTCTCCCTGCCTAAGGGACTTAGAATTATTATCCTTATTACTATTACTATATAACAACAATAAAGCCACCTTTTAACCTATTTACCCTATTTACCTCTTTTTACCTCCTTTCTATTAGTCTTACAATGCATTAGTAAATCTTATAAATCTCTACTATATTTTTATTACTATAGGTATTATAAAAGGTAACTAAAAAGGGTAATAATTCTAAAGGGAGTTAAAGGAATTAAAATAATTACTTAATAAGCTAATAGAGATAGAAGGGCTTAAGGGAGTAAGACTAAGCTTAAGAGAAGGCTAAGGCTTTTAAACCTTAAGAGGAGGGGGATTATTAGTAGGGGATTATAGAAGTAACGCTAGCTTAGGACTTAAAACAAAAAGAGGCTTTAGGGAAAGCTAGGGCTTCTTAATATAAGGAGAAGGAGGTCTATTAGTAGGGGATTACTAAGGGGACTCTAGCTTAAGGCTTAAAGTAGATTCTTTAACAGGAGTATAATTTTAAATAGGCTCTTTAGGCTTAAAGTCTTTATCTTTATTAAAAGAAGGTAAATAGTTAGCAGCTATAGCGTAATAACTACACTAGTAAGTAAAAGCCTAAGCAGCAGGAGATTTAAAAAGAGATTAATAATGCTTCTATAAAGTAAAACCCTTCTTTAAGGTAGATTGCATATTATTAGTATGCTTCTAAAAAGTAGTTATACTAGTACTATAAGCAATAGGTACTAACTTAGTAATAGCAATAGTATAAGTAGAAACTAAGTTACCTATAAAAGTAGGAAGTAAGGTGTAAAATACAGTCTACTTTTTAAACTCTTTAAAATTATACTTATAATTACTAAAATAGTAAATAAGATAGTAATTACAAATAAGAAACTTTTAGGTTAATTAAAAAGTAATTACTCTACTATTATTATAAATATAAGCAAGCTGCAACTAATTAAGGCACCTTATAATATTATCCTTATTAGTTAGGATCTTAGCCTAAAGTAAAGGTTAGTAGTAAAGGCTTAAAAAGCTATTAAAAATAAGACTTATATTAATTAAAGCTAAAAGGCTGAAATACTTATAATTAGCAGTAAGCTTTTAAATTATTATTTAATTAATATTAATGCTATAAAAACTACTTTATAAAGGGTTAGTAATATATTATGCTATTTTAACTTAAGTAGTAGAAAGGCGCTTAAGAGCAGCAACAATATGCTAGCGCTTATAAAGTAAAAGCTTATTATTTAAGTTATAGATATAGTAATTAGTAAAAGTATTTTAGGTCTTTTAGGTTACACCCTAAAGTTTATAAAAGATCTATTTAAAAGTTAGTATTAATAAGTAATTACTAAAAGTAGAAAGAAATGCATACTATAAAATACTTCTTATAATTAATAACATAAGCAATAAAGCAAGCAGTATAAATACTTATATAATAAGTAAGCTTATTAATATTGCAATAAAGCTAGCTAAGATAGTTAATATATAGCAAACTATTACTATAAAGCTTAAAGAAACTTTTTTTAGGCTTATACTTAGCCTTAATAATATTTATAATATAAAAAATAATACTTATAATAAGTAAAAGCTTATTAAAAGTAAGTTAATAAAAAGGAATATAAGGAAAAGAAGTAAGAAAACTAAAAAAGAATTGCTAGTTAATAAGCAATAGATAAAAGTATGCAAAAAGAGCATAGAGAAAAGAGGAACATTTTTAAAATTAATAAGATTAAGGGGACTATTAAGGTAGATACATAAAAGAAGTATATTTATCTTAACTACCTATATATAACAGCTGCTTAAAGGACTATTACAAATAGAAGAGGAAGTAACTATTATAATAATAAAGACCTAAAAAATATAAAAACATATAAAGTAATACTAAAATTATAGTAATAAAGGTATTAATAAATGCATTTAAATTATAAAGAAGCCTACTAATAAAAGCAACTTACTAGAACTATTAGCAACCTTTAGATAAAATAACGCTATACAAAAAGATAAAACTTATAATAATTAACTATTATAATAATGTTAGTATAGTAATGCAGCGCTAGAGAAACCTTAATCTAGATCTTATAGCCTTTAGGACTAAGGCTTAAGAGAGGGAGGTAATTATAAAGGTTTAGCTAGGTAACTAGTTAAAGATACCTTAGCTAAGATGTATAGGCTACAACCTCTCTTCTACACCTTAAGGGAAGATTCTTTATATAGTTAGAATCTTTAAGCAAAAGTTATGCAATAGAGGGATACCTACCTTTCTAGTAGAACCTTACCTAGTTAGGTGCCTTTAGCTATACTCTTATAAAAAACACTTTAAAGTGCTTTTATTCTACCCTTCTCTCTTTATCTTTTAAGAGTAGGTAAGTTCTATAGCTATAAGCGTAAATACCTCTTTAGTATAAGTATAAGTTGTAAGTTATTTTATAAATATACTTAAGTGCCTACTATCTAAAATGCTACTAAAACTATTCTTCTTTAACTTAGTAAGATAATTTTTAGGCTATATCTTAATATAGGCTAATATTATAGATAAAGATACCTATAAGCATATACTTATCCTATAAGCCTTTTAGTAGTCCTACTGCATTTCTTATCTTAATACTATATAGTATAATCTTAAGTCTTATGCGCTTTCTACCTTCTATAAGCTCTTTAGTATGCGCTAGTAGGAGCTTAAGGTTAATACTAGTATCTATTACCTACTGTTTAAAGGCAGTCTTACTCTTAATGCTAATAACTACTTTTTTGTTATTTATTTATATCTTATAAATTACTAAGCCTTATTAACGTTATACTTAGATCTTAAAGGTATAAATAACCTTAAAGACCTCCTTTATTAACTTATTCTTTAGGAGGAAGCTAAACAATCTTCTAAAGTACTTATCTTTAATAATAAGCAGCTAGAAATAGCCTTTAAATAAGGCTAGAAAGTTAAATAGATTTTAGAAAATCTAATAGTATAGATTTATTGCTTAATCCTCTAAAAAGGTCTTTAAAATAACCTTTTGTGTGTATATTACAGCATAGTGCTTACATTAGACCCTTAAGAGGCCTTTAATCTTTACTCTTTAAGCGCTATAAACTAAGTGCTAAAAGGCTTTAAGGCTTAAGTAGCTAGCTTAAATATACTAAAGGTTTGCATTATTATTTTATATTACTAAAGCTATTTAGTAGTAAGGCTTTCTATATATTAGAGTATTAAACTAGGTAGTAATTATAAGGCTTATAGAGCTTACTTATAATAATAGGTAGATAAGAAGCTAAAAAGTAATAAGCTTATACTTAAAGAAAGTTAAGTTCTTCTTTTTAAGTAGTTAGGTAAGTATAATACTATTTAGAAACTTACTATAGTATAAAGTAGTATTTAGACTGTAATACTAAATGCTACTTTTTATAAGATAAGCCTTTAAGATAATATTAATATAAAAGCCTTTAATAATAGTAATATTTTTTAGCTTAAAATCCTCTATATTACATCCTCTCTTTCTATAAAAGGCGTTTTTAATAATCTTTATGCTTATACCTAGTATATAGATTTAGGTAGTATATACCTTAATAAATTCTCTTTTATATAGAGTTTAAAGGTTCTTTTAATAAAGAGTTCTTTATTATTAATAAGGTAGTAATTGCTATAGCTATTATATACTGTGCTGTTTAATAATGCATAAGGCTGTCTAAAGGGTATAAAGAATATAGTAGGGAATTTAAGTAGGCTTACATCTTTAGTAGCTTACCTAAGGATTATTATAGCAATAATCTAGCTAAAATACTTTTTAGTAAAGTTCTTTATTTATAAGAAGTTACTTTATCTACATTCTTTACAGCCTTACTTATTTAATTAGCTATAGTTTATATTACTAGTAAGCTAGCTAAGCTCTTTATATTTATTTTCCTTAAAGATAGTTAAAAGCTAAAGATATAACTTTATCTTTAGTAACGTACCTACATAGCAAGCAACGCATTATAGCAAGCAATGTACATCCTCCTATTTCTACTATCTTTATCTTTAGGACACCTTTTCTCTACATACAAAAATGCAATCCTCCTTAATTAAAAGTTAAATTATCCTTACCCTTTAGGCTATTTAGAAAAGACTTAAAAATGTCTATATAAAGAGTTACCTCTACCTTTAAGGTCCTTAAAGCAACCCTCTGCTACTAATGCGCTAAATGTATTACATAAGGCAAAAGATAACTAAATTTAATAAAAATAATTATAACTAAAAAAGAAGTAATTCTTAAATAAGTTATTAACCTAATTAATTAAGGGTTCCCTTTATAATAAAAGGATGTATAAGAAATAGCTAACTAACTTCTAAATGTATGCAATAGGATGTATATAAAACCCTAATAGGTAGAGCACTTTATATAATGCTAACTTTAATTAAAAATGCAATTTTAATATAGAATTAACTATTAGAAGGCTTTAGCTAAAGATCCTATAATTATATAAGGCTAGTTTATACTTATGTAAAATATAATTATAAAGTATAAAATACTTCATAATAATATCTATAATTTTAATAAGATTAGGTTCCTAATAGGAATGCTATTATATATAAAGGTTGTTATAACATCTAACTATAAGAGAAAGCTTTATATAAAGCAGCTTAGTAATTAAGAATAGGTTTCTATTATTTAGAGTATATATGTAGATAGCTAGGTAATACCTTTATATATTATTATAAAAGGTAAATATTACCTCCTCTTTTAGTATACTAATAGCTAATTTCTAGCTATATAGTATATCTATTTAAGCAAAAATAAATAAATAATAAATAATATTAGCTTAAATTAGATAAAGTACTTTAATTAGTATATAAAGTCTTATATAAAAGGTTTTTATTACCTCTTAATCCTTAATAGTTATAATAGCTATAAATTAACTAACTTTAATAAGTACTATAAGAAATAGAATATTATTGCTTTATATATACCTTCTTATTTATTATATAAGCTTTAGCTTCTTAATATTAGGTGCTTTAGCTTATTAAAGTACTTATATAGTAAGGAAATTAAGAAGATAATATAGATATAGATTTTATATATTACTAAGGATAACTTCTTTTCTACCTTTAAAGCAGCATTCTTTACCTTTATAGGTAAAGATAATATATAAGCTAGTTTTAGATAGGTAGGCCTTATACCTTTTAACCCTAAAGTAGTTCTTTTTTGCTAGATTTTAAGCTGAAGATGCTAACACTTTTAACTTTACAGCTAAGCAGCTAAGGCTCTTAAAATATAAAAATACTAACTATAGTACTAAAAGACATATAAAGTGCTTTATCTTTTAAAAAAAAGATTTAAATATATTAAGGTAGCTTACTAATACCTTTATATAAGATAGTTAACCTATAAGTAAAAAGTATTAGTAAGTTAGCCTACTAGCTAGCTTTTATTAAAGCTAAGAACTATAGGCTTTATATAGCAAATAAGGTATTAAGTAAGCACTAAAAGGCAAAAAAGACCTAACTACATTTTAAAAGGTTACTTAATACTGCTAAAGTAGAAGTACTATAGGGAGAAAAAGATATAGTTAATGCTAGAGAAGAAAATAACCTTTAGAAGGAGGGTTATATAGAAGGTGCTAAACTACACACGCAACGCTATAGCAATTACAAAAAGACTAAATATAATGCATAAACCTATAAAGTAGTTTAAGATAGTAATAAGGAAGAGGGTACTAAGTAGTTTTAATTGATTTTATATGTTGTAGTTAAATTAACTTATATAAAAGGTAGAAGAGTAGAAGAGAGTGCATTGCTTACTATAATGCAGTGCTTACTATATAGGTACATTATAGTAAGAATATACATCCTACACTTAATATTAAAAACTATTATTTCTATTTTAAAATACGCTATTAATATAGCTATAGCATATATTAATTAACCTTTTAACTTTTTAATAACTATAGTTAAGAATAGCTACAACTACTTATAAGCCTTTTTTAGCAGGAAGGTACCCTTTAGGTATGCTTGTAAGTTACTGCAAAAGGCTTATAACGGTTGTAGAGATAGCTTTAAAAAGGTTGTAAAAGTAGTTAGTTAGCTTTACAGCCTTAATAGAGATACCTTTATTATTAACGTTAAATATAGAGCTGCACTTTAAGTTGCCTAGCAGCTTCTCTTCTTGTTATTAAATCCTCTATAATGCTTAAAATACGCTTAAACTAAAAATATACCTATTGTCTTATTACACTATTATTAAGCTTAAAACTAAACTACGCTATTAAATATAATCCCTACTAGCAGCGCTTCTATATTCTAACTACTGCCTCCTACTACAAACTAAGCTAATATGCTTAGATGCACTAAATTAAAAGCCTTTAATCTATAAGGTATTATTACTAACTGTAATAAAGCATATAATCTAACTAAGATAATAATGCTAGATCTTTAGCTATAAAAGAGCAAAATTAAATAATATAGCGCTAAAAGCTTAGACTTAAGAAAAACTATAATATAAATAAATTTATAGTAATATACTTATATAGTAAGTTGCAGATTAAAGTAAGTTGTATATTCTTCTTACTCTTCTAACCTTTTTATAAGTTAATTAAACTACTATATATAAAATTAATTAAAACTACTTATTACCCTCTTCTTTATTACTATCCTAAACTACTTTATAAGTTTATGCATTATATTTAGACTTTTTGTAATAGCTACATTATTATATATATAGTTTAATACCTTCTATATAACTCTTCTTCTAAAGGTTATTCTCTTCTTTAGTATTAATACTACTTTTTTCTACTTATAGTACCTCTACTTTAGCAGTATTAAGTAACCTTCTAAGATATAATTAGGTCTTTTTTACCTTTTAGCGCTTACTTAATACCTTTATCTTTATATAAAGCTTATAGTTTTTAGCCTTAATAATAATAAGCTTATAAGCTAACTTACTAATACTTTTAGCTTAAAAGTTAATTACTTAATATATTAGTATTAGTAAGCTACCTAAATATACTTAAATGTTCTTTTTAAAGGAGGTAGTACTTTATATACTTATTAGTATTATAGTTAGTATCTTTATATTTTAGGAGCTTTAGCTGCTTAGCTATAAGGTTAAAGGTATTAGCATCTTTAGCTTAAAATCTAAGTAAGAAAAAACTACTTTAGAGTTACAAGGTATAAAGCTTACTTATTTAAAACTAGCTCATATATTATTTTTGCTTATTAAAGTAAAAAATGCTACTTTAAAGGTAAAGAAGAAGTTATTTTTAGTAATATATAAAATCTATATTTATAACGTACATGCATAGCAAGTGGCCCATCATAGCAAGTGGCCCACCTCTACCTACCCTCCAGCCATTTATATAAGTCAATCAAGCAGCATCGTACGAAATCAATTAAAACTACTCATCATCCTCTTCTTCAGAGGTCTCCCATACTACCTGACATGTTCGTACGTTATGTCCAGTCTTTCCGCAATTGCCACATCGCCGACCGCGCAATTCACCCCCCTCCGTACGAGCCCCCTCCTGACGTGTATTTTCGCCTCCAGCATCAACAACCCCCTTCTCTACCCGGATTGCCTCTGCTTCAGCTGCATTAAGGGACCCTCCAAGACGCAGTTGGGTTTTTTTAGCCCTCCGACGCTTGCTTAGTATCTCATTTGCCGTACGAAGCCCACGGCACTCAGCTTCAACAAGAGCTAGTTTGTGTGCTAACTTGCTAATACCTTTGGCCTGCAAGTCAACTACTTCGTACAAATGGGTTGGTGAGCTATATTGATGACTGGTAATCCTTTTCTTAAGTGATGCAGAGCTTCGTACGGCGTCATGTGCTGTAGTTGGTGTCTTTGGGTCCCAGGAGCCCTGGCTGCTTGGGCGTGAGTTGGATGGTGTTGGCGTCTTTGGCTTGAAATCCAGGCGGGAAATAACTACTTCTGGGTTGAAAGGGATAAGGCCAGCCTGTCTAAAGCCAGCTCGTACGTTTTCTTCACCCATTGAAGTGAAAAAGGCTGCCTTAAAGGCAGGAAAGAAGTCGTCCTTAGTAATGTGCGTAATCTGCATCCGCATCATTTTCTCAATTTCCTTGCCGTACGACGCCTTCAGCGGACTAAAACAGCCAACATCAAGAGGCTGGAGCTCGTGCGATGAATGGGGAGGCATGCAAAGAGCAATAATGCTGTGTTCCTTGCAGTAATCGTCAAACTTGGTAGACTTGTGGCTGTTGTGGCCATCAAGGATTAGGAGCCGCTTAACACCCTTCGTACGAGACTTTGTACACTTTTCAAAATGCTGTAGCCAATCTAGGCCAATCTCGTTTGTAGTCCATCCATTTTCGCTAGGGTGGACGCGCCATTGGGGTGGGAATTGGCCATTGGTATACCATGAGAGGAGGTGATATTTGCCCTTGACGATGACGTACGGAGGCAGCGCCCAGCCATCTGCACATACGCCCTGAATGACAGAAACCCATTCGCGATTGCCAGGCTGCTTCGTACGAGGCCTTCCACGGCGATCGGAGGTTGTAACAACCTTTGCGTGCGACAGCATTCCCATCAAGAAGCCCGTCTCATCAAAATTGTAGATATCGTCATTGTGGATTCCGTACTTCGCGATTGTGTTTCGTACGAGGGCAAACCAGGCCTGCACAATTGCAGGATCCTCAGCTAACGCCCTCTGATAGTCAATTCCACGTCGAAAACGCGTCTTTAGTTGTGGTTGGCGTCGTACGAAGTTCTCTGCCCATCGGGGTCCGACACGCGTCGCGTCGCGTTCGTCAAGGAGGCAATCAGCCATATCTCGTACGTCGTCAAGTCGCGGTGGAAATCCTCGATCGATTAGGTCAATAACTCGTTCAAGAATCACTGTTTCTTCTAGCTCAGTCATCTTCATTGATTTCGTACGAGTCTCGTGGTGTGGTAATTGTCCAGCGCGTCGGTGTCGAAGTGTTGTTCTTGGGACGTTGTAGATAGAGGCTGCTTTTCGTACAGATAGATTTGGGTCTTTTTTAATAGCTTTAATTGCAAGGATAATACGACTTTCGTTTGAAGAAGAACTCATTATCGTACGTAGAGGAATGTTGATGTAAAGTTGAAGTTTGAGGAGGAAGGAGGAAGTGGGCCACTTGCTATGATGGGCCACTTGCTATGCATGTACGTTATTATCTTCTTAATTTCTTTACTATATAAGTATTTTAATAAACTAAAGTACTTAATATTAAAAAACTAAAGCTTATATAATAAATAAAAAGGTATATATAAAGTAATAATATTTTATTTTTATAGTATTTATTAAACTTAGTAGACTTATAGCTATTATAACTATTAAGGATTAAGAAGTAATAAAAACCTTTTATATATAACTCTATATACTAGTTTAAGTAATTTAGCTAATTTAGGCTAATACTATTTGTTATCTATCTATTTTTGCTTAAATAGATGTACTATATAGCTAGGAATTAGCTGTTAGTATATTAAGAGAAAAAGTAATATTTACCTTTTATAATAATATATAAAGGTATTACTTAGCTATTTATATATATACCTTAAATAATAGAAACTTATTCTTAATTACTAGGCTGCTTTATATAAAGCCTTTTCTTATAGTTAAATATTATAATAATCTTTATATATAATAGCATTTCTATTAAAAACTTAATCTTATTAAAATTATAGATATTATTATTAAGTATTTTATACTTTATAATTATATTTTATATAAGTACAAACTAGCCTTATATAATTATAAGATCTTTAGCTAAAGCTCTCTAATAGTTAATTTAATATTAAAATTGCATTTTTAATTAAAGAATAAATTATATAAAGTTTTCTACTTATTCAAGTCTTATATAAATCTTATTGTATGCATTTAAAAGTTAGTTAGCTATTTCTTATATATCTTCTTATTATAAAAGAAACTTTTAATTAATTAAGTTAATAATTTATTTAAGAATTACTTCCTCTTTAGTTATAGTTATCTTTATTAAATTTAGTTATCTTTTACCTTTTATAATATACCTAGCGCATTAGTAGTAGAGGGTTAATTTAGGGACCTTAAAGGTAGAAGTAGCTCTTTATATAGACATTTTTAGGTCTTTTTTAATAGCCTAGAGGGTAAGGATAATTTAACTTTTAATTAAGGAGGATTATATATTTATATATAGAGAAAAGGTATCCTTAAGATAAAGAGAGTAGAATTAGGTAGATAGATGCTGCTTACTATAATGCACTACTTACTATATAAGTATGTTATTATAAAACTAAAAGAGTTATTTACGCTGCAACCTTCTTATAAAGATAATCCTTTTAATAGTTTAAACCCTTCTTTAAAGAGTACCTTAATAATAAGACTTTTAACTATTATTTTAGTAAAGTTAGAGATATATTTATAAATTTCTATAGATTTAAAGATACCTTAAAATCCCTATTTTAAAACCTTAGTAAGTTATAATAAGCAGAAAGAGACTTAGCTTACTTATGCTAAGCTAAGTCTACTACTACTTATGCTATAGAATTTAAAAGACTTTACATCTAGCTTAAGCTTACTAAAGATTCTAAAATCTTTATATTTTATAGCAACTTAACAGATAAAGTTAAAAATAAAATTATTAAGCTTAACTACTTTAAAAACTTCTTTTAATATATTAAACTTACTATTAACATATATATATAGTAAGCAATGCATTATAGTAAGCAATATACATCCTCCTACCCTCTAGCTATTTATATAAGTTAATTAGGTAGCATTATATAAAATTAAATAAAACTACTTATTATCCTCTTCTTTAGACGTCTTTTAAACTACCTAATATGTTTATACATTATATTTAGTCTTTTTATAATTGCTACATTATTACCTACGCATTTTACCTCTCTTTATATAAGCCCCCTTCTAATGCATATTTTTGCCTCTAGCATTAATAACACCAATCTCTACTTAAATTACCTCTACTTTAGCTGCATTAAGGGACCCTTTAAGATGTAGTTAGGTTTTTTTAGCCCTCTAATGCTTGCTTAGTATTTTATTTGCTATATAAAGCCTATAGCATTTAGCTTTAATAAAAGCTAGTTTATATGCTAACTTACTAATACCTTTAGCCTATAAGTTAACTACTTTATATAAATAGGTTAGTAAGCTATATTAATTACTAGTAATTCTTTTTTTAAGTAATATAAAGCTTTATATAGTATTATATACTATAGTTAGTATTTTTAGGTTTTAAAAGCTTTAGCTACTTAAGCATAAGTTAAATAGTATTAGCATCTTTAGCTTAAAATCTAAGTAGGAAATAACTACTTTTAGGTTAAAAGAGATAAAGCTAGCCTATTTAAAGCTAGCTTATATGTTTTTTTTACTTATTAAAGTAAAAAAGGCTACCTTAAAGGTAGAAAAGAAGTTATACTTAGTAATATATATAATTTATATTTATATTATTTTTTTCAATTTCCTTACTATATAATGCCTTTAGTAGACTAAAGTAGTTAATATTAAGAGGCTAAAGCTTATATAATAAATAGAGAGGTATATAAAAAGCAATAATACTATATTCTTTATAGTAGTTATTAAACTTAGTAGACTTATAGCTATTATAGCTATAAAGGATTAAAAGCTGCTTAATACCTTTTATATAAGATTTTATATACTTTTTAAAATGCTGTAGCTAATCTAAGCTAATCTTATTTATAGTTTATTTATTTTTGCTAGAGTAGATACGCTATTAAGGTAGAAATTAGCTACTAATATACTATAAGAGGAAGTAATATTTACTTTTAATAATAATATATAGATGTAGCACTTAGCTATTTATATATACGCCTTAAATAATAGAAGCTTATTTACAATTACTAAGCTGCTTTATATAAAGCTTTTTATAGCAATTAGAGGTTGTAATAACCTTTATATATAATAGCATTTCTATTAAGAAGCCTATTTTATTAAAATTATAGATATAATTATTATAGATTTTATACTTTATAATTATATTTTATATAAAAGTAAATTAAGCTTATATAATTGCAGAATCTTTAGCTAATACCCTCTGATAGTTAATTCTATATTAAAAATACATTTTTAGTTGTAGTTAACGTTATATAAAGTTCTCTACCTATTAGGGTTAATATGCATTATATTACGTTTATTAAAGAGGCAATTAGCTATATCTTATATATTATTAAGTTATAGTAAAAATCCTTAATTAATTAAGTTAATAACTTATTTAAGAATTACTATTTCTTTTAGCTTAGTTATCTTTATTAATTTTAATTGCATTTCTTATTATAGTAGTTCTCTAATGCATTAGTAGTTAAAGGTTAAAAATAGGATCTTATAGATAGAGGCTGCTTTTTATATAGATAGTTTTAGGTCTTTATTAATAGCTTTAAGTATAAGAATAATGCAGCTTTTATTTAAGGAGGATTTTATAGTTGTGTGTAGAGGAAAGTTGTTATAAGAAGGAAAGGTAAGAAAGAAAGAGAAAGTAATCTGCTTACTATACATATACGTTAGTTAAAGTTATTTTTATTAAATTTAGTTATCTTTTAAGTTATATAATGCATTTAATGCATTTATATTAACGTGTTATTTAAGAGACCTTATAGGTTAAGGTAGCCTTTTGTATAGACATTTTTAGGTATTTTTAATTGCTTAAAGGGTAAGGGTAATACAGCATTTAATTAAAGAGGATTATATATTTGTATATAAAGGATAGTTAGTATAAAAGTAAAAGAGGTAAAAAGGAAGAAAAGTAGCTTGCTTACTATATAAGCTTGCTTGCTATATATATACGTTATATATACATTAGTTAATTTATAAAAACAGTTAGAAAGTAGAAGAAGATAGACTACTTATTTAAATAAGCTACTAATTAGATATAACGTACATGCATAGTAAGTCGGCTATTATAGTGAGTCAGCCACCTCCTCCTACCCTCCAGCTATTTATGTAAGTTAATTAAGTAGCATTATACAAAATTAATTAAAACTACTTATTATCCTCTTCTTTAGAGGTCTCTTAAACTACCTAACATGTTTGTACATTATGTCTAGTCTTTCTGCAATTGCTACATTGCTAACCGCGCAATTCACCCCCCTCTATATAAGCCCCCTCCTAATGCGTATTTTTGCCTGCAGCATTAACAACCCCCTTCTCTACCTAGATTGCTTCTGCTTTAGCTGCATTAAGGGACCCTCTAAGATGCAGTTAGGTTTTTTTAGCCCTCTAATGCTTGCTTAGTATCTTATTTGCTATATAAAGCTTATAGCATTTAGCTTTAATAAGAGCTAGTTTGTGTGCTAACTTGCTAATACTTTTAGCCTATAAGTTAACTACTTTATATAAATAGGTTAGTAAGCTATATTAATAACTAGTAATCCTTTTCTTAAGTAATGCAAAGCTTTATATAGCGTTATATGCTGTAGTTAGTGTCTTTAGGTCTTAGGAGCCCTAGCTGCTTAGGCGTAAGTTAGATAGTGTTAGCATCTTTAGCTTAAAATCTAAGTAGGAAATAACTACTTCTAGGTTAAAAGGGATAAGGCTAGCCTATCTAAAGCTAGCTTATATGTTTTCTTTACCTATTAAAGTAGAAAAGGCTACCTTAAAGGCAAGAAAGAAGTTATCTTTAGTAATATGCGTAATCTATATCTACATTATTTTCTTAATTTCTTTGCTGTATAATGCCTTTAGTAGACTAAAGCAGCTAACATTAAGAGGCTAAAGCTTGTATAATAAATAGGGAGGCATATAAAAAGCAATAATGCTGTATTTCTTATAGTAATTATTAAACTTAGTAGACTTATAGCTATTGTAGCTATTAAGGATTAGGAGCTGCTTAACACCCTTTATATAAGACTTTATGCACTTTTTAAAATGCTATAGCTAATTTAGGCTAATTTTATTTATAGTCTATTTATTTTTGCTAGAGTAGATGCGCTATTAGGGTAGGAATTAGCTATTAGTATACTATAAGAGGAGGTAATATTTGCCTTTAATAATAATGTATAAAGGTAGTACCTAGCTATCTATATATACACCTTAAATAATAGAAACCTATTTGCAATTACTAGGCTGCTTTATATAAAGCCTTTTACAGCAATTAGAGGTTGTAACAACTTTTGCGTGTAACAGCATTCCTATTAAGAAGCCTATCTTATTAAAATTGTAGATATTATTATTATAGATTTTATACTTTACAATTATATTTTATATAAAGGCAAACTAAGCCTATATAATTATAGGATCTTTAGCTAATGCCCTCTAATAGTTAATTCTACATTAAAAACGCATCTTTAGTTGTAGTTAGCGTTATATAAAGTTCTCTACCTATTAGGGTCTAATATGCGTTGTATTGCGTTTATTAAGGAGGTAATTAGCTATATCTTATATGTCGTTAAGTTGCAGTAGAAATCCTTAATTAATTAGGTTAATAACTTATTTAAGAATTACTATTTCTTCTAGCTTAGTTATCTTTATTAATTTTAATTGCGTTTCTTATTATAGTAGTTATCTGACGCGTTAGTCCTAAAGTGTTGTTTTTAGGATATTGTAGATAGTAGCTGCTTTTTGTACAGAAAGATTTAGGTCTTTATTAATAGCTTAAAGTGTAAGTATAATGCAGCTTTCTTTTAAGGAGGATTCTATAGTTGTACGTAAAGGAAACTTAGTATAAAGAGGAAAGGTGTAGAAGTAAAGAGGAGTAGCCGACTTACTATAATGGCTGACTCACTATGTATGTACGTTATATATATATTTATTTCTATAAAAGTTAATAAAGGTATAGTAGGAAGCATACTTTAATATACTTCTTATATTAAATATTAAAAGTAAATAATATACGTACTAGTTACTATATTTATTAGGGTTTAAAATATTTATAACATAAGTTAACTTCTACTACTAGTAGATAGGGCTGCCTTTTAAGCTAAGTATAAGATATATATTAATACTTACTATACTAGTATAAGTAGCTAACTAAATAGTTTTAAGACTAATTTTACTCCTCCTACGAATCCTCTCGCCAAAGAACACGAGTGCCCAAGGGATAATAGCTAGTCCAGCTGCAATGCTGCCGAGGAGCGAACCTGCGTGTTTCTCTCCAAGATTCCGAAACAAGGCGCCGGTGACGAGTGGGAAAACCCCGCCGAGTATGTTCCGGCAACACGACTGCGCAGCGAGTGCGGAGGACGCGTAAATGTGGTAAACATCAGCAAAATAGTTAAAGGTGGCCAAATACACCGAGTAAATACCCCAGGTTGCCAGGCCGACACCGAAAGCTGGAGCAACCCAATGGAACCTTTGGTTCGCAGTAAAGCCGAAAATGAATAGCCCGACTGGTAATAAGACCGCGGTGATGCAGGTGAAATATAGTCGCGATTCGGGCGCCTCGACAGGGAACCAATGCCTCATGAACAGCCAAAAGCGAGACGGCTCATTGAGAGGGCTGTCGGCCCGCCACTGGGGCAGTCGAAGCAGTTTGTCTTGAAAAACGCCGACGGTAGTAGCCACCACAGATCCAACTATCATGGCAATGAAGAAATACCCCGACTGTTCAATGTCCATGCCTCTTGTACGTGACAGCACCAAAGGAATGCTCCCGAACGTACAGTAGAGGACAGCCCACGCAAAGGCGCACCAGACGGAGAAGAAGAAGACGACGGGCTCCGTGAACAGCAAGTGAAACGGGCGCGAGACGGAGACGGAAACGAGCTTTACCAGAGACGCTTGTTTCTCATCATCTTTCACTAGCCACCGCAGTCTCTTGGGTCTGCACGGCGCGGGACATGACCAACTTGAGCCGCAAGCTGAACCATGGTTTGCCGACCCAGAGTAAGAGCACCATCGGATGTCGCCTGACTCTGAAGTCGTGTCTGTGTCCCCGCTGGTCTCCTCCATGTCTTCAGGCCACATTGTATAGTAACCCGAGTCTTCGCTTGCCTGATACCAGTCGTTCAGATCCTTGGCCTTTCTTGACAGGATCACCGACCCCCGGCTCTCTTCGAAGAGGACAGCAAGAGCAACAACAAGTACAGTGTCGATGATAACCTGATGCCAGAAGATCCATTTCCAGGCCATCGTCCCATTTTCGACACCCATGCGCTTCACCACAAGAGACGCCACTAAGGGGCCGGCCCCTGTGCCCGCAAGCACCGCACCGCTGAAGAGGGCCATAGGCGTATTTCTCTGCTCCTTTGGCCACAGGTCTGCGATGACACCGCCGATTACGGAGCTGAAGACGGAGCCGCCGACGCCAACAAGAAATCTCGCGATGAGCATGACAGCCAGGGTTGGTGCAACGGAGCAGACGGCCTGAAAGGCCACATAAACTACCCCAGAAACGACGAAAACCGGATATCGGCCATATATTTCTGATAATGGCGCCAGGACCATGGGCGAGAGAGCGAACCCAACGCAGAAGGTTGTTATTCCCACCAAGACCAAAAGCTGGGAAGTACCAAGGTCACTGGCCATGATATACGACGGCGGGGAGTACGAGCCGGCTGTATAAGCAGTGAGGAAGGTGGCGATACACGAAAGCGCCAGCATCAAGGATTTGCGCGAGCGAGGCCATTGCAGAGGAGATGTGTATTTGGACAGGTCCGGGACCGTCGGCTTTGTTGATGATCCGGCTGCGCCATGAAATATAATGTCTGCCGGTTCGGGAAGGAGCGTATCGAAGCTCAAATATCGATATGTGATGGCACTATTGTTCTCAAGAGGGGGCACAACCCCGACAAGCTTGGGGCAGCCACATGGAATCGAGAAGAGGTCGGTTGTCCGGGGCGTCTTTTCAGTATCCCTGCCCACGTTTGCCATGACTGATATACAAGGGCAGACGATTGGGAAGTTCGAGAACGTGATGAGATCTCAAAATTTGCAGGCCGAGTGCGGATTGAAGTCGATGCAGGATCCATGGCCTCCACCTCACGGGTGGGTAAAGAAGAGTGAGTGAACAGAAGTAAACGAGCATTATGGAGGCTTGTAATGAGAGAGCTGTCTATAAATAAGCGTGACCCCAAGAGCAGTGTGTAAGTAAAAGAGGAAGATCGGTACAAGGGCCGGATTTGCGAACGGGAATAACGATGTTGGATGCAGGACCCATGGCGGTTGCATTTGCAGCGGCTGTGCCCTGTTGCAGGGGCACTGCGGGTTTAGATGCGATACGATGCCAGAAGATCGCAAGATCAAACGCAAGGGCGGGTCTGGTCACAAGACGTAGACGAGGGCATCGATGCCCCATCTCATGGACTGCGATATCTCTAAGCGTCTCATCTCATAGTGCATTTCGACGACGGAGATCTTGAAGAAACAGGGGGCAACGTGTGATTCCCGAAGATGTGCGTGGAGACATGTGGAAATACCGCCAGATCTCGAACTGTTCGCCCCCACTGGCAACTGACAGCGTGCTAGTGCATTCCCTAGCTAACAGCGCCAACCAGTTTACGGCGTTAGTTAAGCTCGCCTGGAGTTCCTCATCGTGTCTCGTGACAGTTCTCACTGTATTTCCAGCGAATCAGTCGCCAGAAAGGCTGCTTCCCATAAACGTCGGTAAGTACTTACGGAGCTCTGAGAGTCTATGATGGATGAACAACGGCCAGTCTCGCAAGTGATGTGCGCCAACTTGGTGTATTTCGACCAAAGCGTGCCGGGTTACCCTCTCACGTGCAAAGTTGCCAAGGTTTACAACAACCAATCAAGCCCCAAGCATAGCAGGCAGGGCCTTGTATGAATCATGTCGCACATGCTCAGGGGCCGCGCTGGCATCAAGTTCATTGCCGTTCAATTCCCGTGAAGCCCTTGACCGCTATTCAACCGCCATACAACCAAGCTGATGACATCCCAGGTCTCGCGGGTGCTTGGGTGGTCCTTCATTCATCAGAACTGCTACCGACGCGATGCGGCGAGAGACACTCAACGGACCGAGCACAGGCCAGCTCAGAGCCAATTGTGTAGCTCCACACAACGATTCAAGTAAATCCTGAGTCCTGCTTCCATTTTTTGCTCATTCCTCAGTCTATTCGTCTCATTCAACCTTTCCCTCTCGAGCATTTCTTTTCCAGGCCAACTCAACCTCGTTAATCGTGCTGTGACTGGCCAAAGTGCGGACCGGCGGGAAGCTCGGCAATGACCTGTGTTGGATATATATCGTGCGCGGTGGGCCGGCTGCGGATATCGCCAGCAGGCATGTAGTTTGCCGTCGGGTGTTGCTGAGATATACCAAGCTCCGGATGCGCGATATCGGATGGCTGGGAGATACCTCTGTTGCCGACATTGCCGCTGTTCTCATGGTGTTGCTGCCGCTCACTGGAGGAGCCTCCCTTCTCGATAATGGTATCAACGCCGATAGAATTATGAGTCTCGTCGTGAACGATTCGTCTGCGGCGCACAAAGGCATGAATGACAGCAACCACGAAGACGAAGAGCAGGAGGCCACCGACAGTGCCAGCGATGATGGCAATAAGAGTATTGACCGGAACTGAGACCTGGGCCGCCGCGGGGGCGGAATCAGTCGACGTGGGCAGCGAGGTGATCTGCGTCGAAGAAGTCACCAATGTTATAGTGGCAGACGATGGCATGACGGGGAGCATGGACGAGGCAGTGACGGTGGCCGTGTCCGTAGTTAGCGACGACGAAATTGTGGTCAAGCTTGCCGTCTGGGTTGACTCGGCGGCAGTGATTGTCACTAAGATGTAGTGTCAGTAGAGATGGCCATTCGGAGTTGGATTTCGAAGAGGCAACGGCAGACTCACCAGTAGCTGTCTTGACGCGAGAGACGCGAGGGACGCGAGATATGACTGGACCTCCCGTCTCATAAGTTCCACCATCGTGGGAGAAGCGAACAACGGCGTAGGAAACGGGGAATCCACCGTCGTCATCGCCGTTGTCGCTGTCGTCGTACTGAACGACATGGTGCTGCATGATCACGACTGACAAAGGGATAAGGCTGGGGGTAGGTTTGGAATAGTGAGAAACGAGGCAGGAGCCCAGGTGTCAAGCCGCTGTTGATGTTTGGAAATGCCGGCCTGCCCTGACAATGATGAGGCGTGGTTCAATTCTTAGGCCATGAGAAAGCTCGGCCCAGGCGAGAGGGCGGTGTCTGCAAGAAGAAGCGACAGCCAGCCAAGCTGGGCGATTGCCAACCCAAAATGTAGAGCAACGGGGGAGGCTGGGGAGTTTACGTAGAAAACAGGTAAGAGAAGGAAGTCTGGGTAAGGTCGAGAAGAGACGAGGACCAGGGAGATGGACGAGTAAGAAAAATAGAGAGAGGTATGAAGATGAGCAAGTCACAAGTGAGGCTTGGGCAGGAAGTAAACAGCCAAGGAGGGAGCAAAGTACGTCGATGTCGGATGAAAAACCACGACTTAAGGCAGGCACGATTCGGGAAGCAGGAGCATAGCGATCGTAACTTCCACGGCAGGTTCCTGTTTCCCCCCTGTCTTCTTCGTCCCGGGTAAACACTGACAATGTACACAAGCAGTACGTTGTATTGTTCTACAAGGATATTTTGACGGTCTGGAGGAGTTTTTCTGTTACACATACCTATATGTATATGCATAGGTTATGGAGAATATCACACCGAAAGCCCCCTACCATTCCGCTTCATAGCAATGCTCACCTGCTCCAGCCGGCCCTTGCTCTCCGTCAAGCTGATCGGGAAGAGCAAACTCGGAGTAATCTTTTGCTTCGTTACATTGACCAAGGTCAACTACTCGCCAAGGTATTCAACATAGAGGCTGAAATACTCTTGGCCGATTTCCCCCTTTCATGAGCGAACTCATCACTGGCTCTCTGTCCCAGTTCCAAACACCTTCACGTCACCTATCCCGAATAGTTGCATACGATTTCGAGCACAAACCGCAGCAAGACTCACTCACTCGACTTCCATGAGGCTTTACTGGTGATGAGTTAGGTTTTCTCTTCGCCTACCAGGAAGCTCGTGGCCTGCCCCGAAGGATGTTTGAGTTGGTCCAATCACAGACGAACGTAACGATGTTGGTCGGCCTGGCAGGTCTCCTGCGACAAGTCCCCTTGTCCTTCTATCGCAATATCAGTCTCAGTTGACGCCCTTTACTTCCCGTGAGATACGTCTGGTTTTGGCTGACTTAATACCCCGAGACTGTTGAACGTGTCTCGTGCAAGACCAGTCAGTGCTGATAGTGCAGCTCTCTGCCACTCAGAACTACTAGACCCCGTCCATCTGCAGACAGCACTTCCTAATCACCTGCCCTTGGGAACCGCTCGAGAACAACTCGATTGATTGTCTCTGGCATATAGACACGTGTGACAAGAAACGCCTGTCGAACCTTGCCTACGTCTTCTTTCGGACGGCGCAACTATCTTTGAACCCCAAAACCGACTCAATGGAGCTTTTCAACCTCGACTCCTTGTTGCACTTGGCCAGATCTTATCCCTCTCTTGTTTCTTCGTCAGCTTCGAAGGGCATGCCGGCAAACCGAGCTTGACTCGTGCAAATGGCGCAATCAATTCTGGTTACAGGCTCAGCAAGACTTGCCAGTGTTCCCCGGCCCTCTTGCGCAGCGCTATTCCGGTCGGTAACATTCTATTCCTGTCCGCTGTATGCATGTCAAAGCAGCTTTTACATGACAAAGAGGCACAGTAACTACTCGAAGACGAGCACAGGACAGCGTCTTGACCACAGGCCTTGCATCAGTCTCGACGTCACGCTGTTTGAACACCTGTCCCGTTTCTCCTTCATCCCCACGCTGCCTTGGATCATCTTTACAGGCCAACCTGCTCGTGAATGGAGACACGGCTTCCACTGTTTCTACACCTTAACCAATTCTGGTACCGACTGCTCCTCGATCCCATCACAGAGTAGTTGTCGTCATGAGAAAATCTAATTATTCGGTATCCCATCGAAAACCATCATGGATACGTCTCTTCGCATTCTCGAAGCTCCATCACCTCCCAACCCTCGTTGCCGGCATTTTTGCAGCCTGTATCTGTGCTGCTTTACGAACAGCGTTTGCCGTGGTCATCGGCCAGATGTTCCAGATCATTTCGAACTACGGCAGTGAAGTGTCCGGCTCGTCAAACACCATCACCCAAGCCTCGCAGTTGAGTATTACCATCTGCTGCCTCTGGGCTGGAATTCTTGTAGGCAACGCCGTTGTCTTATCTAGCTGGGTATTATTCGGGGAACTCCAAGCAAAAAGCGCGCGGACGAGTGTGTTTTCAAGGCTACTCGCTCACGAAATGAGCTGGTAGGATAAGCGGACGGACGGAATTACCGGCCTCCTAGTAATAACCGAAGCGTGAGCCATCCATTTCTAGCCCCTTGGCTTTCTCCCTCTAACCCGCAAAGGCAAATACGGGAACTCCAGACAGCAACGTCCCAGGTCTTTGGGTTCCTTGTGGTCGACATTGCTACCTCGATTGCATCACTCGCCCTGGCCTTGAGTGTCACCTGGAAGTTGACACTCGTACTCGTTGCTTCGGTCCCATTCGCCGCCGTCGCTCTATCATTGACCAGTCGGGGACTCCATCCTGCAATTATGCAGCAAAAAGAACATCTTGCCGATGCTTCCAAGCTAGTTCACGCCTGCGTCACAGGAATCAACCTAGTCAAGGTGTTTCACGGTTTCAGCCAGGAGATGCGGATATACAGCAAGTTCACAGATGCCTCTATGGAACTGTACCTGGTGCAAGCCCGCTGCAACGCCATTCAGATGTCTGTGACTGGGGTCTGAGTAGATCTACCCAACTCTGACAGCTCTAGAGGCAATCTACAATGTGCTCCCACAATGGCTTGTGCTCGCCAAAGGCATGTCTGCGGGCCAAACACTCATGCAGATGATGGAAGGGCCATTGGCCGAGGGCCCGCAGGGAAAGTCTGCAGGCGTTTTCGGCCCTGGATTTTGCGTTGGCGAGGTCCAAGTGAAGCAAGTGAGTAACCCTCAGACTACTAGGATCTGGCGTGCTGACATCGTCAGGTGAGCTTCGCATATCCCTCTGAACCAGCCCAGCTGGTTCTGAAGAGTTCGTCATTCCACTTCCCTGCCGGCGAGACGCGATTCGTCCTGGGGAGTAGCGGTTCTGGAAAGAGTACGTTGGGTAGTCTCCTGGTCAACTTTTACGAGCCCTTACTGGGCGAGATATTTATCGATGGACGGCCACTTGAGGCACTGGACAAGGAGTGGCTGCGGAAGAACCTAACTCTCGTCCAGCAAGATAGCATGGTATTCAACAATACCTTGCTCTGGAACATTACCCTAGACCAACAAGTAACAACGGACGATGTCAAAGCGGCTTGCGACATGTGACTTCTACAGTCCACCCTCACATCACTCCCCTTCGGGATAGAGACCAGGATTGGCCCAGCTGGACACGGAATGAGCGGCGGGCAGGTACAAAGACTTGCTCTCGCAAGGGCAATACTGCGAACCCCCCCGATTCTGATATTGGATGAAATCATGAGTGGGTTGGACCAAGCAAGCAAGCTATTGGTTATGGACGCAGTCCGGGCTTGGCGAAGAGGCAAGACGACAATCAAAATCACGCATGACGTCTCTCAAATTGGGAAAGACGACTACGTGTATGTTATGGATCGTGGTCGTGTCATTCAAGAAGGCACCCGTGATGGTATATCCAAAGATCTCGATGGCCAGTTTGCAAGTCTCATCGCTTGCTCAGACGAAGCTGGCGGACAACAAAGAGCAGACGAAGATGTTTGTGGCAACCCCCCCAGCTTTTGCTCACTCGACTCACTTGTCGACCAAACAGCCAACGCAATGCTACATCAGTCACGCTCGGGTGAAGGACGTCGAATCTCATTGGGGGTTTCGCCCGGAGCAGCCCTCCTTTCGACAGACATTTGGGCGCAGAGCAAAGACTGCCAGAACACTGGCTATAGAACTGAGGAGCCGGCCTTTCAGCACATAAGTCAAGGTGGGTTACAATCAAATCAGGTACCCGAGCCCCATGAGTCTTGGGGAAGGACAGGTCTCGAAGCCATCCAGGCCGCAGGGCGTATCGTACAGAGCACCAGGCAAAACAAACCTACACGCCGTCGGTGGCAGGTTGGTGGCCACGTGGACGAGAGAGTCAATACGTGCAAGCTAGAGGAGAAGAAACCGATGAACGAACCGCCATATCTCGTCACCAAGTCTACATGGGCTGTCATCCAGACCGTGTGGCCCAACTTGGCTAGCGAGAACGGAACCAGGCTCGTTATGGGCTTGGTGTTCTGCTCTGTCGCTAGTGAATGTACGCCTGTGTCATCGTTCTGCTTCGCTCAACTCCTTACTGTATTCTGGGCGACTGGAGGTCGATTTACCGCCGGCCAAGAATGGGCCGTCTGTCTCATGCTGGTTGCTGTCCTCAGTGGTGTATCTGTGTTCCTTGGACGATATTTCATGGAGCATGTTGGCCAGGCTTGGGCAAATACCCTTCGTTTGGAAGGGATGAAGCGTACTCTTCAACAACAAAGGCTATGGTTTGACGAGCCCGATAACTCGACAAGGCAAATTGTTGAGACGGTAGACACGCGTAAGAGATGAGGAACTTGGTGTCACGGTTTGTGCCCATCTTTCTCATGATTGTCGTCATAGTCACCATATCGACAATATGGGCTCTGTTCATCTCATGGAAACTCACACTGGTCGCCCTGTCAAGCTTCCCGTCGTAATGGCTGCCCTTACGGCTCTCTAGGTTGTCGGCACCAAGTGGGAGGCGGCCTGCAATCGAGAGGCAGCAGAGACGGCGTCTATCACGCATGAGGCGCTCATCAACATCCAGGTCACTAGAGCTTTTACACTTGAAAAATATTTCTGCGCGCGGCATGCGCAGTCAGCAAAATCAACATACGGACTCGGGCTGCAGAGGGGACTATTCTTGGGGCCACTCTTTGGCTTCAGCCAGTCCATCGACTTCTTCATAGTTGCACTCGTTGGCCGGTACGGGATGTACTTGGCAGCGCAAGAACTCGAGATGTCAGCCAACAATCTCCAGCAAGTTGCGAACCTGCTCCTCTTCTGTGTTGGCCAGACGGCCGCTTTGATGGGAATGATCCCCCAAGTATCGGCATCGCAAGCCGCCGCAACTCGCGTGCTCTTTCTCGCGACGCTCACAGATCAAATCAACAAGGAGCAGCTCTGCTTGCACATCTCCTATGTGCCGCAGACCCCATTCCTTTTCCCTGCAACGATAGCAGAGAATATCGCCTACGGACTGCCAGAAACTTCGCCTTGGCGCCAAAGCACCAACTTGATAAGGGCTGCCCGAGAGGCGGGAATCCATGAGTTCATCACATCCCTTTCGCAAGGCTATGATACGCTCGTCGGAGACGGTGGCCAGAGTCTCTCGGGAGGAGAGTCACAACGAGTATGCATAGCGAGGGCACTGGCAGCACGACCGCGGCTCATGATACTAGATGAGCCGACAAGTGCTCTAGACAGCGCATCGGCAGACCTGATCAGACGGACGATCATCGATATGCTGGCAAGCGCGGAGGATTGTGAGATGAGCGTTGTAGTCGCGACCCACTGCAGAGAAATGACGCGTATAGCTCAACGCATCGTCGTGCTAGAAGCTGGCCGCGTGGTAGGCGAGGGGACTTTTCACGAGCTGCAGTCTCACAACAGGGTCTTCTCGACCCTGGAAAACCGGGAATTGTAAGCAAGGGGGCATTGCGTGAACAAGAGTGCTGTAACATTTGTAGTATTCATCACATGCGTCGTGGGTCTGACGACATACATCCTATGTATGATTTGTTGCCTGATGTGATGCTCCATCGGAGCGACATGATATTATCTGCCATCCAAGCCCGGGAAGTCCCACACTCGGCACGCGCTAGAGACCTGTCATTTAGACGAGGACCATCTGCACAACGAGGCCAGTGGGGTCGTGCCATGCAGCCAACAGGGTGACCAAACCCGAACACCCCTTTCCCGGAATATTGGACTCTGGGTTCTGAGCCACTCCATTCGGTCGATCATGAGTCGGCTCGATGGCTCATGATCGATCGACCTCGGGCGAAGCACTTTCTGGCCGAGGGTGCACGTGAATTGCATCGCAAGTCGGGGCTGTTTAGGTCGTCGTTACACAAACGAAGGGCTCGAGTCAAGCGGGACCGGTTTAGCTGGAAGTCTTGGCAGCCTGTGCCTTCTCGTAAATCCAGTCGTTCAGACCCTTGCGGTTTCTGGCAATCTCGATGGCATAAAACTGCATCCGTGGGGCTAGGACAGGAATCAGTTGACGCTTTCAAGGGAGAAAACCAAGGATGAAAGAAGCGAGAGGAGGACTAACCGAAGATGACCTCATTCTGGCCGTATTCGAACTTGGGGTTGGCGCGCACCATGGTGCCGAAGTTGTAGTCATCAACTTTCTTCTCGTAGGCCATCATAAACTTGCGCCAGCGCTCCTTGCCGTCCTTACTCTTCATCTCGTCCTCGTTGATGGTGGCGGCGGGGTCAAACTCAGGAAAGTCCTTCTGCAGGTGCTCGTAGATCTCGTCGTCAATCTTGGTCAGGCGCAGCGAGGAGCCTTTGACCTTCTCCAAGATGTTCCAGTAGGTCTCCATGTGCTGGACGACTGCAAGAATATGAGGCTGATTAGTTCCTAGCCGAGTCCTAAATACCGCACTTGACGAGCAACAGCGTAGTATACACACCCTTGACGGCGAACTGCTTCTCGATCTATACGCCAGATGGGTCAGCGCGTTGTGTTGGCGGCCCATAGCGGGAGGCCGGCAGGGGGGAACATGTAGCGTGATGGCTTACATCCTCTAGGTTGTCTGCATCCTGGGCGTCGAAGTTGGTGGGAACGGGAGCCGCCATTATGCCTGGTTCTCGTGGGCTTTGGTTGGTGGAGGGTTGTACAAAAAATCGTCAGAGAAATGGTGTGGGCAAGGTGGTTACGAGGTCGCGATTGCGCTGTCGTGGATCATGGACGTATGACGCGGGGTTGAGGAAGCAAGACTTTTAGAAATTCCTGGCGGGGCTTGCAACGATAAGATCAGCACTGTGCGACGACGTTGGCATCGCGGGGTTTCTCTCCTAAAATTTTCTTGTTTTCGCGCTTCCATTCCATTCCCTCAGGTTAATAGGCGTCAGGCACTGTGTGGGAACTCAGTGTGCATAAACTATCCCGACTGTCTAAGCGTCGCTTCTGCAATCGTGGGCCGTTCTCACAATGGCTTCTAATCGGATGAAGTCATTCGGACAAGTCGCCACCCCCAAGGGCACAAGTTGCCTCGACAATGGTGCCCAAGGAATTAATAGAAAGAGCCGGCCGCATACTTATCGGTAGAACAGGGCGAGACTTTTGCGGGTTTCTGCTTTAACATATAAGCTCCGATAGAGATCTGTGGCCACCAATCAATCGATCGTTGTTAACGGTTCGCATAGTTAGTCCATCTGTCTGCTCTTTCCTTGTTGGCGGTTTTCTCCTTTTTTCCTCCCCCCTCTTATTCTTTCTTTTTGTTCTTGATGTTCGATATTTATTATCCCACCCACCATCCGTGCTAGGCCAAGTTGAGCTCCGGATCCGCGACCCACTCGCTCGTCGGACCGGCGAGTACGGGTCCGGGAGCCGGCGAAATTGACATGTAAGTTGGGGTTACTCCAGGGGTTTAATTCGAGACCGAGGCATGCTGTCCAATGTAGCAAAAAAGCCCAAAAAAAACCATCCTCCTGACAAGAACGTCAGGATTATCGACCAACGCCCCGGGCGGCTAGGCGCCCGAAGCAGTATTCGAAGTCATCGAAAATGCGAATAGTACGAATTGTATCCCTTACTTCTACTTTCAACCCCCCCCCCCCCCCCCCCCCCCCCCCCCCCCGCGGGGGCGCCTGAGCCCGTCGTTCGTCCATGATTCGTTCGTTCCAGACGTTTCGTCTCAAGCTCGGAGAACAAGTTGTCAATACGCATTGTACGCGGCGGACCTGATCTCCTGTCCAAACAATACCCGTCGACTCATTTTCAGACGAACAAATTAAATTGAATTGTCGCAAGCACACCAGCGACTCTTTGTTAAGATGATGTCAATTTTATTCATGTGCAAATCATACTCGTGTCCTGGGCAAAGGGCCCGCCATCGTCTATCACAGTTAAACTAGGTACTTTGGTATCTTCCACATGCCTGCGGGCAGTCTTTTTTTTTCTCCCACTCACCCACGAACTGCGGCTCATTTACAACGTTCCGATGCCGAGGTGCTCAGGGTCAGCCTTGACAATACGCAGAGTGTTGGTGTTACCCATGCCGCCCTTCCAGCCCTGGACAACGACGAGAGTGTCACCCTTGCTGACGACGTTAAGCTCCAGGGCGTGCTCGACGCCCCACTTGATGCGGCGATCGACATCCTCCTGCCAGTTGACCTTGCTGAAATCGGGCTTGGCCTCGGGAAACAGGAAGGGGTATACGCCGCGGTACAAGTGAGCGTAGCGAGATGCCGAGGCGTTTCTTGTGACCATGAAGATGGGGCAAACGGGGCGGTACTTGGACAACAGGCGTGCGGACTCTCCCGAGGTGGAGAGAACGATGATACCGCCGGCGTTGAGGTCGAGAGAGGCCCTGACAGCAGCCATGGCGCAAGACTCAACAACGCTGACGGGGCGCTTGACAAGGGTGCACATCTCCTCGAAGTGGGAGACGTAGGGAATGGTGTTCTCGGCCTTGAGGCAGGCCTCGTGCATCTCAGAGACAGCCTCGTTGGGGTAGCTACCCTTGGCTGTCTCACCAGACAGCATAACACAGTCGGCGCCGTCGGTGATAGCGTTACCGACGTCGCTGATCTCGGCGCGGGTGGGGCGGGGGTTCTTGATCATGGACTCGAGCATCTGAGTGGCGCAGATGACAGGCTTGCCGGCCCTGTTGCAGAGGGCAATCATCTTCTTCTGGGCAGCGAATACCTCGGCGGCAGGAATCTCGATACCGAGATCGCCTCGGGCAACCATGACACCGTCCGTCTCGGCGAGGATCTCCTCGAAGTTGTTGAGACCTTGACGGTTCTCGATCTTGGCAATGATCTGAATGTGCTTGCCCTCCTCGCCAAGAATGGTGCGGATGTCCTTAATGTCCTGGCCACGGCGAATAAACGAGGCAAAGACCATGTCAACGTTGTTCTTTACGCCGAAGCGAAGGTCGTTCTGGTCCTTCTCGGAGAGGGCAGGAAGGTCAACATCGGTGTTAGGCAAGTTGACACCCTTCTTGGAGGAGATGAAGCCATTGTTGCGAGCACGGACCTCGACGGTCTTGTCATCCTTGACCTTGAGGACGTCGAAGGCAAGAACGCCGTCATCGACGTAGATGATGCGGCCAGGCTCAATGACCTTAGTGATGTTCTTGTAGTCAACGTACCTGTGAACGAGGGGAGGTTAGCGTACGAGGCGGGGGAGGCAGACAGCACGACAGGGGGGGGGGGGGGTTCATTTACATGTTGTCGGTGTCGCAAGCCGCGGCGTACTTCTCGTCGGTAGTGAAGTTCAGCACCTTGCCGGCGGCGATGGGGAGATCCTCATCATTCTTCGTGTTTCCGGTGCGGATCTCGGGGCCCTTGGTATCGAGGGCAATGGCAATCTGGCGGCCGGGCTGAGACTTCTCGGCAGCGCGGGCATTGTCGATAACGGACTGGTGGTACTCGTAGCTACCGTGCTGCACGATCTAGGGTCAACGAAATGCGGGATTTTGGGTTTGGATGATAGGATCGGCCTCACCGAGAAGTTCATGCGCACAACGTTCAAACCAGCCTTGCGCAGGCCGTTAATGGCCTCAACAGAGTTGGTCTTGGGGCCAATGGTGCAGATGATGGAAGAACGGCGGTAGTTCTTCTCAGGCTGGTAGGCGGTGTCGAGGCTGGAAAGCCAGGCAATCTTGCCGCCGACATCGAGGTGGTCCTTGGCAGTGGCAGCCATTGTGGATGTCTGAAATGTGTTGGTGGTTTGGCGGAGATGGCAAAGGAGGAGAGGGAAGAAAAAGGTTGTCGTTAGGAGGAAGAACGTGAGCTTGGGAGGGATTTTTTTTTTCTCTTTGCCTAACTGTTGGAGGTGGACGAGGCGGGACAAGGAGGGGGAGGGGTCGGTCTACTGCAGCTGTTGAATCCTGCTGGGAGAGTGGGGTGGCTGAGAAGGGATGCAGAGAGAATGAGAGTGGAAGAGGTAAGGTTGAAAAGATGGGTAGATGGGGAAGATTTAATAAGAGATGGGAGGGAGAGAGGGAGAGATTAGAGATACGCACGCCAATAAAACAAGAAAGCCAACGACCAACGGGGCTGACAAGCGAATTCAAGTAGGACTCATGCAGAGACAGCAAGCCTCGGACAGGTATTTGTTGACGACCAAGACACGAGGCGGGAGGACGAGAAACAATTTGCTCCTGGTCCGAACGGGTGAAGCTACGTCTTGGTGCCGGTGCCGGTGGTGGTGCAGCTGCGGTCGCTGGCGCGCTGGCTGTGGTACGTCCCACTTCTCGGCGGTCGCGTCGGTGTTTCTTTCTCTTCACTGTTTCTCTCTCCGACCCTCCTCCTGGTGACCCGCCGCTTTGCCCCTCGTTGAACTTCCCTGCTGCGGTGGGAAAGCTGCTGAGGGGACGTGGTTGCCCTTGCCCCTCCATTCAACACAGCGGTCTGTGCGTCAAGGTGAGGTATCCACAGTCTGGACTGAGTTCTCAATCCCAGTCCGCGGCAGGTGCGGGACATGCCCCCACCAGCATGAGGTGAGTGTGCTGAGGACACCTCTCGTCGATTGCTCCTCACATTACCTCACCTCACTTCACCTTCACCTCACGTCTCACATATGACGAGAATGAGGAGGAAGAGGGACAGAGGCAGAGGCAGGGAGATAGGGAGGAGATATCGCATCACGAAATATTCAACTCACCTCGAATTTCGCCAAGCACATCCATCAGCTTCAAGCTGGAGCGGACGACCAACGGAAATAACCAAAGCCGCACAAGGCATACCAAAACAAAACAAGGTACATACATGAATGTATGCATTTAAGTACACCAAGATATCTTGAAACATAGCTCAGGAGCACTCGGCCAGGTCAGAGAAATGACAGAACAAATGGAAGCTTGTGAGAGAAACCGGGAACAATAACAGAAACAGCAAGGGTGGACGCGACGCAACACAAACTAGCACTGACATCCGTTTGATCTACTTGGCTCAGTCGAGCTATTTATTGCCTTTCCAATGCTGAAGCGTGCCGATTGAGAGGGAGGAAGGGGTATATCCGTTTCTCCCTTGACAACATTAGGTACCGATGACAATAAAGTGAAGGATGGGAGCTGCTGGCCCGTGCGAATGAGGAGGGATGTAGGACTTCCGTCGAACAATCAATTGCCTCATCAAGGTAAGGTATGTATGTAGTCCGTCCTTTTTTTCGCCCTTTCTCTCTTCCTTATATCTCGTCATGCACTTGCACTCCACGGTAGGTAGGTAGGTAGGTTCTCTGACACGGAGTCTCGGACTAGCTGCCGTGTTCCTTGGGCTCGGCGGGTTTTAAAGTCCCAAACGCTCAACAAGCCAGACGTCATGCTTCGAACACACGCACAACTTGCATGTTTTAATCTTTGCCTTTCGCAAGGCCAATGGAATGGTAGCGCCAAACCGGACCGCCAACCCCGAAAGGGAACGGGAAGGAAAACCCTCCTCCCGCGGAACAGAAGGAGAAAAAAGGAAGAAAAAAAGGGCGTTTGCTGTTGGGTGGAGAGGTCCCTTAGCCCACTTGGCATGCGTGCTCTCATCAAAAACGGCAAATGGCAACAGTGCATTTGTGCATGACTCCCGCCCACAAAAGTCGACCGCTTAATCTGACATAGTCGCGAATGAAAATGCTGATGAAGCAGTGGTGGACCACCATAGGTAAGTAATGTCGTCCCTTCCCAGCTCCCGTGCCGCGGAGGAGCAAAAGTCCAGCCAGCATAGGTACTGTATCTATGTAGCCAGCGATTGTGGGGTTGCGAAAAGTGTGGTGGTCCACCGTGCGTCCAGTCCCTTGACAATTGGCGTTGGTGCAAGCCAATCCGAGTTGTTGGTGACGCGAATCAAACTGTCTCGATAAGTTGGACCCGAGTCGAATTCTAACATCCCCCATCCCTCCCGCCCTCTGTGCCTTATCAGGTCGAAGGGTCGGGGGGCGCAATCCCAAGTAAGTGCTCAGGTATTATTCCCGCTCCAAAGGATGAGCAAAATTGGATACCAGGCTCGCAAGAATTTGGTACTCTCCTTTTCCACTCGGATCCGAAGCTTGATCAACGGCAAACCGCTAAGTGCTGAAGCTTGGTTCCTACTGAGGCTATTGCTCCAGGCAGGTGAGAAGGTAGGTAGATAGACCGGAATTTCAGCCACTTAGAGAGTCACCTGCCAACGTTTCTTATCGCTTATCGGAGATGACCTGCTGCTGTTCGCGGCACGCTGGCAGCCTGAGGTTTGATAGGGAGGGGTGCACAGTCCACTTGGACCGCTGCTGGCAGCTGCACACACACTGGTGCTCCTTGTCAGTGGTCCGTGGCATGGGGTCCTCAGCCTTCGGTGCCCACCTCACCTCGCGTGTCCAGGCAAGCTTGTTCCATGACAATACCCAAACGACTTTCCGACCCTAGCCTCTACGAGATCGATTGTCTCTTCGATACTGCCGCACTTTCGAACCACTCATCGATAAATAGCATCCCCTTGCACGGGACGAAAACCAGAAAAGGAAAAAGACAGAACAAACCTTTCTTGGTCGACTTCCACCATGGTTGGTCCAGCCTCCTCTCGCCCGGCTGTTGGCGAGCCTGCTGTTGTGCTTCACTCGCTCGCTACTTAGCGCCGACGTTGCTTTGCGCAGTCTTAACCTCGTCCTAGCTCCTTAATTTGCTGACTTTGGGCCTGTGGTCGAAGATTGGACGTTTGACACATTACGCATTCGATGCGGTGCTCTGTTGGTTCACCCTCTTTCTCCGTGCTGCTGTATTGTATCGTGCGCATATCGATCCGTCGGCTAACACTCCATTCTCTCTCCAGTCTCTGCCTTTCTCGCTGGAATGAAGCGATCGACCGGCCTGACGTGAGTTGTCGTGCTCCTCGATGCGGATTTGGCCTCGAATGCAAGACAGACAAGATACAGCGCGGCTGACATGTGCCCAATCTGGGAATCACCAGACCCAGTTTCAAGACGGACAGAGCTGCTGGCGAGAACAAGGACGTTTCGAAGTGGATCGACAAGTACCTCGGCGTTGGCGAGTGGGTGATGGATCAGTCGGTTGCCATCGCCGGCTCTAGCGGCTGGTTTGAACGTACGCGGTAAATCGACGTTGATGCAATACCCCGATTGACGAATTCCTCCGTCCTTTCATGGCGACGATTCGTTTTCGAAACCCTCCCCTCCCCTTATCTCCGCACACGTCAACCTCGGTCTTTGCCGCAATACAATGCTGGAATTGTTGGCGGCTGCTCGGAAGAATGTGGTATAAGGACACCGCTCGGCGGTGTGATGTGTTTCGTCTTTGCACGTTGGGTGGCCTGGCTCTCGTGGGTTGGTCTATTGCCGTTCTTGAACCTCTCGCTGTCTCGCTCTCGCTCTCTCATTCTCTATTGGCGTTATGGGCGAAATTCGGACATTCTGTAGCTGCATTCTGTGGATTACAAAGGAAACAAGAGTCGCCAGCCGGCAAGCTATTGGTTTTATCATTATCAGCAGCTTTTTTTCGGCATAGGCCACAACTCGGTCTCCCCCGCGTGCTACCCGTACAACCGGGGATTCTGGACTCCACTTTCGGGATCGTCTTCCGCGAGACATAGGCATAGCCGAGGTTACCGACCAATTCAGTGCGCCACAGTTACAGTTTCCTTGCGCTCCAGGCAACATACCTTTGATTGCTTCCCTCACGACGACGTCCGTCACTGCAACGTGGGGAACAAGCCAGATCTGCATTTGATCGTAAATTTCGATTGACGCCGATTATCTGCGGGGTATCCTATCCCTGAGCTGCCTTTGCCGTGTGACTTTCCTGTACCACTTTCCTATACCACCCTTCAATGCATCGGACTTGAGATTTTCCATGCAAACACGCGTTTAGTCGCTAGCACATTGTCCATGCTCTCCTACCAATCCATGAGAGTCTCGATACTTTCCACCTGCGCAACTTGCCACAACAGCGGTACCTCGGCCAGCGATGCATTTGCCTACACTGAACCAGCATTTGCCGGGCTAGTCAGTCTATGCGACGAAGTGCTCGTTGTGCTCCGCCAAGAACTCTGGCGGCACCTCATTGTAGCTGTCCCGTCTCGACGATGAGGTTTGTAGATACCCGACATGGGAGTGACCATCCTTTTGCTCTTCCAGCCGCGACACTAGCAAATCGGCAGGAACCTCATTGTCACTCTCGTCGTGATGGCTCTCCACCATGCTTGTGCCACCAGGCTCCGCTTGTGCCGTCGAATGCGGTTCACCATCACTGTTGTGCCAGGGTTCTTCGACATCTTCTATAGAAGCCGCTGCCTGGGGCTGTGGCAGACTCGCTCGAAGCAGACTCTGGGCTTCTTGGAAAGCCTCGAGCTCGGCCCCAATGGCACAAATCAAGAGATTCCAGCTCTTACGCTCGGCAGTCCTCAAATGTTCCCTCAGTTCCAGAATAACCTTTCCCATCCGCGGTAGCAGCGCCTGTACGCCTTCTTGCCGTGCTACCTGAGGTTGCTTGCCCACGGTTGCGGGACCGCCGCCGCCGCCGCTCAATGTCCGGCGCAAATCGGCTTCAAATTCGGTGACAAGCTTGATCGTTTCCCGCCATAGCTCCATACCTTTGTCGAGCGCATCGTGATCCTTGTCGACCTGCGCCTTACGCTTCTGCAAAAAGTCTACCTCGCTTTCCCACCAGTCCTTTGCCATGGCCAAAGTACGCCGCGCTGGTATCATACGGAAGAACTCGACTCCTCCAGGGGGGTCCTTAGTGCCATTAGCTTTTCCAGATTCGCTGCGTGAGACGGCTTCAATAATTCCTAGATCCAGTGGCTCGATGGGAGGCCGGCGCAGGAGGGATTCAACTTCTCCTTCAACCTCTTTCAAAGCGCCCCTGTAGCCGCTTAGACCAGCCTCTCGGCGATTACGGACATCTTCCATTGTTCGCTCGAGCCACCGTTGACGGTTCCGCATGCCAACCAACTTCTCCTCCAACTCGCGGATATCCCGGGCGATGGCGTTGTGTTGCTCCTTAAGGCCCCGGAGCTCCTTTGCCAGAGGCTCCTCTTCGTCGTCTGCCAAACCGTGGAGTTCGGCCGAAATGCTAGTCTTGCGAGTATCCAATTGATCCAGGTATGCAAGGGCCCTGTTCCTCTGGAAGAGGGACGACTCGATGTATTCGTTCTCCTCGGCTTTGAGATCGGCTAGAGCCGCCAACGCCCGTCGCAGCCCGCTACGGGCGGCACGGAGACCTTGCGGCCCTGGAGCCTTGGGCTGTCGCACAGGTATGATGTCGCCTCGAGAGGTGGCGCGCGCTGGCACGTCTAGGGATGCCATCATTCGTGATTTGGAAGTTGCTGTGGAGTAAAACGTGCCTGTTGGGGTGCTACTGCCGGAATCGCTCCATGTTTCAGGACCCCCAGCGCTGGAGTCGATATATTCACTGCCCGAGACCAACCCGGTGGCCTGCATGTCAAGCAAGAGTTGGACTTCCTTCTGAAGAGACCGTTCTCGATGTTGCAAGCTGCGCCAAACCGAGTCCACGCGAGATGCGCTTGAATCGTGAGACCCGCGGTCGAACAAAATGCTCCCAAGCGTAACCCGGCCGGCCGCCATCGCCTTGGTGCTATAACTGGTATCTGTTGTTCGCGCCCGAGTACCGCGCCTGCTCTGCGAGGCAGACGGCTTTAGCAACACGGAGGCAGCTATAGGAGGAGGCGGACCTGCAAACAAGGCCTTGGGCTTCAACTTGGAGACGGAGCCTTCTGGGCTGAAGGGGCCATCGTCCCATGGATGTGTAGGAGAGGGAGAGTGTCGTTTGGACATGGTGATGGGCGGGTGTGGCGATTCTGGCAGCAACGGAGTTTCATCGGGTCTCGGGGAAAGGTCGTCGAGGTCGTAGTCATCGGCGCGTCGGCTGTGAGGCGTGTGTAACGGAAGAATGGGGTTTTGCTGACGTGTGGGCGAGAATCGATCAAGAAAACTAGGGGAGCTGGGTGCCATCGGGAAGCGACAGAGCCGCTGATATAGCAGGCGGACGTGAGCAAATGTCAGCTAAGAGGTTGGCGAATAGATCACTGGTATAAGGTTGAGTTCGGCTGTGGGAGGAAAAGGTTAACGATACGGCGTCGAGATAAGTGATGAGCACAAGAATACAGCGTGGCAGGGTGATACAGAAAACGGTTGAGATATTGATGCACACCCAGGTGAGAAATGGATGCAGGCAACTGATTCCTCCTAGGTTGGTAGGTACGTAAAGGTGACAGGAAGTACACAGGTACCGCAGCAGACTTAGTACTAAGAGCTCACGAGCTTTGAGCATGTGCCGGCCGGCACGGGGCAGCACCTTTTGGTGTACCTATCTACCTAGGTGGGTAGGGGTAGAACTGGCCAATGCGAGACAGACGTCACCAGGCGGGGGGAGGGTTGGAAGCTGCTATCTACTTACCAGGTACAGACGCATTCTACAGCCTTTTTCATTGACAGTTTACTGTATAACGTACACACAGGTGCCTGCTTTTTCTTCTTCTCTTTCTCATTCTCATTCTCATTCTCTATATTATACTGCAACATGTCGCCAGTTCCTTGGCTTACTTGATTCCCAGCGGTTGACTTAGATTCCAGTCGTTTCTTCCTTTTGAAGATCTACCGCACCACATCGTGTTAGCCGGGACACTCACTTGGTCCAACTGGACGTATTTGTATGTACGTAATGCACAGCGACGATTCTGCCGCCAATAGCCGGAGCCTTTCTGTGTGTATTTATACACTCACGACACTAGTAGTGGTGGGTTGAGGTGGCTGGCGATGATGTGTATCGTGTCGAGGCCAAGTTCAGGCTGCCTGTTGCAAAAAAACCGACATCTACGACAGGCGGCTATTTCCTATCCTCCTCCGCCCCATGTCCTGCCCCGTGTATCCATGCTTTATCCCCGGCCGCGTTTGCACCCGCGTTTCCGTCTCGGTCCCTGCCCAGATCCACGTCCGCGCGTGTCCCAATTCCCCTCAGTCCCCGGTCCCAGACCCAGCCAGTCCTTGTTACAGTCCCTTAACGTCCCCATCCCCATCCCCATCTCTATCAACCGGTTGGCTGGACATAGAGTAGTTGGTCGATTAGTGTCCATTAGTCAGGACAATGCTTTAGAGTGGTTTTTCTTAGGTATGATGGAGACTTGGGGCATGTTGACCGCAGACAACAACATCAACAACAACAATACAGAGGGACAAGACAGCACGAGAGCCGGAGACAGAGAAGTCAAGCCGTACTCCCTTCACACGGACGTCTTCGCTTCTCTGTATGCCGTTCTCTACCGCATTGGAGAGGCTGCAAGTGACCCTGTCAAGGAAGATACAACGACGACGACGTCAACTATCTCCCGGCGGCACCGCGCTTCCCTTGACCTCCGTGAGCCGTTTGTTTCCACCCGTATCCTCACGCCTCTCTTTTTCTAGAACCCTTCTTCCCCCATTCTCTCCCTTCCTCTCCCCACCCTCTTCTTCTCGTGTTTTGTTTCTCAATCTAAACATCCCATCGTTGTTCGTCTGACCTTTAGCCAACTCATCTCATCCACGAGTGCTGCTGTGTTGTCTCGTCTCCTCGCGCTGTCCCGTCACCCGTGCACTCCGAAGCCTTGGCACAAAGAAAGAATGATGCACTTTCTGGGCCACCGGCGCTCGGCCTCGCAGCAGAGCATCGACCCAGAGACGCAGCAACAGCCGCAGCAGCAGTGGCGGCCTCATCACAAGCACCGGCTAAGCGCGTCGTCGGCGCTGTACCAGGCGGCACAGGCATTGGGCTCCATTGGCGTCCCTACTGCCGCCGCCACTGCCAACGCCGCCACTGCCAGTGCCAGCCTCCCGGCGGATGCTGCCACTGCCAATTCAAACTCTTCCCGCCCGCTGCTGCTGCCCAATCCGGTGCCTTTGTCGTCTGCCGTGTCATCCCACTCTCAGTCTCAGCAGTCGTCGGCGTCGTCGCAGTACTCGCAGCCCTCGCCATCCTCTCCCCAGCAGCAGCGGCAGCACCACCGCCAGTCTGGGTACTTCCAGCCCAACCACAACCACAACCATAACCAACCTCCTCTTGCTTCTGGCCCCGTTTCTTCTCCTCCAACCTCGTCTCTTCAGTACACCCCAGGAGCCGCGAGTGCGACAAAACCCGGGACTGGGTCATCGCTCCCCAACGAACCCCCCGTCGCCAACTTCCGCTGGGACGACGAGTACTACAACACCAGGGACAGGGACGACACCGATAGAGACAGTAACCCGGCCACGTTATCGGCCGCTGCCACGACCGACTCCGCTTCCGTCCGCTCCCTCCAGCCTCACCAAGCCCATTCCTATTCCCATTCCCATTCGCACTCGTACGCCCACTCGCATTCTCACTTCTCCAACAACACCGGCGCTCATTTTCGATCCCAGTCGTACTCTCAGCAGCAGCAGCGTGCCTCCATTCCCGCCGCTCTGCTTCCGGCCCATGGCCTGCAGCCGCACCGAGACTCAACCTACTCGCTGTCCGCACGCTCCACTGCGACTGAGACATCAGGGCCGCCGGGCCTTACCCCCTCCATCGCCTTGTTTCCGGACCACTCGTCTCCATCCCCATCGTCCTCTTCCGCTGCCGCTGCCATGAATCAACAACAGCAACAGCAGCAGTCGCCGCCACAATTTCAATCCGGCACCCCGCGGCGCGCCGGCACCTACAGCTCCCAGCACGAAGAATTGCACATGCCAGCGGGCATGATGCAGCATGGTCAGCTGTCGCCCCGCGAATACTCATCCTCGTCCACCGCCCCCGCCGCTCCCCATATCAAGCTGGACCAGGCATCGCCAAATGTCCCCCAGTACCAAAACACATCGTCGGTGCCCAACGTCTTGCAACCTGGCGGCCCCGGTAACCGCCCGCCAGTCCTTACCGCCAACACAGCGCCTACCTTGTCCACAATGCAGCCCCAGCAGCCGCAAGACTACCAAACGCCTTCGAAGCCCCCGAGCTTGAGCTTATCCCACAGCTACTCCCGCTCCTCCCCCGCTGCCGGCTACGAAGGTGCCTCGACCTTTGCGCCCTACACCCCTACCACCCCAAGCGGTTCAGGATCCCAGTTCATGTCTCCTCCAGACCAAAAGTACAATGCTCCCGGTTCGCAACGAAACATATCCAACACGCCCTTAGGCCTGGCCGATATCCGACCCCGCGCCGATTCGAGCATGTCTGATGGCGTGCCGGGGAGCGTCGCCTACGAGCTCGCCAACGCCCAGCCGGGTACCAGCAATTACCTCGCTCCTTGGGCTCTCTACGCGTTTGACTGGTGCAAGTGGCCCCCACAAGGCCACGGTGCAGGGAAACTCGCCGTCGGCAGTTACCTAGAGGACGGCCACAACTACGTATGATGCCTTCTACATGCCGCTGCTTATTGGACCCCGCTAACCCCTCTCTGCTTCCAGATCCAAATCCTCGATACCCAGATGGTGCCGACCCCCAACGATGTCTACCAACCAGGCACCCCCAAGTTCAACCTTGAATTTTCAAAGGTCGCAGAGGCCACACATTCTTATCCCGTGACTCGCCTGCTCTGGGAACCACCCTCTTCTCAGAAACAGTCAACCGATCTTCTTGCGACGTCCGGCGACCACCTTCGCCTATGGTCTCTCCCCTCCGAGAGCCCCGTATCGCAGAGCAACTCGATCACCCGGCAGGGCAGAGATACCGCTGTCACGAAACTGACGCCTCTCGCGCTACTTTCCAACTCGAAGACGCCTGATCATACGGCGCCGCTCACTTCGCTGGACTGGAATACGGTCTCCCCGAGTTTGATAATCACGTCTAGTATCGACACCACTTGCACGATCTGGGACATTCCGTCATTGACAGCCAAGACGCAATTGATTGCCCACGATAAAGAAGTGTACGATGTGCGCTTTTGCGCCAATAGTGTCGATGTTTTTGTGAGCTGTGGACAAGATGGAAGCGTCCGTATGTTTGATCTGCGCAGCCTCGAGCATAGCACCATCATCTACGAACCTACCGGCAAGGATGATCGAGGTATGCCCCTCCCCATGTCGCCATATCGGATCTTCTAAACTAACCTCGTGTTACAAGACGCCAATGGTGGACGCATCAGCCCCACGCTCGCGCAACAAACCATGTCGAACCCTCCCCCCCTGTTGAGACTGGCAACCTCTCCTCATGATACCCATTTGCTGGCTACGTTCGCGCAAGATTCCAACGTTATTCGAATCCTCGACGTAAGGCATCCCGGGCAGGCACTTCTCGAGCTGCGCGGTCATGGAGGCTCTCTTAATTCCATTGAGTGGTCGCCTACGAGGCGAGGAGTTCTAGCCTCAGGAGCAGACGACTGTCAGGTGCTGCTTTGGGACGTCTATAATAACAACCACTCGCTCAGCGGCGGCCCTCCTGCCAACGGTGCCGCCCAGCCGGATAACACGCGAAGCCCATATGCCAGCTGGCAGTGCGATTACGAGGTCGGAAACCTTGCGTGGGTCCCGCATCTCTCGAGCAACGACCAGGGGGAGTGGCTAGGAGTGAGTGCAGGCAGAGGCCTTTGGGGCGTTAAGACTTGTGGGCGGATCGGTGTCTGAGGGGCCCCGGGAACGACAAGCAGCATCCGTCTGACCGTCTTGCTGCCCTGTTCATAGAACTGGCGAGTTACTTGTGGTATATGCATCGCGAAGCCTGGCGTTTAGGGATGGGTCCCCGGGCTGGCTGTAGGAGAAAACTATCTGTGAGTCCTGTGGAGTAGTCGAGGTGGGGGTTACTCAACGCCCTCCGAGACTCAATAGGGTTCCTCGGTCGGTGACAGGGGAAAAAAAACCTGGGATGGTGGATGGCTATATCCGATGGAAATAGTAAGGAGACAAGAGTAACGGAATGCCGCAATCGTTCTGTGTTATTGGTGCCGCGTCTAATCTATCTGGCTGGATCTGTCATCCCTGACCTATCGAAGCATTCACCGCATTTGGCTCGGGCGTGGTTGTCCTAGATTCTTGCCCGAGATGTGCCTTCCATGCTGCTGTCCAGGGTGACGACTGCTTTGCCCCATATCTTTCGGTTTGCCATGTCTTTGAGGGCACGGGGGACTTGGTCGGGCCCGTGATAGCTGGTTCTAAAAATAGCAGGCTGTATCTTGTTGCTCTCTATCAGAGAGTGCAACTCATCCCAAATCATCTTTTGCTCGCCCGGGTATCGTCGCAGGCTCTCACCGTACCGCTGTCGGGCTAGGATTAGTCGATAGAATGGGGTTTAGCAAGTGAGGCGGCGCCCGGTAGGGCGAGGACTTACATAACCAATGAGTGAGGCCTGTTTCAATAGTACTCTATTCATGGCGATATGCTCCATCTTGTCGTCTATACCGGCAAAGCCTATGACTAGAACCTTGCCTCTGTGAGCAATGCACTTCAGGCTTCGATCGACGAGGCCAACGGGATCGAAGACGACGTCGACCCCTTTATGTTCAGTCAGTTCCAGTACACGCTCCCACCAAGCCGGTTCCTGGGTGTAGTTCAAACAGGGCTGGGCCCCGAACTCTGCGGCTACGGCGCACTTTTCCCAGGAGCCTGCCGTTCCGATGGCTCGGCACCCCATGGCCGTCGCAACCTGGACAGCCATTAGGCCGAGCCCACCTGCGGCTGCGTGCACAAGAACAGTCTGGCCAGGCTTGAGCCCTGCCCGGAGCAGCGATGCGTAAGAGACAGGGAGCGTGGCAGCTATTCCGGCGGCTTCGGGAAGTGTCTAATGTGACGGGATGCGGTGCAGCGGTGACGAGGCGGGAAGAGATATCACTTCGCTATACGACCCCGGGAAAGCTCCGAAGACTCTTTCGCCGGCAAGGAAGTGCGCATGCGGCGGAGCAGAAAGGATGACGCCAGCGAACTCCAGGCCTAGGACGAAGGGCGGCCGCACTAGGGCTCGGTTGTTCTGGTGTTTTCCTTTGACCTACGTCGTGGGCATTAGAGCTGTAGGTTTGACAGAAAGACTGGCCGTCTCCCACATAGAGAATATCTACAAAGTTCACCCCCGCAGCCTTCACTTGGATCAGGTACTCGTCTGAATTGGGGATCGGCCGGTCGACCTCTGATACTTTGATTTTATCCAGGTCCTGACGGTGTTGGTAAGCACATAGCTGATGAACAAAGTCAACCAGACACAACACCCTGCCCTGTCGCCTTACGTTATGTATCATGGAAACCGGAGGGACTGACAAAGACTACGACGAAGCCAGTTATTGCAGGGAAGGAAAGGACCAAAGACTCACAGTGACGAATTTATGCTTGATGATTGCCCTCGTCTTGTGTTCCGACATTTCCAAGGCTGGGAATCGGAGTACACCGGTGAGTTTTACTGTGTTCAAGAAAAACAACAGTCAACTTGAGACAGAGGCCCCCGAAAGCAGATGGCCCTGGCTATATCTGGAATTTGGGAAGAGCTCAGGTGAAGCATGTTTTTGATGGTGCAGCTAGAACGAGCCGAGGCATTCATTCGCCGGCTAGATATCCAAAGTTTGGAGCAACAGTGGTCTAGCTGTCACCGCAAGACAATACAGTGCCATTTCACATCCTCCATATCTTTCCACCTGCAAACCAGAATTTCTTGATTAACGACAAGTGTTGATGGGGTTGACTCTATGCCTTCTGCTGAAAAGAACGAAAAACAAACAGGAAACAAGACCCAAAATAGCAGGCATTACATCCATTCACTCCCCGTAGAGGACACCCAGCTGTTGCCAGTTGGCAGCCAAAGCTGGAGCCGCTAGTCCTGATGCAGACGTCTTTCGCGTTAACCTTGGCCTTCTGGTCGTGGGTTTGGCTTGCCTGTATACATATCCTAAGCTTTCTACTGACTATCCTCCATCTTACCTCACTTCATCAATCCTCCGACGCGGAAGGAACCCCCCCGTGGCTCCTTACATCTTGGTTTCTTTCTACTGATCAATTCGGGTCTATACCTTATTGGCCAAACCCTCGCAAGAAGAATTCCTATTTATATCCTTGCTTGCTGTTCCACCCTCTGGCAGATTCGCCTCGGACCGACATCAACTGCTAACAAATCTCGAATTGAAACCTCCACGTCTTCAAGATGGCCTCCAGCGACCATAATCGCTACGATGACTCGGAGGAAGAGGACGACTTCAACCCTGCCCCCGCCGATCTGTCCGACGAGGAACCCGACCACGACGCCACCAACAAGCACGCACGCGAAAGCAGTCCCGTTGCCGACGACGACCACGAAGCCCCTGCACCTTCGAAGTCGAGAATTCCAGACGACGACGACGAAGACGAGGAACAGGATGAAGATGATGCTATCCAAAATGACGATGAAGAAGACGAGGAAGAAGAGGATGATGAGGACGAGGACGATGTACAACAGGTAAGCTCACTCTCCTGTTTGCGCCGTCTCATAGCTTCCGCGTATCCTTCCGCATTGCACCAGAAAAACCTAGCTACAAGTCAGGCGCGACTCAGACCTCTCGAACTGTGTGAGTATGGACTGATTCTGACGTTGCAACCTCAAGGGACATCGCCGCAAGCGCAGAAAGGACCGCCGCGCTGCCTTCTTCGATATCGAAGCCGAGGTCGACGACGAAGAGGATGGCGAGGATGAGGAGAAAGACGGTGAGGAGATAGAGGATTTCATCGACAACGCCCATCCCGACGATATTGCCGAAAGCGGAGGTCTCGATGATGACAGACGTCACAGAGAACTCGATCGTCGTCGCGAGATGGAGGCGAGCATGGATGCTGAAAAGCAGGCCGAGATTCTTCGTCAGCGTTACGGCAACCGCCGCCCGAACAAGGGGTTTGGAGATTCGGCTGTCGTTCCCAAGCGTTTGCTCATGCCCAGTGTCGATGATCCTACTATTTGGGCCGTCAGATGCAAGGAAGGGAAAGAGCGGGAGGTCGTTTTCTCCATCATGAAGCGTGTCGAGGAGAGGATGGGCACGAAGGACGAACTGGCCATCATCTCGGCCTTCGAACGCGGTGGCCCAACTTCCGTTATGAAGGGTTACATCTACGTCGAAGCCAACCGTTCCACCGATATCATGGTGGCTCTTGATGGCATGTTCAACGTCTACCCCCGCTCCAAGATGATCCTGGTCGACATTAAGGATATGCCCGACTTGCTCCGTGTCACAAAGACACCCACCCTTGAGCCTGGCGCCTGGGTCAGACTTCGGAAGCCTGCCAAGCACGCCGGCGATCTTGCCCAAGTCATCGACGTTACCGAGAATGGCCTCGAGGCCAGAGTCCGCTTCATCCCCCGTCTTGACTACGGAATGAGAGACGACGCTCTCGCTTCCGCCCTCACCCTCGATGGCAAACGAAAACGGCCCATTGGCATGGCCGGACCGCGGCCCCCTCAGCGTCTTTTCAATGAGACTGAAGCTCGGAAGCGGCACCCTAGGCACATACAAGGCAATCCGACCACCAAGGTATGGAACTACATGGGTGACGAGTTCGAGAATGGCTTCCAGGTCAAGGATATCAAAATCCAGCAACTAGTGGTCACAGACGTCAACCCGACCCTGGAAGAAGTCACCAGATTTGCCTCTGGTGCAGAGGACGGTACCGAGAACCTCGATCTCAAGGCCCTCGCTTCCAGCCTTAAAGACAGCAACATCAATGTCACTTACCTGCCCGGCGACATCATTGAGGTCTATGAAGGCGAGCAGAAGGGCGTTGTCGGAAAAGCTACCAACGTCCAGGGTGACATTGTCACGATGCAGGTCACGGAGGGAGTGCTGGCGGGCCAGGTCATCGAAGTCCCCACCAAGGGTCTGAGGAAGCGGTTCAGAGTTGGAGATCACGTCAAGGTCACCAGCGGCAGCCGATTCCGTGACGAGGTCGGTATGGTTGTCAAGATCTCGGAAGACAGAGTTACCTTCTTGACAGACCAGACCAACACGGAAGTCACGGTTTTTAGCAAGGACTTGCGGGAAGCAAGTGACATTGGTGGACAGGGCTCGCTGGGCCAGTATGAGCTCTTTGACCTGGTTCAGTTGGACCCCACCACGGTCGGTTGCATTGTCAAGGTTGATCGCGAATCGGTGGTCGTGCTCGACCAGAATGGAGATACGCGGCAAGTTATGCCGTCGCAGATTGCCAACAAACTTCCCAAGCGGAAAATCGCCGTTGCTGCTGACAGGAACGGCTCCGAGATCAGACTCGACGATGTGGTCCGAGAGTATGGCGGTCAACAGCGTCAGGGCAAGATCATTCACATTCATCGCGCCTACGTTTTCTTGCACAACAACGACAGCAACGAAAATGCCGGCGTCTTCGTCACCAAGGCTGGCAACGTTAACACCATTGCCGCCAAGGGTGGACGCGTACTTTCGGCTGGCCCCAATCTGGATCAGATGAACCCTGCCATGAAGCGCAACCCTAACGGCTCCGAGAGCAAAATGGCGCCGCCCAAAAGTTTTGGAGGACGAGATCGTGCGATTGACAAGACCGTCATCATCAGGAAGGGTGGTTACAAGGGCCTCCTGGGCATCGTGAAGGACGCTACGGATACCCACGCCCGTGTGGAGCTACACACCAAGAGCAAAACCATCACTGTGCCCAAGGATCACCTCAGCTTCAAGGACAAGATCACGGGTGCCAAGATCGAAATTAATGGCCGGGGTCGTGGTGGCCACAGTGGTCCTCCTGGGGGCGGTCGTGGTGGACATGGAGATTGGCAGGGAGGCAGAACACCAGTCGCCTCCAGCAGTTCCGAGAGAACGCCCGCTTGGGGTTCGAGAAGTGAGTAGAAGCCCAACGCCACTTCCTCCGTTGAGTGTGTTGCTAACATAGACAAGCCCCCGCGCCGACTAGCGGCCGTACTCCGGCTTGGAAGTCGAGCGGCCCGGATTACTCCGGGTCACGTACACCGGCCTGGGCCGATGGGTCCCGAACTGCCTACGGCGATGGAAGCCGTACCGCGTATGGCGGAGGATCGCGGACGCCGGCATGGCAGTCTGGTGCCAAGACACCGGCTCATGATGCCTTCGGGTTGGGATCGAAGACACCTGCATACGGAGGAGGGGATGCCTGGGGTTCTGGCTCCAAAACACCCGCATATGGTGGCTCTGCACCGACGCCGGGTGCCAGCGGAAGCGACTCATGGGGATACACGCCCGGACAGTCTGGCTACGATGCTCCGACGCCCGGCGGAGCCCTTCTTGGTGCGCCAACGCCAGGCGCACTCAATGCCCCCACGCCTGGTGCCTACTCGGCGCCAACCCCGGCGGCCGCGAGCGCCCCGACCCCCGGCGGCGGATGGCAAGGCGGGTGGGGTGCCGACTCGGCCCCGACGCCTGCTGCAGGTGCGCCTACTCCCGCTGCCAGTGGCTTCACCTCGTCATCTGCCTATTACGGCGCGCCTACACCTGCAGCATATGGCGCGCCCGAGACGCCGGCAGCAAGTGGGCCCAGATACACCGATGATGACTAGACGCGAGCGCTGGAACATGGTTTCTGATGCTCGCTCGTTGGCTCGAAGTTGTATTTCACGCGGGGAAGTGAGCAAGGTTGTATATTACTCGGCGTTCATGTAAAAGAGGGACACGCGTAATAAGTTAAGCGCACTTAAAAAATGACACAGTTGGCCTTCGAATTGTGCCTTAAAACGATACCTTCAATGTTCCCCAACCTTTCAGTTTGAGACAGTTCGGATCAAGTATAATCCCGTGCATGAGAGCACAGGATATAGCTTCAACACTCTTGTTTTAACTTCAAAGACCCAGACTCGTGTTGTGGTGACGAAGTAGAGTCAACTGGGTTTCTCTTCGCCTCCGCTGCCACCCGGTATCAGGATTACATGCTGCGAACAGAATTCTCCAACCAGTCAACTAACTGCCTTAGTCTGTCTCGAAAGTTACCACTACAATCTCCCTGCGGTCAGTGAGCAATATTGGTACCGGCTGTGACGCGTTCATGCTGGGCCGTACAACCCCTGCCTCCGGAAACATATTATTATGCCATGGCCACCCACCATTTTGATAATTATTTACGACCGAGTTTCATCATGTTCACTCCTTGCCATTCATTCGGGTGACGTGACATAGTAAGAGATCAAGCATGAGAACACATAAGCATATTTATTTCCGTCTCTCTCACAATCCGGATGACCCATTCGAACTGTGCAAAATGAGTTGTATTCAAAGTTGGTATGAGGCTAAAGTGAAGCTGGCCCTGGCCGCGGCCACGGGCTCTGAACGAAATGAAGAAGGAAAAGTTGACCATACGACCCCGCTGCGTAAACTCCTCGACACGCCCCTACTACCTCCGACACACCGCCAAAAGGGACAAGCCGTACTTCTGTTCTCAAAGTAAATATAAATTCGATCCCACCTCTTCCGTATCTCTCTTTCAGGATGGTGTGGCCTTCTCTGCTGGCAGCGATGGTGGTTGGTTGGCGCACTCGGAACAAATCCTCAGGCGATGCCAAGCATTTGCAAGGTTACCTCGCTGGTTGTAAATGGCCTCATAGCTCTCAGGCTGCGAGTTGTAGGCATCGTCTGTCGCCTTGACCAGAAGAGTAGAGCATTTTTTGCTTCCTACCCCGGGCTCACCCAGAGGCACGATGCCCTTATACCTCCAGCGCTTCCAGGCCCACGACTTGTGGCCGGTCTTCGGTGGAAGGGTTTCCTTATCGTCGAGAAGCTCAGCCTGGTCCCAGGTTTTGCCGTTGTCGAGGCTCACATCGACGCGCACTATCCTGCGACCGCCGCCAGAGTAGGCATATCCCATAAGAGAGGCCTCGCGGGCGTCGCTAGTCTTCGCGTCCGACGCCGGGTCCCTGGTGGATTCCTTCCAGTCACCTAGCCGGACGGTTGTAATGGCGCTAGTGATGGGCATCTCTTGAATTGGCGCTGCGCGATCCCAGTCGGGGCTTGTCTCGTTTGGACCAAAGCACTTGTAGTCTTTGCGCTGCCACTGACTGTGACTCTCCTCGTCGGAAATGGTGATCTGGCTCAACCACTTGACGGAACGAGCGGCGACGTGGCCGGGCACAAGAGCACGGAGGGGATAGCCATGATCTCGCGGCAAAGGTTTGCCATTCATCGAGTAGGCTAGCAGAACGTCGCCGCGGGGGTCCAGGGCAGACTCGATGGGGATGGATGCGCCATATGCCTCCAGAGCCGAGAACTGAACGTGCTTTGCTTCCGAATCTCCCGTCATAGCTTGCTGAACAGGGAGGCCGGCGTCGGCGAGTACGTCGGAAAGCCTGACGCCCTCCCATTCAGCGCAGGAGATGGCGCCTACGTTCCACTGGAGCCCGTTGGTCTTCCGAGCATTGCGCGTCATGTCACTTCGTCGATTGCCGGAGCACTGGAGCACCGCCACAACGGTCGCAGGCTTGAACTTGGTCTTGAGGTCATCAAGGGTGTACTCCTTGATGGATCCGTCCAGAAGCTCAATCTTGAGGGTGTAGTTGGAAGTGTCTTCGACCTGAGGAACCCACATGTGGTTGCGTACGTAAAAGAGCTCATTGGGGGTCAGGTAGCTGTCAGCGAGGCCTTCCACTGGCGTTTCCGCATTGCGAGGCTTGGGCGTCAGGGTGATGAGCCTCGGGTCACGGCTTGGGTCGTGCTTGAAGGGGTCCTCTATCTCCTCAGCGGCGGGCTTTCCATCGACCAGGTCATTGGGATCGATGAAGCCAATGTGGTACTGGTTCAGGATCTCGTACACGTGGGGCGATTTGTGAATGGTAAAGATGTCCCAATAGGGATCGATGCTCCCTCCGGCAGCACGGAGGATGACATCACCTCCGGGATGAGCTCCAACCCATTCGGTTATGTCGTAGACCTTGTCGCCCTGAGTAACCCATGGGCTCTGAGACTTGGCATCGTGCTTACGGACCTCGGAGAGGGCGAATCGGGGGAGGGTCGGGTCGCGGTCGTCGGTGATGGCTGCCGGGCCGGAAGCATCCACCACATCACCTTCGTGGGGGTGAAAGGGCTCCGAGAGGCCGACAAAGAGGGAGAGGAGCCCGCCACTAGCGAGGAGAGCGTGAACGGTGGCCGGGCCCTTGCGGCGTGGGGGCTCGCGTCCGCCGTCTCGCTGGGTACTTGCTGGGTGTCGAGGGCCCTCACGGTGATCGGTCGAGCGCGTCGAGCAAGAGGAGGAGGGCGCGGATGTCGGTCGAGAGGGGTGTCTCGAACAAGCCGAGGCGTGCAAGAGACGGCATCCTAGTGGAAGAGGAGGAGGAGGAAGGGGGCCAGCAGTCGCAGAGGCGTGTAGGGCGGTTGGAGGGCGGAGAAGGGGCAGGCCAGGAGGACTCAAAGGGACGGGCCGCCGGGTCGAGAGCTGAAAAAGCCCGCTAAACAGACGCCGCGGCGCTTGCATTTAGAATATTGACAAGGTGAATGGCTGGATCGGGCGAGATGGTGCTTCGTTTTGGTGGACGACGACGTTGAGAGCGCGGCTCTGGTGTGGAGCTTGGACGATGATGTGACTGACCGGGGCGATGGCGTGATTACGCCTTTTTTGACTGTATGGGCCTTTTTGTGCGAAGAAAAGTCGGTGGAGTGGAGACGTCGTCTTCATAAGCCAGTGTATCTTGCATAATATTGGTGCATAAGTCTTATGCTCAAACGCTACGTACTGCTGAAAGGGGCCCGTGCTCGGTGTAGGTAGCCCGTCCTACACAGGGGGAAAGAGACCGTGGGAGAAAGAGAGGAGAGAGAAACAGAGAGGAATGGGAAGGGTCTTTTCTTTCTTACTTACGTCCTGCGGCAACCACCCTCTTCACGTTGACCGGGAACTCAACTTAACACTTATGGTCTCAACCCTCGCCATCAGGTTCTCACAGCCGACGGTAAACTCGAAACCAATGGCATTCGTGCGTCGTCACACGACGCCTACACAGTAGGTACGTGTTGCCCGGAGGAGACCGATGACAGCCGCGAGTCCAGCCACGTGGACGCCGAATGCCCGCTGCAGGCCGAACCCGAGCCTGATCCCCGGTACGTCTCGACCATCGACTTGGTCCCTGTTAGTCGCCGACGCGATGGGGATGGTGTCCTAGTTGTCTGCTCCCCCGCAACTCTATTTGAAGTTGGTGTCGTCTGTATCCAGCCGAACCCGCCGGTCTAACGAAGCAGACTCGACTGACTACCTTGTATTCTTGAGATGAAGTTTGTCATGCCAGGAAAATGTCAAGACTTTTGCAAGTTTTACTATACTGTTTGTGGCGGGTTGCTAGGCTAGAACTAATGTCAAGAGATTATACCAACACTCTGTGTGGTTTGTAGCGACGTCAACCTGACGGCATGGTTGGTTCTTAACCGACATCGCCATCTGCAATGCACCGCGCTCTACGACTTGCTGCCCTGAGCTTCCTCAGATCCCCCGGCCTTCTTCCGCTCCTGTTCTTGGGTCTTCTTTTTCTTCTTGCCGGCTTGCCCCTGTCCCGATGGTTCTGTAGCATCACGCTTCCGCTTCCCGCCGCCGGATCCAGTGCTGCCCTCCCCCTCTCCTTCGCTTTCTGGCACCAACCCGCTTGGATCGTCCTCACTCACGCTGTCCTCGTCTCCACTGTAACGATAGGTTGGATCGTGGGGCTGGAAACCCCGGAACTGCTTGCGCTTCTTCTTGCGGATGGTGCCCGAGTTGTCCTTGGCCCCATCACCGCCATCATCACCCTCTTCGTCATCTTCTTCTTTCTCCTTGTCCTCGTCCTCCGCCTCGCCCGTTTCTTCATCATCATCGTCCTCTTCGTTATCAACCACCACATAGTCTTCCTCTCCGTCATCCTCTTCGCTGTCATCATCCCCTCGGTCTTTCTGACGTTTATATGGCATCCCCCAAACGTCGTCATTGTTTTCATTGTTCGGATCGTGCACCCATCTTGACCATGGGCGTTTCCAGTGCATATCTGTTGGGCACATTGTTCTTTCGAGCTCGGGATTTGATCTGACAAAGCCGTCTCTGATTTCATTCAGCTTCAGATTGCCCTTTCGAATCCACCCGACCCTGCTTGGCAGAATAGGCTCTCCGTCGCGACTGAACCTGACACGGCCCTCTTGTGGTCGGATTCGACAGCTTCTCGTCGGATCCGAGTGAGCCTGCAAAACGGGGTAAGAAAGGCCCTGTTAGCTAGCTGCTTGCCGATCACAACGGTGTCCAAGGGCCTTAAAGTACTCACATCTATTTGCTCCTGCCTGCTGGGATCGCCTTCGGGGATCTTTGCCTTGGATACTCGATTGGGTGCCTTGCGAAAGCAACGTGAGCAGTACATGTTGTCCTCTGCATCAAAGCTTTGGGCGGGAGCCTTGATCTTTGGATTTGTACCAGAAAATGACTTCTGGCCCGGTGCCGGCTTGCTATCTGGCTTGCCTGGGGGTTTCCCCGTATTTCCCGTATGTTTCCCAATCTTACCTACGGTGGTTTTAGGCTTCAAGGCCGTGCCACTCTTTTGCTTCGGTTCGCTGGTCGTCTGCGTTTCGGGCCGCACCTGTGGATGAGCACCCTCCGGACGAACACCCCGTGGAACATCATCTTCTTTGGGCCGAGTTCCCTCGGGATCAAGACCCTGGCCGGGAACAGTGTCGAGTCCCTGGCCGCCGGCCAGGCCTCCTCTAGCTCCAGCTTGGCCCTGAGGCTGAACGGCAGGACCAGCAGTCGCGGGCTTTTGCCCGGCCGTTACTCCCTGCCCCAGCCCCGGCTCCAACCCCTTCGACTTGAGCACTGGGGGCACCTGTCCTACCATGGGATGCTTTCCTTCGCGTATTCTCTGTTGTTTCCGCTCCTCAAAGGCAGCCTGTAGGTCGATCTTTATGTCGCGCGGCACTCGCGGCTCAAAGTCTTCGGCGGCATGCGCTATTTCCATGTGTTGGTTCCATTGCTTCTGATTCATGAAGCCCACCATGGCGCCACACTTGTCAAAGTGCGGGCACCGCTTGTCTCGTCGATCCAACGCTCTCTCGTTGTCAGGATCCCAAAGACTGTGGCCTGCGTAGAAGGGCTCACGGTTTACAATGGGCGGCGGCGGCCCCTTTTCGGTCAAGACGTCCCAAAGCTGGTAGACGTGGCATTCCATATGCGCGACTTGGTCTCTCCTGTCCTCCCACTCCCCGGACTCAGGGTTATCCTCGCGCCCATCCTCGGGCCTCTCGAAAGAGAGGTGGCAGAGCGGGCATTTCCTCTGCGGTCGGCCACCGTGGTTCGTCTCGAAATGCCCCAGGATCTCCGACGGCGTCAGACCGAAAAGGGGTTCGCGACAGCCGGGCAGTTTGCATTCAGACGGCGGGTCTTGCGTCGGTGTCGGGCCCGGCCTCTCGTGCCACATCAGAGGATAGCTCAGGTAGCGAGTAGGCTCATTGGGCCGGCGCTGTTTCCGGACCAGCGCCGTGGACGCACCCTGTCCCACGTATAGAGGGTCCGTGAGCACGTCCTTGTCTTCCCAGTACGTCTCCGGATAGATTTCGTAAGGAGTCGCCTTCATGGGGTCTCTCTTGTCGCACTCGAAAATGTGCTTCTTGACACTGTCGATTGGCTTCTGCCGCTTGTCCTCGACGAAGTGGTGTTGGCAATACGGGCAGAAGCAGCCCATCGTACCGTAATAGCCTGCACAGTACGTCCGGTGCCTGTCAATGGACTCGTCTGTCATCTTCTTCAGGGAAAGACCACACTTGGTGCAATGCGGCTTGTTCTGGTGAATGGTGCCGCGGCACTTGTGTGGATACTCGTCAAAGGGCGCGAATTCTTTTGCGTCTTGCCCCGTCTTCCATTCGCGATGCCCGCACGCCTCACAAAAGGTACACAGGCCAGCCCCCTCGGCCAGTGGCACGCAAACTCGGTCGTGATGCTCCCGCTCGGTCCGGCTGCTGAGCTGAATGTGATCGCGGCCGCAGCGATCGCAGTAGCGGTAGTCCGACTCCTTCTCGTTGGCCTTGGGCGGCGGCCCTGGCCGAGGCAAAGGCCCGGCTGGGAACCGAGTCCGCTCCATGATCTTGAATGAAGACAGCGGCGGCGTCAACGGCGCGGCATGTTTGAGTGGTCTTCCAGGAGTCGAGGTTCGTAACGTTTGGGGACGCGAGCTTAGTTTTTGGGGTTGTTCCAGTATCTTGCGGAGCTGCTCCGCGTGCGCGCTCTTGTAGTGTTCTTCCTTTTGTTTGCCAGACCAGAACTGGAAGAGCTGGAGGTCACACCAGGGACACTTTTGCCCGGCGTGCTTCTCTTCCAGATGCTTCACAAGATTCTGCTCCTCTTCCATGCGGTAGGTGACGTTGCACCCCTGATATGGGCACTTGCAGATGCGATCCAACACTAAGTTGCGGGTGTTCCACAATGTGCCCTGCATCTCGTGTTGCTCCGTGGCCGTGAGCACATTCTTGGTGATCATGGGCACCCGGCTTCCCCCGGTCCGCAAGATTGACTCAACAGGGGGTGCGTTGATCGGGAAGGACGGATGGTAGATGCCGTTGTCGTAGACGCTCGGCTGTGTGGCCCAACTCCTTTTTCGAAGATCCTCTTCGGGTGCCTTTGATTTCGCTCGGCTCGCCTCTCCCGGCCGCGTCTGGGCGGCGACTGGTTGGCTCCAAACAGGCTGAGCAATGGTAGGGAGAGACAATTCTGGACGCAGCGGCGTCACTTGGCCATACCGAGGGCCCCATTGGCTTCTGGTATCCAGCTCGCTGGCGACGCTTTTCACTACAGTCCAACTGGTTAGTGGCTAAGTCATGGAGAACTCCAGGTGCACGATGTGATATACATACCAAAATTCAGTTCATCGTTCTTCCATATTGTGACACGCATCGTTTTAGCAACAGAGAGTCGCTGGACCATGACCAACTCCCAGTCGGGAGCATCCGGTCGGAGGACGAAGTGAACCGGGTTCCATTGACCGGAGCTGCCATTCTCGAAAATGGGCTCTAGGAGTATGCTGTCCTGTTGGGGATCAAACTGCACCCTGGCGTCGTGTTCGTACAGAAGCTGGACCCTGGCTCTGAACTTGTCCATCGTGTCTGAGCTCACCTGGAACTCGGCTGAGCCATTCTTCTCGTCCGGCGTCTCTATAATGCACGTGTCGCCACTCCCATTGAAGGGTTGAATGACAAAGAGCCGACAAGGCTCCCTCCTGTTGTCAACAGAATTGGCGATGAAGTTAGAAAGCGCCCCTTGAAGTTGGGCGTGGTTCTGAACGGTGAAGTCCCGAGGGTTCCATGAAACCGGCTTGTGATCCCCCGACGGATTCTTGATCATAGGGTTGAAGTAGTCGACTCCACGCCAGAGGCGATACGAGATGTTTGGGTGCAGCGTTAGACCTCTGGTCATCACATTGACTTTTTCAAGTGCACTGGGGTAATGGTCCCCAGAGCCTGACTGGCGACGGCATTCTCGGTCCTTGAGCGCGGTAGCCGAGCTGGTGACGCCCCCGGGCAAGTAGAAGACGACCGAGTTCTCGGGTAAGGGGTGGGTTTCAACCTCAAATGGCTTCCCCTTGGCAAAAACAGGATGCATCATATCCAAGAGCCTTCGGTGCACTTCGATACCGCCGTACCAGTGAGTTGAAAATGTCCCAGTACCTCCGTGTTCGGAAGAGATGATGATGTCGAAATGGTTTGCACTCGGCCGGTCTGGCGTTCCCACTAGGACCTGTTGCGCCGTGGTAAGGAAGGGCATGTACTGGTTGACGCCCCAGGGCTTTGGCGAAGGATATCTGCTGCCTGTGGGCTTGGGGTCAAAGTACAGTTCCCGGGACGGAATGTTGCAATACGAGACATTCTCATGTCCCTCGTCGTCGGCCTGGCGCAGCTTGATCAACGAGGTCGAGAAGCAGGAGTCTTTGGGCTCCCATTCCGCTGGTTTCGACTCGCCGACGCGAAGCACGAACCAGGCGCAGTTGAGGTCGGACTTGGCTTGTTGTCTCATACGGTTCGTCACAGCACCGTTTGGTTTGAGCGGGATGCTGTCGTTGAGGTGCTTGGTGACCCGTCTGGAGCTCCTGTCGAACTCGACGAGCACTAGATCACACGCATCACATTGTCGGAGAGACAAGAGCTTCCTGGAAGCTGCTTCAAACGTGGACAGGTCGTCGGGCTTGAACATGATCCGACCCTGGTAGCCGTAGAGGGGGACACACTCATCCACCCGACGAGCTGCAGCTTGCTGTTGATCAAATCTGGCCCTCATCGTCGGCCTGCTCGCGGTGGACCCGGACACACTGACAACGTTCGCTCTCGGCCCTGGAGTTTGGCGTATCGAGCTGGCTGCTGGGTGCTGGTGTCCAACACCAGGTCCACTGACCCGAGTCCCTCTATCGGGATGTGCAAGACCTGTCATGGTGAGATTGCCACGGACATCGTCCTCTTCGAAATCGTCGTCAAGTGCCTCGACAATTTCGGGCAGTTGTCGTTGTCCAGCGAATGCAGAGGTACGGGTATGCGACAGAGACCCCGCGTCTCTCATCTCCAGGTCATCGCCATCATCGTCGTAGCCTCCACCTCGGAGGCTTAGTCCTTGGGTAGCGATGTTTTCTGGCATCTGAGAATCCGGCACCGCGAGGGTGGTGAAAGAAGCTTCAGCTCCTGTAAAGGAAAAGAGGAAGTATCAGCAAGCTGCCCATGATGCGCGAGCCGTTCACCAACCTCTCATGTGATCGTGTCCGTAGTTTCTATGATTGTGGGCCGTGAGGAAATGTAACGGAGGGCGAATCTCGACGTCACACATCTCATCCCCGTCGTCCACGTCAAAGTCTGGCTTTGCATACTGAAACAGCAAAGACATGATGGGTTCAACCGGCAGACCAAAGTAGAGCATTGTGAGCTTCGTCGCGAACGAGAGATGGCAGTCTTTGAATCTACCAGCAATCAGGCTCCAGTATCGCCTGGTGTTGCTTTCCTGGCAGTCCCTCAGACTCCGAGGTTCTGTGGCAGTCAAGAAGAGCTTCCGTTCCTGGGTTGTGAAGTACAAACCCAGTATGTCTTCTGTCCGCAGAGTGGGCTGGGCAAGCAGATCCTTGAAATTGTCGTGAACGGCCTTCCAGTCGTCGTCGCTTGGCCTGATGAGAGCATTGTATCGTTCCTGAGGTTCGGGAACCCCCAGTTTAGATTCTGCCATGGTTGCTGTTGGGAAGTGCAAATGGTTGTAAATCTGTTTGTAGCCTGATGAGACCTGGAGATCAGGGGCATAAGTTGAAGGGGGAACGAGGACGACTGATATGAGACGTGTGCTGTCGTGCTGGTAATGCTGTTAAGAAACGATGCTTTAATATCAGGGACTTGGCGACAAGTAACGGGGTAAGGCTATTTTCACGAGGACGAAACAAGGGATGGTGTTTGTTTCGAGGATTCGATTCTTTGACCTCTTCCGAGGAGGTCGATAGAAGCCTCTGTCTTTGGTGATGGTGACCACCACATCCTTATTGTCTCTTGAAAGGGAGGTACGGAAACGGCCAGGCCCAAGGGAGAGTAGAGAAGCAAACGAGTCGCCAGTCCTTTCAAGAAGGAGAGAAAAAGAACCGGACGATCGAGGAGGCAGGGGATATGACAAAATTACGGATCAGTTGGTGTTCTTTACATTGTCCATGCTGCGTTTGTTTGATCCGAGATTTACGTTGGCGTCGCCTGGAAGCCCATACGAGGCCAGGGACCGTTGATGCGGGCCGTTACACACGGCTTAATAGCCTTCTTGTTGGCTGACATGAAGAAGGCGTCCTCAGAGTCTCGGCTGACCGCCGAGATTAAGTCTGGAAGATGAGGGAGTCGCAGCAGCCATACACCTACATAGGATCCTGGCGTCGGACGAGTCAACCAAACAACACAACGAGGGGACAAAAGGCATTGTTTCCAATCCGGAAAGGTGGAAGTACGTATCCGTCCTTCCACTGATCTGGAACGGCACCCCGTCTGGCCAATGGCCAGTCACGTGCGGGTGGCCGGAGTGCTATTTACCTAGGTACCTAGGTAGTCAGCCCTCATGTGAGGTACCCAAGGTAGGTACATCTGTACTAAAAACAAAATCCTCAGGTATGTGGTAGGATACCTAGGCGGTACCTATCCGTACCTGAATTGGGTACCCCAAATGTACAACAATATCATCGCTTTCTCTTCATTTTATGCCCCCTTACTGACGTCCGTCTCACAACAGTGACTGCAGAATAGCCTACGGATTGCATAATGAACACAAGGGATAATTGGCTAATGACGAAGCCTGCCGGGTAGAGTATCGGATTGCGATGTCCATCGATTGGCCTTAACCTGGGCTCCGCTCCAACTACCTCACCTTACATGAAGATACCATACCGAGGGACAGTGGATTGTCAAGGTGTGAAAGGCTTTCCGCACATTGCGCGTCGCCTTTCCTGGAAGAGAACAAGGAGCCACGGGACCGGACCGGGCCCGAGGAGGGCAGGGAAAGAGAGAAAAAGCTAAGCCCACTTCTTCTGTCGTCGGCAGACACAATTGACAACTGTTCGTGGTGTTCAGCGGCTGGGTTGGTTCGCTCTGAGGAACCCAGAAGCTTCCGGCCACAGCTGCGCTTGCGTTTCCCACACAGGCGGAGGCGCATGCATGGCATGCCAGACGACGGAGGGAAGTCCTACACTACCATAGCCCATAGTTCTGTGAACCCTTTCATGTTGGCGTATACATGGCTTCCAGGCCACAGTTTGGGTTAACGCTTTGTATAGATTAACATGCTTCTCCCACAATACCCATCTGGAGAAAAGTGCGGAGTTTTGGGCTGCGCTGCTACCGTCCAACGCAATGCTGGCATCCACCCAGTGGCTCGAGTCGGCGGGGAAGTGTCTTTCCCTACCTTACCTACGTTACCTAAGTAGGTATGTAGGTAAATAGGTAACATTTGGCTCCCGCCTCCTGTTTTCGCAACCCGCAGTAGTGGCTACATCCTCTTCATCTTCCATCTGATCCAGACTGCCTCGTATCTGATTGTATTGTTTCCTTCCAGCAAGGAATCGATTTCGCTTCCCGTGAACCCGCTTCCTTCTCCTGCCCCGAGGAGAACAATCACCCCGGAATCCGCACACCATGACTTCGCAAGACGGCTCCCTCTTGGATGTGCTGAGGTCCGTAAGCCAAGTTGACTGTGACACTCTTGACGTTGATGGTATGCCGGGCCTTTCCTCTAGCGCGAGACACTGACTTCGCAGGTGCCCATCGCATACAACATTAATACTGACTTAACTACAGTCGCTGCGGAGCTGGGTCCCTTCAGAGACCACACGTCCAACCAAGCAATTGCATACAATGAGCTCACTAAGACCACCCCAGACGGCAAGCTGCATCACGAGAAGCTCATCCGAGACTCCGTAGAGGACGCCCATGGCTGGGCTCACGCCGCATGGCCAGACATTGACCCCATTCTCCTGGCAGTCGACATCATGGTACCTAGTAGAAAACTCAAATACGCGCTGTTCTGTTGTCTAGGGCCTCACTGACGCCCTTGTAGATGGTCCGGCTGTCCCTTCAATTCATCCCGTATTTGACGGGCTACTTTCACATTCAGACCAACACCCAGTGGTCGTACTCAGTTGAAAAGACCTGCAAGAACGCCGAGAGTAAGTTCCGATATACCGATCTCCAGCAATAGTAGTTCCATATGGCTTACCTCACCGTCCGTCCCCCTCCTCCAACTAGGGATTGTCGACATATTCAAGAAGCTGGAGCCCAACTTAGACACCGCAAGAATTTGCATCAAAATCCCCGCGAGCTGGGAGGGAATCTCCGCCTGCCGCGTCCTTGAGAAGAAAGGCATCCACACCCTTGCAACAACAATGTTCTGTATGGAGCAAGCTGCATTGGCTGCCGATGCCGGATGTACCTACATTGCCCCGTACGTCAACGAGCTCAAGGTTCATTTTGTCCCTGGGTAAGTTAAACAACCTAGTTAGCCCAAGACCTCCGTCCAGGCTTAGGCTGATGTACGAACGACGTCCAGATACGTGGACGACCACAAGGCCTTTGATTTCTGCAGGCAGGCGCAACTTTACTACGCCGAGACGAAGGCCAAGACGCAGGTACTCGCTGCCAGTCTGACATCCGTTGCCGAGGTGATGCAGCTGGCTGGCATCCAGCATGTCACCGTATCGCCGCCTCTTCTTCGGGCTCTCGCTGCACGGTCGGCGTCGAGTTGGACGGAGCAAGTCGGCGAGTATTTTGCGGCCGGCCCGGACCAACCCTGGGCCAAGGACTTCGAGGCAGCTCTCAAGGATGAAAGTCAGTGGCGCATTGCCTTCACTCGAAGCGGGAACGGAAAGTATGAGGAGAAGCTCATCCAGGCCATCAATATCTTTTCGGACAAGCAGGATGCCCTCGAAGAGCTCGCGCACCGCTTCGTTTAAGTGGGCGAATGCCTTTTATTTTGTGCCCATGCACATATTGAATTCGAACATATATCTTCTTGGCTCAAAGTGTCCCTTGTCTTTGGACCAATCTTACTTACCGTACCAGCCTCACTAAGCTTGTATGAACCATGATGTCGAGGAGCCCACTACTGACTTACCTTGTCTTCCATGACGTTGCCAGACACATTCTGAACGGATGAAAATGCGATCGCGTGATAAGAGGAGGTGCTGAGAGGCGCATCGGATGAGTTCAAACCACAACGACGACAGAAATAACTACATCTCACCCGCTCTACAACGGTATGTCGAGTTGTTGGAAAGTCGAAATCCAGCTTGTCGAGGATCGCAGATTCGCGGCACGTATTTGTACATAGCTTCGTTAGCCTAACAACGTCGCAATCTCTATCCAACCCCCGGCCTTCGCACGAGTGGTAGAGGGAACCAGAAGGGAGTTGATAAGGCGGCTGACTGCGATTGGACGCATCGCCCACTTTGGTGCGTCGAACCCCCTGCATTCTATCTCGCTCCCTCTCTCTCTCTTTCTATGCGCGCGTGGGTGTGTTTGTGTGTATGTGAGCGTCTGAGTAAACACCCTGATAAACCTCCACGCCCTATCCTTCTTCCTTATCAGTCTCTGATACCGCCCAGGCTCGCTATCTTCCTGACCTGCCTACCCCGAATAGTCACTGTTGGCATTGTCGAATGACCGGCATGGCCGAATGGATACAGGCAACTGTCGTTTGTGACCACGTTGCTGGCTACAGCCCGCGGACCTGGCCGCCGGTGGGGAAGTGATGGTGGTCGATGGGTTACACCACGCCCGCGTCGTCTGCTTGCGGACGAATACATAATGTCTCAACCCCCCCGAGTCTGGTGTGGCTTGAGCCTCCACAGCTGAGCCCAGCAGGGTCGTTGGCACATTTATTATCCCAAGAGACGTCCCCAACGACAATTCGTCCGAGGCCAAGGACCACCAGAAGTGTCCTACGCAAGGAGAAACCGTTACCCGACTTGCGACAAAGATGAAGGGTTTCAATCGAGACGAGTTGAGGCTACGTTGTACCTCGGTCAAGGCATGGGAGCTTCCCCGGCACTCTAGTAGTGCTCTCGCCCCTGAGGGAGTATGGGTAAGCATTGTTGAGCCGTCGAGCCCCCTTTGAACGGGATGGATGAGGATCAGGACTGATGTTTTGCTTCAGACGAACGAGGACATGGACCCTGTCAAGCCGGAGGACCAAACCTGGAGCATCTGGACCATCCTCGCTTACTGGAGCAGCGATCTCATGAACCTTTCGACGTTGCAGACGGCAGGTTCAATCCTCGCGGTGGGCCTGTCGTGGCGAGAGAGCATTCCCATCATGTTTGTGGGAACGACCTGCATCGCCGTGGCCATGGTCCTCAACGGTGCCATAGGCAGCAGGCTGCATCTGCCTTTCAGCGTCATCGCAGCGGGCTCCTTTGGCTACTGGTTCCGGTACTTTGCGATTGTGAGCCGGGCGGTTCTCGCCATGTTCTGGCTAGGCGTCCAGTGTGCCAACGGCTCGTATTGCATCACCATCATGCTGAGCGCCTGGGCTCCTTCTTACGCAAGAATCCCCAACACGCTGCCCGAATCGGCCGGCATCACTTCCATGGGGATGTGCTCGTGAGTTGACCCACCTGAGAAGACGACGACGTTTCGGTCGTGCCCATCTTGGCTGTTCTTTTTCCCTGCTCACTACGACTTACTTCCTCCAGTTTCTTCCTCTTCTGGATACTCCAGCTGCCGATGCTACTCATACACCCGACAAAGCTTCGTCCGCTCTTCTACGTTAAACTCATCGCCACCCCGGCCGTCGTCCTCGGCACACTGGGCTGGGCGGTCAAGAAGGCCGGCGGCGGCGGCGAGATCTTCAAGCTGCAGCCCGAGGTCCCCAAGGGGACGGCGCAATACGCCTGGCTGTGGCTGAGCTGCATGTCGAGCGTCACGGGGCAGTGGGCGACCATGGGGGTGAACATCCCCGACTTTCTGCGCTACAGCAAGAGCCCCAATGGGCAGCTGGTGCAACTTCCCTTCGTCCCTTTGGTCTTCACCCTGTGCGGCACCATGGGGATCATCACGACGTCGGCGACCAAGACGTTCCACGGAGAGTATCTTTGGAACCCGCTTGATATCGTCAGTCTCTGGCTGGAGAACGGTTCCGGCGGGCGCTGCGCCGCTTTCTTCGCCGCTTTCGCATGGTTCATCGCGACGGTGAGTAGACGGACGGCGTCCCCCCTCCGAGCAACACCCTATCTCTATTCCCTTTTATATGAGTTCAACGCTGACCTCTGTACCCCGGCTCACAGGTGGGAACCAACGTGACGGCAAACTCCATCAGCGCAGCCAACGACCTGACAATCATGTTCCCACGCTATGTCAATATCAAGCGGGGTTCATTGATAGCAGCCGTGATCGGAGGCTGGGTCCTTGTTCCTTGGAAGATCCTGGCCAGCGCCACTACCTTTCTCAACTTCATGGGCGCCTATGCCGTGTTCCTGGCTCCGATCAGTGGGATCCTCGCGGCCGACTTCTGGATCGTAAAAGGTCAGAAATACGACCTGCCCGGTAAGTACCACCTCACCCGAGCTGGGGTCCCGTTTTGTGCATCACAGGAAGACGTGCTGATGATGAGTCCTTTCCCTGTGTGCCAGGCCTGTACGATCCTCATGGCCGTTATAGATACGTAGCAGGGTGTAACTGGCGGGCCTTCGTCGCCTTCATCGTGCCGGTGGCCCCTAGCCTGCCCGGCATGGCTTTGGCCATCAGCGGCTACCCGGCGGTCCAGATTTCCGAGGGCGCACAGCATCTGTACAGCTTCGACTGGCTCTTTGGCTTCGTCGTGTCAATCTTCCTATACACCACCCTGAGCTGGCTTGCACCCGCAAAGGAGACGCTGGTTGAGCGGACGATCTGGACGAAGGACGGGGCCGACATCGAGGCGACAAGTCGTGGCAGCGATGTCGAGGACCCCAAGTTGCCGGAAAAGGGGCACACGACAGCGACACGTGCCATCTCGGACGACGACAAAGTATTGTAAGACCGGCGGCCACACAGGTGGTGGTTAGTAAAGTTCCATCCTACAGTGGCCCGTTCACTACCTGACGGATGAGCGAAAGAGACGAGTCGTGGGTAGAATCGTCCAAACCATGCCCCTTGTTCGCAAAAGGCCTTTGCGGGCTCACGCGCCATCGTCGAGGAAAAGCCGAACATGTCTGCTCCGCCCCCCCAGTATTTTCCTTAGTATATTATATACATTCTCCAATAATGGACAATTGAGACTGTACATGGACAAGAGAGCCGAAAAGGCTGGTGATGTTACTGGGCACGACGGAAGATGGATGGTCCCTAGGGTCATCGGCCCGTCCCTCATCTGCTGCGTCGACACATGCACGGGAACCACCGCACACCATGTATGTCCCGCCCAATCATGCCCGACTTGAACCACCCGGCTGGCATATTGTCGTAGCTTGCATGGGACCAAAGCATTGGAAATTGTAACCGAGAACTCGTTTGTTACACTACTGTACAGCCCAGCAAGTCGGTCATCTTGCCACCGACTGTCTCCTGTAGAGTGGCGATCCACCCTCGTCTTGACCTTGACGCCGCCTCCTTTCTATGCTCTAAAGACGGCACCCACACCGACCCCAAAATCTTTGGTTTGGTTTCTTGCTCGCGAAAATCCTCACTCCTCGTCCTCATCTTCCTCGTTGTCCGTAAAGTACTCAAATTCTCTCGGCACATCAGCTTCCTCATCTCCTTCACCATCCTCGTCTACAGCAGTCAGAACGCCGGCCGCGGCAGCCGCGCCTCCTTCGTCGGTCGCGCCAGCGAGGTCGCCTCTCCTTTGACGGCCGAGCAACTCGCTGAGCTCGTTCAATGAGCGGAGATCACCGCCATTTCCGGCTCTGAGAGCCTGGGAAATGAGGTTCTGCTGCTGGCGCGGTGTCAAGCCTGCCGATGAGCCACCGGCGTTGCTCTGGCCGGCGACAGGGGCCTTCTCCGTTGTCACCTTCTTTAGCTTTTCCTCGATGAGAGTTTTCTCTTCGTCTGGTTGCGTGTCCTGCAGGAGAAGAGGTCCTCCGGTGGGCTTTTCAACACTGTTAGCACTTTCTCGAGCCATGGCTAGGTGTGGAATGGCTCATACCTTCTTGACCGGCTTGTAACGGCCAGTGGGGAAGCTGATGAACTTGAGCTGCCCAGGGACCACGCGCGACAGGTTCTCCATCTCGTAGCCAACCTTCTCCTTCTCGGCCTTCTTCTTGGTGTCAGCCGGGGCAACAGACGCCTCCTTCTCGCCACCCTCGCCCTCCTTCTTGTCTTTGCTCTCCTCCTTCTTCTCATCCACCTCCATCTTGTCGGAGACGGTAGGCTTGGCAGAGGAGTCAATGTCCATGCTCTCACGACGCTGAGCACGCTCCTTCTTCTGGGCTCTTCGCTTCGCCTGGGCAGTCGTCGACAGCACAGCCGTGGCGACCATGGTAGGGCCCTCCTCGGCCTTGACCTCTTGCTCGGGAGGGTAGTCGAACAGGCTGGGGCGGGTGGCGCAATGGAACTTGAAGCTGGGGATCTCGAGATCGTGGTCAAGACCAATTATGGAGGTGGGGGAGAAGGCGAGCGAAAGGAAGTGGGTGAAGGGGAACCAGTACCAGTACTGGGTAAAGACAGCCATGCCAACAATGCCAGCCATATTGAGGTTACCCGTCTGCGTCTGGAGGCCAATGGTGCAGTTGCGGCCGCCGGCGTCAATGATGCCCAGGGCGAGCGAAGCACCAAACTTGGTCATGGCATCCTCGTGACGATCACCGACAACCTTCTTCAAGGTCTTGCGGATTGCGGCAACCTTGGGGTTCATGACCTCGTTCTGCTGGATCATGATCATAGCCAGGGAGATGAGAGCACCCTGGCGGACAAAATCGGTGGGATCTTTCATCATGGGCTCGAGCAGGTCGATGGCCTCGTCGAGGCCAGTACCGGCACAAGAAATGCCCAGGGCCATGGCGGACCCGTAACGCACGTGGGGGTTGTACGATTCGGAAAGCAGCTCGACCATGCGGGGAACACTGCCGGGCTTTCGGAAGAGGATGAAGCCCAAGCTCATGACTGCGACACGGCGGACGTCGTCATTGACATCGCTGACGGCAATGTGCAGCAGCTTGCGAATAGCCTTGTTGCTGCCGGTACCGCAGTAAGCGAGAGCCACAGTCATGATACCGCCGTATCTCAGAGTCGGATCAGGGTCGTTGAGAAGACCTTCGATCATTGCGTCGGCGCCCTCTTGGCGGCCAAACATGATCAATGCCATACCGATGGCCAGACCACGGACAATCTTTTCGTGAGTCGTCTCATGAGCGTAGGTGATCATGTCCTCCAGCGCCCGCACGTTGCCGGTGCCAAGCATGATGAGACCCATGGCGAGGCCAACGGCCTCTCCGTTAAGGGCGGAGTCGGTAAAAAGAACCGTTCGGAGGTTGTCGAAGATTTCTTCGGAGCCGGTGCCCATACCGGCGATACCCAGGCCCAAAGCACCACCGTGCTGAATGACCTCCTCCTCGGCGGATGTGAACTGGATCTTGAGGTAATCGAGCGCATCAGCGCCATGGTTGGCATGGATCAGACCATAAGCGTAGAGAGCACCGCCCTGGCTGAAGATGGAGCCGCTGCTCAAGCCGCTTTGGCGCGGCAGGTAGGGCTCAAGCAGCTTTCGGGACTGTGTCAGGTTGCCACGGTGGATGACGCCGAGCGCGGCCGTCGCGGTAAACTTGGACCAGTTGACGGCCTTGCCGAGCCATTCGAGATTGTCGCGGAAGAACTTGTCGTTGGTAGTACCCTGGTTCATGAAGGCGTTGCAGAAGGTGACGGCGGTATGGAAGATGGAGTTGCGACCTTCCAAGCTATCGCGGACCTTGTTTAGGATGCTCAAGTCGGTGCGGTTGTTCCGGTAGAGGAATTCGAGGTTCAGCTGAATGGTCTTGCTGCCATCGAGGATGGAGCGGATGTTCTTATAGACCTTAGAGAGCTCGTCCGAGAGCTCCTCTCCAGAAGGCTCCTGATTCTCGAGAAGAGGCTCCTCCTCGGTAGCATCGCTTGCTGGTGCCTTGGCGGGCTCACCGGACGGCAGGGAGTTGATAATCTTGCCCAAGAACTCCTGGGTTCCGTTGTCGTACAGGTCGAAGGCGATCTGGTAGGCATTGGCGATCGAGTTGCGGTCGCCGGTTGTGATCAACTGCTTGAGCATACGGGACGCCTCCTCGTCTGAGCTAAGATAGACGACACACTTGGCGATGGCGAAGTAGTCGGGGTTCGGGATGTCGTTCAGGAGATCCAGAATCAAGCGCAGAATCTCGGTACGGAAAGCGCGTTCCTGAACGATGTCCATACAGATGCTCAAGGCATACTCCATGAGCTCCTCGGCGGGACCCTGACCATCTGTTGACTTTGTCTTGGAACGCTTCTCATCATCGCTTGCGCGTTTGATGACACGGCGAAGGACCTCGAGGTTCTTGGCCTCGACGGCAATACCGACGACCTGACGATATCTGCCGTCCTTGAGGCAAGCCTCGAAAAGACGCTCGACGATGCGCTGAAGCGCAGCCTGGGTTGCCTGGTCGTTGATGGGGGCGATAGAGCCAGAGCGACCCTCCTTCACCGGCTGAAATGTGGGATCGAGGATGGCGTTGTCGGTCGAGACGCGGGACAGGAGAGACTTGGACGGGAGAGTCGTCTGAGAGAAGGGGGTGGTCGGGGAAATCAGGGCAGACCCGTCGGCGGGGCCGGTCGCAAAAGTGGTTGCCAAAGCGGGCAGGGAGTTGTCGTTCTGGGACAAGGTGGGGGCGGTGTGCTTGGCCGAGGAAGTGGCGATGTACTGGTCGATACACTTGGAAATGATGGTATCCTCAAATTCACCGGGAGCATCGAGCTTAAAAAGGTCGCCTGCGGCGAGGGCAAAGGTCATGCTCTCATTGTAAGCCTGGAGATGATAGTAGACCTTGGCGAGCACGAGGGCTGCCAGCTGTCGTTGGGGAAAGGATTCGTCTTCGTAGAGAGCCTCGCTTTTGTGGTTGTCAATACCCAAATAGATAGATGGACTCGCAGACACGTTGGGGGAGAAGGAGAGCAGCTTACATCTGGCTCAGAGCGCCGGCGACCTCGGTCCAGACTGTGTCGATGTCATCGTTAAGAGTCTGGAGGGCGAAGACCTTGAGGTCGTGTTCCTCATCGGCCAGGAAGCCCAGGACTCCGGTAGCTGAGACCAGGCCAGGCATTGTCGGGGGTGAGGAGGGCGACCACGGAGACGGGAGCTGAGCTTAGCTGTGTGGGGGTGGGAGGAGACGTTGCGCGGCCGAGATAGAATTGAGGATCAAAATTCGGTCGAGGTGGAAGAGGTCAAGCGGCGGTGCAGAACGGGACGGAGTATTGGGATGTTTTTAGTTTTGTTGGTTGGTGATGGAAGCTCCGAAGAGGCGTTGATGATGGAAGAAGGACGTCGAAAGCGAAGGCGCGAATGAACGAACGCAGGGCACGCTTCAGTATCCACGTCAGGCAAGTCTGCCTGCCTCGTCCTGTCCTGCCGACTCAGTGCTCAGGGTACGTACCTCCTTCGCCTGACCTCCCTCCCCAATGCACCCACAGAGAGTGCTGAATCAGCAGGCCGAAAATGGATTGAAGCTGGATGCGACGCTTTCAGTGGAATGCTGACGTAACACGATCCCGGCTAGCTGGCTATTAGGAGCTCCGGCTAAGTGTAAGATGTGAGCTTCTGGGGGTACAGACGAGAGGCGGATTATCAAAAATTCCGAGCAGGTCCCGTCTTGGCCTACCCCTTCGACACACTCAGTGAGAGACAAGGTGGGACTGGCTGGCGGAGGGCAGGGGACACAAAATCAAATAAAATCCCCGACAGGTCGACAGAGGTCGGGCTCGGGCAACGCACCGTGGGTGTGGGACGCTGGACACACACAAGGCTGGCACGCTAGGTGGTGGTGGTGGTACGGACACTCACTGAAGCAACAATTGCTCTCTCTCTCTCTCACTCGCGCGCGCGCGCGCGCTCACTACTCACTCACTTTCTACTCGTTGTTGCCGCCCATGTCCTCGGCGTTTAGAAGCAGCGACTTGTTAATTTTTGTACGATTCTATTGACCTAAGCATAAGAATTCAAGCACCAGGTAGTTAGATATAATGTACATTGTCTGGGGCTTACAGAGTACAAGCTGGGGGGCTAAACGACATCTGAGCACTCACTATCTATCTGTACAGATTTCCCCCTTGTCTGCTGTATCCTTGCCCTCTCTACACAGTACCTCTCTAGGTAGATAGCCCCTAACACAAGCTCTCGCGTGAGCTCCAGCAGGAGGAGCTCCATACACACCAAGCACGACACCACCTCGACCGCAGCATAGCCACCAGCTGCACCTTATCAGGTAAGGTAGGCAGCATCGAGCCATCGCATCAGCGCGCCGGGGGCCCTTACTAGATGTGTGCGATCGGCGCGCGACCAATCAATCCATTTCCGTCCTTTCTTTTTGGCTCCAAATTTCCCACCCTCTCTTCCTTCCACGTCCCCCAGCCGCGACAGAGGACAAGATGTTTTTTTTCCTGAGAGTTGTCGAGCCTACCTGTCTGTAATTTTTATTCTGATTCTTGTCTCTTATTTTGCTTTACGCAACTCCTGTTCTCATCTTAAACCGGTGCCTCCAGCATCTTTGGTGTAACACCCACCCACCACCATTCACTCATCCACATATCCACAGCCCCGATGTCTCTACTGCAGCAACCTGCGACGACAATCACCAACCACCACAACATATAGACATCGACCCTTGTTGCTACTCTCCACCCATCGCCAACGCTCCCATTCGCACTTCGCGACGCCATTCTAACCTGTCACATCTGTCAATCGACCCGCTCTTTGACAGTTGTTCCTCCTCCTCTTCCTCCACCGCCGCCGCCGCCGCCGCCGCCGCTTCGTCTTCCTGTGTCCGCACGACCCCTACGTTTCGAATCGCGACCACTTCGTCTCTGCCTCAACCTCCATCAGGCATCGTCCAAACAAGCTCTCAACGACCCCTCCCCCGAGGATTTGCCTGCGTTTGCCCCCCCTCCGGCCCGCAACTTGTCGTCGCTCGCCTCCTCCACTCGAGAGAATATCGCACACTCCCCTGGTTTCAATCCCGTTCCGGCCAACCCCAATCCACGCCCTTCTGCCGTTGTTGCGCTCCAGCTCCCGTCCTCTTCGGTCCCCTTTTGGACCACCACCGTGCCGTTTCCTGCCGCGCATGCTTTGCTTTGCCTGGTCGTAGCTCCTCCATACAGTCCAGTTCAGCCTAGTCCAGTCATTACCGGTCTCTTCGAACCCCGACACCGACGACGAGACCGACACCGACGACGACCACCCACTCGACCGGCTCTTCCTCCTGATCATGACGACGTGATGATTGCCGATTGCGCATCCATCTCAAACCACTAGAATCGCGACGAATTTGCATATCAAACCCTACGTCGCCATCGACACCTGTCCCGACACCGTACTGCCCCCGTTTCCCCCTTCGTCGCACACATGAGCCGTTGGAATTGAAAGGGCGAAGCCGAAACTTTGCACCCGAGCTGAAGCTGGACGGAGCGCTGGCCCAGACAAAGGAACCCAGATCCAAGGCATTTCGGTAAATCACCGTACGCCTGCGGTAATCACGATGGATCTGAGAAGTTTGATGAACACGTCAGACGACGGGGACCGACCTCGAGCCACAGCCGCCGCCGCCGCCGCCTCCGCTGCTGCCACCGCCGCCTCCGCTGGCCCTCCTCCGGGCCATCCTGCTCATGCCCAAGCACACGCTCGCGCTCACGCTTCTTCTCAGCCTCTTGCGCCGAAGCAGCAGCAACAGCAGCAACCACAACAACAGCACCCGCACCCGCACCCGCAGCATCAACCGCATCTGCAACATCAATCGCATCCGCATCCGCAACACCAACCGCCGCCGCAGCTGCCCTATCAACAGCAGCCTCCGACGACGCCTTCGCAGGCCACGACGGCCTACGCATTTAGAGAATCAGCCTACAGTCACGCCTTGCACTCGTCCCCCGGGAAGCCGCCAGCTCCCCAAGAATACACTGTCCATCCCCAGGTCACCACTCCGTCGTATCCCCCACAGTCGCCTTATCAGACTCCCGGCCCCTATCCCGGCCGACCAGCACCGCCGCCACTTCAGGCAGGCGTTGCCGCTCCTTACGCCGATGCGCGGTCTCCTCAGAGTGCGTCCATGTCCGGGCCGTCCCCGTATCGTCACACACCAACATCTTCAGTGAGCGGACCCGGCGGAGGCTATCCTTTCCCTCCCACTGGTCCGCCTCAGGAAGTTGCCAGCCCTGTGCAACGACACCAATACCCACCACCCAACGCGTATCCCTCGAGAGAGAGTTATTCTCATCCATCTGGTGCAACGGCGCCTTCTCCATATACTCAGCAGCAGCAGCCGCCTCCGCCTCAGCACATGCCCCAAACTCCGCCCATCGGCACCCCTGTCAGCGCACACCCGTACCTCCACCAGCGCTCGCAATCAACGCATTCAACCCCTACTCCTACCTCTGCCCATAGTCAACACCCGCAGCAGCTCCACGGTCAAGCATATCCTCACGGCAGTCCTGTGGCGACGGCGCATCCGCCGCCCGAGTACGTTCGGCAGCTTTCGCAGCCTCCTACCCCACTGGGCCCGCCCCCGACCGGGCCACGACAATCTTCCACTGCACCGACCTTTGCGCATCCGCAAAGTCCCTATCAACAGAGACTGTCCGCCTCGCACCTCGCTCAAGCCACACCTCCACCACCGCCACCTCGCATCCCCAGCTCCCACAGCGGCCACGAACGAAGATCATTGTCACAAAGCGAACGCGACAGAAGTGTTAGCGTCAGTCCCAAGACCCGCATCCCGAGTTTGCCGAGCAGCGTCGGTGGACATACAGATTCAGAGGCGCGGCCGCATCCGAGTGTCGCCAACATGGTGGAACCCGAACGCGAACGCGCCACGACACCCGCCAAGAGAAAGCTTGCCGACAGAGATTTGAGCCCGCGAGAACTCGAGCGGAAGGAGCCAAGGCCTCCGCCTGCCGAGGTGAACGGCGGCCCCAGGCTCTCTCGGTCGCCTATTATCCAGCGAAAGAGGAAAATTCACACAACGCCTCCCATCTGGGCTCAGGCATGGAACGCCCGAGAAAACAAAAAGCTCAAGCTGGCCAATTTTGAGCTCCAAAAACGAGGACCACCCAGCATCAATGGCAAGCCCGAGCCTGCCAAGCAGGACAGCACCAGTCGACACACCTCGCCAGAGGCAGCGCGATCCACTGCGCCACCTGTTCAGGAACCGCCCAAGCCCGATAGTCTGCTTGGTCCGTGGGAGGAGAGCATTCTCGGCACTCGACCGTCCGAGGAGCTATCCAAAACGATTGCTGATTTTCTCTTCAAGAATGTCACGCTCCACCCCGACTCTGGGGAGATCCTAGGGCGAGGCGTGCAGTTCGAGATCGAGGCTAAAATGGGTCAGCTCATCGATAGAGATACCAACGATCGTGTCGAGAGGGCAATTGGCTCTGAATGTGTCCTGCATGACACCGGCCGTCTTGCTTTCAGAAGCAGCATGACGGAGGTACGTCCCCTTCGCCCAATAGCAGGCCCCGTCCAAGGAAGTCCACATGGCTAACGTCTCACTTTTTCACAGGCCCAGCACAAAGGCCTCAATGATTTCCTGAACAGTATGGTCGTCCAGACAGACCCGCGAAACCCCAACGCCCGAGGCCGAGTCCAGATACAATACAAACATCGGCGGGAGATTGACAAGTTTTACGAACTGCCTAATGCGCTGCAGGCTCGCCTGCCTGGCTGCGTTAGATCCCTCCTGTCGGGCAGGCGGTCCATCAAGGTCCGCGTCACATACGACCAGAAGACGCAACAGGTCCTGGCCAAGATTGTCAAGGCCCGAGTAGCCGATATTCACATACACCTGCCGACGTGCCCGCTCGACTGTCGTATCAGCATTAATCTCGAAATGGCATGGGATGGATCTGTCGAGGAGCTGGAAAGCATGGCCGTTGGGCACGCGGACAAGTTTCCCGACCGAAACAAGGATCGCCTGAGTTACAAGCAGAATCACTATCAGATTGACTTGACACAGGTGACGCAGACGATGCCTGGTCCTGGAGTAAGTCGTTGCTCGCAGCAAAATGGCATTGAGGAATTTGCTAACCTGCCAAAAGAACACCCATCGGATCGACAAAGAGCACGAGCTTGAGGTTGAGCTATCGCCAGATATCGTCATTGACCAACAACGCCGTGCCATGAGAAACGAGCCGCACCAATACCAACAACTGGTCGATGCGTTTGTTGACAACGTGCGCGTCCTCGCCCGGAAGAGTCGTGAATTTGTCTAGTATTTTCCCGGGGGAGAAGCTGCAGAGAGGGTCATGTTTTAGAGTAGCTTGGGTGGTTTTGATACCAGAAGATGATGGGGCTACCTACGTTTTAGGCGTCCCGGGCTAAAGCGGTGCGCATTTCGGGGGAGTTGCTCGTTTATTCATACCTGCCTTACCTTACCTAGCTACGTTTGGGTACATCGTTTCCGGGCTTTGGACGTTCTGCCCGGCAGATAATTCTTGCATCCGCGGCCTTGATCAATGCCAGAACTTAGGTTGCCGCGGTCTATCACTGTCTTGTGCACCGTCCTAACCATCGTTTATGCAGCTAACATGTGCCATGCGAGATGTGTTGCGAGGCTTTGAGTCATGTCGGCACGTTTGTTTCTTCCACAATGGCTTGAGAGACATTCCCGTGTTCCCCCTAGCCCTATCTGGAAGGGGGTAAAAGCTCAAGAGGCATAGATGAAAACAGTAGAGCGATGTTTGAATCGCGTGACAGTTCCGTTGCATTGATGGTACGTGAAAAGCTCATTGGTCCTCATCATTCATCACGTCTGACGAGTGGCTGTAAGCAAGCAAGCCTAGATAGAGACCAAGTCAAGGCAAGTAAGACTATTAAAGGCTTGAAAGGACAACAAAGTCCAAGAGAGGGTATTTTGCACGACGGATATTCGAGATACTCGCAAAGCCAAAACATGTTTGATCAATTGTAACAAGTCCAATGTCCAGACCCGCGTTCCACCATCTCAAGACAGCTTCTCGTCGCCTTTGGCACCGCCAATGTGTCCAACAGGCTGGATGTCCTCAGAATCCGCCCCGCGGGCACTATCTGCGCCATTGGCATCCTTGGACGGGGTACTGCCGGCGATGGGGACAACGTCATGGCCCTCAGTGTCCTCAATCTCCTCGGCGAGGACGAGGTTAAGGAGCATGCAGACAAAGGCCGTGATGGCGAAGCCCGTCTCCATGATGAGCACGATGGCATCGAGGAAGCCTCGGAGACCGCGGTTGTCGCCGGCGTAGGTAAAGACGTTGTCGAAGTAAGTCGGCACGAGCGTGGCGCCGTAACCGAGCGTCAGGCCGGCGGTGAGAATGAAGCGGTTGCGGCGGTTGAAGGGTACGCCCTTCGTAATGATGGCCATGCCGGAGACGGCGACGGCGGTGAAGAGGAAGGAGGTCATGCCGCCCAAAACGGAGGAGGGGATGGCAACGAGCGAGGCGGCAAACTTGGCGAAGATGCCCATGATGACGAGGAAGAAGCAGCTTCTCAGGTCGTTAGCCGACGGGAAGAGGAACCAGAGAGACGGCGATCCGGAAGAACATACCAGCAGTAGCCAGCGCTACGGTTGGCGCAACGAGTGAGGGCAATGACACCATTGTTTTGGGCGAACTATCACTTGTGTGTAAGCCACAGTCCGTCGGCAAGGGTTCGGAAAATGCGGCGGGCAATGAGCTTACGGTGGTCATGGGGGTAATGGTCATGAGAGCGGCGAGAACACCGTTGATTCCATCGGCCAGCACACCGCCCTGGATGCGTGACTCGAAGAGACGACCCTCGACCTCGAGACGGGAGACATCACAGGTGGCCGTGATGTCCCCGATGGCTTCGGTGGCGCAGATGATGTACACTGCGAGCAAAGGTCTTTCGAGTGTGGTCAGCTCGACAGCTCTGCCGGTGGTTGATGGCATGGGCTCCCGGGGAGGTGAGGAAGGGCTTACAGGATGAGTGGTCCGTAAAGAGTGAGCTTGAAGGTGTGTACCCAGACGAAAGAAACGGCGGGGGCGCTGTCAATACCGGAGCGATCAAAGTACCCGCAGGCGGCGGCGATGATGCATCCTATTCACATGTACCGTCAGATTAAGAAGAGAGAGAGAGAAGTTAGTGGATGATAGAGGGTTCAGGGGCAACTTACCAACAAGCAGACCGATGACGACAGAGGTTGACTTCATGATCGGGGCGCCGAAGCGCTCGCAGAGGATGATGGTGATGAAGACGGAGAACCCCAAACCCAGGTACTCTGCAGAGCCCCAGGGAAGAGCATGAGGGGCGGCGATGTTGGGGCATCGTGCGAAGAAGTCGGTGGTCGGGTTTGCGCAGGGGCCGGAGCCGCCCATCCAGTTCTGGAAGCCGCTCTCGACGAGGTGAATGCCGATGAGCATGACTGGACGAGAGTGTTGGAGATCAGAATCATGTTTTATCTTGCGGTTGGCCGCGCCAGGAGATGGTCACTCACCAGTCGGGCCGGTCACAATAGGGGGGAAGACACGCAGCATGACCTTGGGCGGCATGAAGGAGATGGCAATTTCAATAAGGGCGCAGAGAGCGCTGGAACCGATGATGGCTTTCGATAGGTACGTCAGTGAGCACGGAGACAACGGGCGCGAGGAAAATGGGTAGGGACGAACGCACCTCCGTAGCCATCGGGACAAGGGAGCTTGTTCCCGTCGGCGTCTGTTGGGCAGAAGCCGTTGGCATACATCTGGGCGAGAGCGCCCTGGGCGACAGGGATGATGGCAAAGGAGATGCCGACGACGGAGATCAACCCGGTGCCGACGTAGTAGCTGTAAGAGAAACGCGCGAGGCGTGTGAGTTGCAAGAAGGCAACAAGAGGTGTTTGGAAAGCAGGCAATCTTACGAAGTCTTTGGGACGTGGAACCTGGTGATCTGGATGGTGGACAGCAGGCCCGAGACGATGAGGGCCGTCGACACGAGGTACTGTTGCATCTCGCCAGTCAGGTTGGCGCCGGCGGCACCGCTCAGAAGGATGGGAGGCGTGATGATGCCGGCCAACATAGCGAGGGCATGCTGAAAGCCCAACAGCAGGGCCAGCAGTGTGGGCATGCGGTCGTTGAGACCGAAGAAGGGGGCGGCTCTCAGGCTCTTCCTCATGAAGGGCAGGTTTGGGCGGAACAGGAAGGCGTAGTCGTAATCACCAACAAGGCCGTCTTTGGTGAAGAAGCGGTTCCTGGCGCCGCGGAGGCGTTGTCCCATTGTCCTCTTGGGAGGCGTCTCCGGGACGATTTGCGATGGTCCCTGATCCTCGTCCATTGTGGGCAGTTCCAGGTAAGTCGTCTCACGTCGTGGGCCCCCTTTGCCTGAGTGGTCAGTGGAATATACTAAGTGGCGGTTGTGTTTGCTGACGACGACGGCGGAGAGCAAAGGCAAGCAAAACAACAAGAGGAGCAAGTTGTCTCTATTTGGCTCGATGGGTAACGACCGAGTCAAAGTGGACGGCCATCAAGAGCGGCGGTTGTGGATCTCGCTTTTATATATCATTCCTCATTCTGACTCGAGCTTTGTCGGCATGGGGGCGAGATCTTTTTAGTTGATGGTTTCGAGCAATCAACCATGTCCGCTATCAGTGGGATAAGGAGCTTGGGGCGACGTGAATGGCTGGCGATGGTAATGGCGGAACTAGAATATCAAAAAAAAACCTCCCAAAAATGGGAATGGGGTGCGGGGCCGTAGCGTGGGTAGCTGAGCGCCGTCTCCGGTCTCCGAGGACGTACGGTACGTATCTCCATTCCCGCGTGGCACACCAGGAGCATCCCGTCCCACACTCACACACTCGTCGGGCACATCCTGCTGGCGAGAATTACAACTGACGGGGAAGATGCGGCGAACTGCGAGTGATGCACAGTAGCCGGATCTTGGGCCAGTCAAGTCTGAGTCGACCGTTGTCTCGGTCGAGAAGGCAGACATGGGAACTTGGAGCCCGAGACAGCCACTGTCAACCATTTTTGGCTTTCGGCAGCACCCGTTGATTTCATCGAGAGCCTCCCCGATGTCACGGGACGACGGAGCTTGCGAGTTGCGGGCTTTGAGGCGTTCGTCGGGCTACCCGTAGATTCCTGTGGTGGCGGTTTTTCTTCTACAAATTAGAGAACAAAAAGGAAAAGGAAAGATATTAAAAATGAAAAATAAACCATACGCGGAGGCTCCCTTGAGAAGTCGACTAGGCCATTGCAGTGACTGCTTTCTAGGGAGAGATTGAAAGGTTGACGACATTGATAAGAGTCGTTCGCAGGGAGCAACCGCTGACCACCAGTGCCAACCACGCCTGGATGTACCATTTGCCTCAGGCTCTCACTCGCTTCAGTACCCAGGTAGATCGAGTTAGGTGCACCTACGGACAACCAGGTACAGTACAGGTGCCTATCTTCCTTCCTAGGTACAGGTAGGTAAGTGCCTACCTAGAGACTGCCTAGAGCTCTTCCTTCACCTCACAGCAACCGCCAATACTACCATCGCAATTCGCTATCTCAACGCCACTTTCGCGACCGTCCTTTTCACACCTTACATCGAAAGGTAATGGATGGGCAGACGTAGCTGTTCGCGACGCTCTCGAACGGCCGAAGCACCCACCTCTTCCTCCCGACCCAGGCTCCCGGTTGGTTCCCCAAAAGATAAGACAAAGACAGGGCCATCTAAAAACCCATGCCAACGCCACGCATAGATAAGAACGCGTCCGAAAAGAGTCAAGGATGGGGGGTTGCCAATACCCGGCGTCATTGGCCCAGCCTGCTGTCTGCGATTCGGAGGTGCAGCAGACGAATGCAAAGCCGGTTTACTTCCGCCTTCCATCTGTCTCCCATCTCACATGCTCACGGGCGAGTCTCCATCTGTCATCGGCGAACTCCGCTCGTGACGCAGAGCCGTACTTCGAGGGGCTCGCCGCGGAGACGTCAAGGAAACCTGCACATCAACAAGACTGATGTCGCCTCCGACTCGGCCGGTTGGCGGTTGTACAATGACCAGCAAACACTTCGGCTCACCTCTGTCTCGCATGGTCGGCCAATGTATGGAAACGCGGCACACAATACTGTACGTACAACATCATGTCGTTTATGGCAGCTCTAGGTATCATCGCTCATCCAGTCTACACACCCTAGTCCTGACGCCGCCACAGCGGTTCCTCATCATGTATCCGTACCTACATACATACCACTGTTCTAACGCTCAATGCCGGATCGCTTTCATACAATTCAGCCCTGTCATTCATCAAAGACTCACGCCAAGCCGGACAGCGCGCCCTCCTAGCCCGTCATCAATAGTCGTCTCTCATCCCGCGAACCACATCATGTTGCGACCCGAATCTGGTCCGATGGTACTCGTTGAGCTGCTGTCGACCCGATTCCCTGACGAGTCCCAGGAATCCTTTGTGCATCTTTTTGAGGCACTGGCCCAGCTCCGCCTCCGTTCTCGTACTGCACTGACAGTTGTTGGGCGTTCCTCCAAATTTGGCTCTGTCCTCAGCAGTCGGGAACATGATGCTGATGCGCCGGACGTCCTTCCAAGCAGCCGCGGCGTGCTCCCTTTCCCCTCGCCGACCGAGAGCCAGCTTGGCCAGATTCCAGTCGACGTCGCCATCGTGGCTTTCGAACCGTCGCACCGACATCTCCACCTTACCCCGGCTCTGTTCGATGGCGGCGATCTGGCACGATGACCCGTCCCGTCCTGACCGCCGGCAGTTGCACCGGTCCGGATTGACCTCAGTGTCTTCGTCAATGTCTACCGTCACCATCGTCAGCGCACCCGTCTGCGGATTCTGTGTGAACAACACCAGCATGGGCTTGGGTGGACGCCGGTGGACGGTCCCCGTTGTGTGTCCGCCGATGCTGACAGTCGCCGTACGCGCTTCGCTGCCACTCGAACTGTTGTTCGATGGCGACGTGGTTGTTGATATGTTGCTCGACATGCTGAACGTCCTGTCGGCGCGCGTGTTGGTTGTTGATACGGATGGCGCCCTCGATTGCCACGACCCCGGAAACAAGCTCGACGACCGAGGACTGGTTGGCGATGTCGAAGTAGTTGCTTGCCGGCTACCACTAGGTGGTGACGCCGCCGTCTGTCTGCTTCCCGAACCCACCGGCCGGCGCGGGATAGCCATCGGAGACCGAGCCCCTGCCGGGTTGTTCATCGCCGATGGTGGTGAAATCGACGGGCTCTGCGCTGCAGATCCTGTTGGCGAACCCATACTGTTCCACATGGACACCGTATCAGTCGGGCTGGTCGCAAAGGGGTTGGCGGTGTCCCAAGGCCCACGAATGGTGTTCTGTCTCGATGCTGTGTTGGTTGCCGAAGATAACACGGATCCAGACCTTGTTGAATTGGTTTTCTCGACCAAAGACTCGTTGTTTGTGACGAGTTGTCCGTCGAGCTGCTTTGGAATCCACAGCTGTATGCAGGCGTTCTCAACAATCGGTTCTCCCTTGCCTGAGACGACGAAGCTGACCATGGCCTTATACCTGAGGACAATCCTGCTTAGCATACGAGCTGAAGAATCCGGCGGGAGTGGGGGCGTTTCTCTCTTACTGGCTATAATTATCAAAGGCCTTGAAGCCAGTGACAGCTTGCTGGAATTTGACGGCGTCCTTGAGCTGCATGAAAGCCAGCTTGGCGACCCGCTCGTCCTTCCGCAAGATCATGTCCCATGCGCCGGAGTTGGACGGAACGGCATATAATGGGTTGACGATGACGGACGTGATGTCGAAGTCGATGGTCTCGGCTGCAAACATGTCAGCGGGATGTTGTGTATCGACGTCTCTTCTCGGGTGCTGCAAGCATACCTTGGCGACGCGAATTCCTACTCGTGCCTCCTTGCTCCACACCGGAGATGTTGACACGGAAGCGCTTCCCGTCTGCACCCATCCGGCGGAGCAGTTGGAGTTTTCTTTGGACATTGGCGGCGGCTCCTTGCATTGGTCTGAGCATCTCGTGCGTAAGTGTCTGCCTACAATGCTGGTGCCTCCTGCCTACGGGCCGTACTGGACTCGACTTACATGTTCAAGACTTGTTCCATGAGCGCGTCCCTTGTCACCACATCCACTAGCTGCGCCAGCTCTTTCTCAGGCCAGATGCCCAACATCTCAGGCGTCAAACCGATCAAGCTTGGTGCCACGAGGTCTTGCCTGAAGCGATCGCATTGAGAGCCGAGGTCCTACATCGGTCAGCTTTTCTGAGTTGCACCTAGTAAGAGCGTCGGTGAAGGCACATACATCTTCGAGCTCTTGGATGTATGAAGGCCAGTGTGACAAGCCCGTGGTCGATTGGTGTAGCTCGGGCGATTCGCGAATGCGCTGCATCACCCAGACACACTTCAAGAGGCTCACATACTGCTCAAGCTCGGGGATCCGATTCTCCACGAGGATGCCGGCGGTGAAGTTTATCGTGGACCTGTGGTAGTGGAGGACGAAGGCATCTGCCATCTCCCGAAGGCCTGGATCCAAACCATCCTCCGGCCTCTCTGCCGTCCACGAGTGCTGGAAGCCCTCGGCAACAGTGACTGGTATCTCAAGTTGAACTAGCTCTCGATGAGCCTGCTGAGCAAGAGCTTGCTCGAGGTCCGGGACCAGAACTCCAATGAGGCGGTGCAAGTCAAGATGCACAGCGTTGATGCGCTGGGCAAGATCCTGGTGTACGAGGCGTATGTCCTCCCTGACCCGGCACAGCAGATCGCTGGTGTAGTGAGTAGGTATTATGAAGAAAGCTGGCCATAAAGGAGGACGTACTTACATTTCAAACGGCTTCAGCACATGAAGGACTTTCGAGTTGTGTAGTGCTATACGCGCTCGTAGTCGATCTGCAGAAGGCGCTACAAGAACATTCCACTCGATGTTCTTGAGTGGGCCACTGCTGAGACGATAACGATGATTGTTCTCAATCAGATGGAAGCATTCGGTGAGGGTTTCCTCGTAGTCTCCAAGGATGTCGTCGAGGGACGAGCGATCCCAGCGCAACGGCTTGAAGGCTCCTTCTTGGCGCAGTGATTGGTCCGCTTTGTTCACCACGCGACTGAGGATGTCGAGGTTCTCGGCAAGCCCTCGTACGTCGCGGCCGAATTCAGAATATTGCCTTGCTGCAGTGTTGTTAGTTGATGATCAGGAAGGGGGGGCTCGAAGGAATGAGGTGTTTCGGGAACGTGTCGTTCTTACGACGAGTGCCCAAACTCACTTGCGTTGAAGTCGTTATCCCAACCGAATCGATAGACGTCCCAGGCGAGCTTGCTGAAATTGATGACATCCCCCAGCTGGATAGGACCTGCCATTGGGGGAAGCGGGAAAGGAGGACGACCAAAAAACCCTCTGTCGAAGGCGCCTTATGAGATGATGGGCATTGGATGCGCGGCGGTGTTAAAAGGTCATGAGCGAAGTCTAGCAGCGATGACAGACGGGAACTTTCACAAAAAGTGGACTTCACGTCCAAGACTGCGACGCAGATGAGGGGGAGCGAGGTCAGATTTCAAGTAAAGCCCGGCCGTGGGGTGGCAGCACACGACGCGACGGGTGTGTGACCGAGTGACAGACAGGTGTGGCCGCCGCTAGGAACGCAAGATTTGCATCAAAGACAGGGGGATGGGCCACACAGTTGGAATACGCGGACGGAGTGGGTTGAAATGTAAAGACCTCACTGATGTGGTGCGAGTGAGTGTGTGTGTATGTGTGTGTGTGTGTGGATGAGTGAGTGAGTGAGAGAGAGGGAGGGAGAGAGGTAAATGGAACGGAAGTGAGGCTGATGGGCATGTTCCTTCGGACCAGCTCGTGTGAGCATCTTTTTCTGGCCCAGGGGGTGGGAAGCAATGCAGACAGGCAGCAGGGGGCACAAGGCATGCCAACTGCTGCATTCACCCTGCTCGCCTGAAGGTCATCGGGGGCCTGTCATACTTGGACTCGTGGTTGCATGCGCCTACACGGACGGAAGATACACACAGAGGTAGGGTTGAGCCACGGATGTGGTATTCATGGAAAGCGGAGCACACTGCATTGAGAGCTGGTCTTGGCGAGAGTTGAAGGGGATGGATGTGATTACGATGGATGGTCGGTTGCTGTCGAACTCATGGGAAGCGGGCCCGAATGTTGTATTGTAAAAAGGCTCTTTCACGACTCCAGAACTGGAATCAGCTCGATTGTTTCTAACACAGACACAGCAGCCAACGTGCGGATCCACCCGGTCCATGAAGCCCAGATCTCACTTCAGAGAGGAAAGAGGAAGTGAGAGAGTGAAGGGGGGTTAGATGAGGGGTGAGGGGTAAGCATGAACATGGGAAGAGCACAGTACATACACATACATGGAACGAGGAGAGCAGCCTGGAGGAGGAGGAGGAGGAGGAGGAAGAAGAACAAGCAGAAGAAGACGACGACGACAAGGTTGTCACGCGGTCTTGGCTACCCGAGACACCCCCTCGCAGACGCATCCAATCCCGTTGAGTGTGTGTGTGTGTGTGTTGATGCCCCCGGTTAATGACATGCATGTGCGCGGCACGAGATGAACAAGATAAGCTCTTGACAACACCGCCATTGGCTCTTGGAACACTATTAGGTGCCAGGTAGATGGGCACTTGAGATGAACCAGTCGTATATATGCTTATCCACATTATCTGCATCGAGTTAATTCTCATTTGGGGGCGGTATTTGGGCAAGGTTCCTCCAGGCGACTCGACTGCATAAGCCTCTACACCGTAGACGCTGCCGGAGATCGTCACTCAGCTCAGCCCAGCTGCGAAATGCTGGTGGCGGTGGCAGTGAATCAAACACAAGGACAGTCAGGGAGTGTTTGGATGAGTGTCACCCACCCCAACCCAACCTCCAAACTTCCCCGGGTCTCTTCCCATTCGTGCTTGTCCTGCCAGGCCCATCAAACACCTCGTCTAGTATCTGGACGTCGTCGTACTGTGACCGGTGAGACCATCTGCTAGCTCATGGCCGGATCGGGGCACAAGTTCAACTGCTGCCTGCAGCCACCAACTAACTACATAGAGCCTAGACTCTAGACTTAAGAATCTAGTGCGGTAAGGAGTAACGGACATCCTCGACGCGCAAACAAGATGTCAACCGGCCGGGCGAGTGTCTGCTGCAGCATCGCTCCAAACCCACCTCCTCGCAAGGCATACTTCCAAGATGAGGCTGTCGACGAGCGAGTGACTTGATCAACCGCCACCCCCCGCTGCCATCCCATAGCCATGCTTTACCCGTCTGAGATCTCTCTGTCCTACGCCTTGGACGCCTACCTACTCGTACCATGTTCGCGGTGGGCGCCCCTGTACCTGAACCACGCTGACATGATTGACATGCACGCATTCCGTCACATAGCGGCCAGTCATAGCCCTGCCCGGTAAAGACAGGCTATGCCACCCATACATATTAACCATGAAGCCACCCATCACTGCGCCGGTTTGTATTATGTAGCCTCCTGCGTGGAACAAAATTCACGTCGCTTCTCCTCCTGCGGGGATCCCGCTATCCTCCAACCTCAAGCCGTCCGTCCACACACCGTCCTCGCCGTCTAGGGGGGCCGGCATCTCCTCGTCACCAAGATGAACGACTTCCCAAACTCGGCGGGCTTCTACCAGGAACCCCGTGCCGCCGACGATGCTTCGGCCCACAGCGACATTGACGTCGTCATTGACGGCATTGGCAACGGTATCGTCACGCATGCGCCTAAAGAGGGCTTCCGCCTGGGCTACTTTGATGTTAGCTGTCTAGTTATCAACCGGATGATTGGTAAGCTTGTCTATGCTCGACTGAAATGGATGCGACGACACAAGGCATCGGTTTGTGTAGAGGACGCCGATACCTTGGTTTACTCATCTTACCAACGCTGCACCTAGATGAGAGACGGGAAAAGAAAATGGGGGGAAAAAAGAAGATGGAAGAAAGAAAAATAAGATACTAACCCGCCGGTACAGGCACTGGCATCTTCATGTCTCCCCAGCGAGTGATGCGTGGCACCAAAAGCGTCGGCGCGAGCCTGCTCATATGGGTCGCCGGCATCATCTACTGTCTTTGTGGCACGCACGTATACATCGAGTATGGCCTGAATGTCCCTCGATACATCATCGACGGAGTCGAGAGCTCGGTGCCACGGTCCGGAGGCGATCTCGTCTACCTGCAGTACGTCTTCCGCAGGCCTGCCTACCGCAAGAACACCATCCTCTTGTCGACATGTATCTTTGGCATCAGCTTCATCGTTCTCGGCAACATGGCCGGCAACTGCATCCACTTTGCGCTCCGCGTTCTGGAAGCGGCCGGCGTCGAGGAGCCCGAGAACGGCCCGGTCCGCGGCATTGCCCTCGCCGCTGCCACCTTTGCGTGCAGCGTCCATGCCCTCAGCCGTCGGTTCGGCATCCTTCTCAACAACACGTTGGCCATCGTGAAGATTATGATCATGCTGCTGATCATCATCGCCGCCATCGTCGTGGGCGCCGGGGGCTTCCCGGAAACCACAAACGTCATCGGCGCCAACACGTCCCCAAAGAACTCGTTCAAAAACGCGTCCCAAGAAGTCAACGGCTATGCCCAGGCCTTTCTTGCCGTCATCTTCACCTTTTCCGGGTTCGAGCAGCCCAACTATGTCCTTGGGGAGATCAGCCGGCCCAGGAAGAAGTTCCCCATTGCCATGGGGACTGGTGTTGGGGTTGTCGTGATGCTATACCTCGCCGTCAATATTTGCTACGTAAGTGGGAAGGGAATCCCGTCTTTTTTTTTCTGACAGGGACGAGAAGTCATTGACACCCCATGGGCATAGTTGGTAGTCGTACCCAGGGACGAACAGATCGAGATCAACGTCGCCCAACGCTTCTTCGAGCTTACCTTTGGCACCTTGGGCTCAGGCGGTGACACGGGCGTCCGAATTTTCAACGCCTTTCTCGCCATCTCCTCCATGGGCAACATCATTGTCATGGTCAGTCAACCCTTTCAGGCGCTAGGCCAGGTTGACCAAGTGCTAAATATCCCGCAGACATACACAGCTGCCCGAGTAAAGCAGGAGATTGCCAAGGAGGTGAGTTGAAAAAGAAGGGAGGGAAACCCCCCCCAAATCAAAAAAAGAATAAAAAGGCCGAAAACAAGACCCCGAACAATATTTCTTCACCAGCTCGCCGATGGAGTCGGAAACTAACTTGCGAAAAACAGGGAATCCTACCTTGGCCAAAGTTCTTTGCCCAAAATACAGACATGAGCATCGGCCGTCTGATCCGATGGTTCCAGAAGAAGGGCTGGTTCGTTTCGCTCCACCGCATCCGATGGCTCTCCCCGGAACACCACAGCGAGCGCACGCCTGTCGGTGCTCTGTTCCTTCACTTCGTCAGTTGCGTCATCCTCCTTTTCGCGACGTACGGAATAAGGCCGACCACGGCCTACGTCTTGCTCACATCTCTGAGCGCATACGTGATCAACGCCTTCATAGGCACTTTCCTGGGGTTGGGCATCCTCATCCTGCGATTTCGCGGGCCGCCCAGGACCGTTGCCGAGGACGACGCCTCAACCTACGGTCGGGAATCCCGGCCGCTGACCTGGGCCGAAATGACAGGAAAGCGGTTCAGTCCCTTCCTGTCCGTCTTCTGCGCCCTTGTATACATGTGCGGGGGCCTCTACCCGGTCATCACCAACTGGGTGCCCCCAGGGACGCTGTCTTCCACAGTCGAGCCGTGGTACTTGGTCCCCACCGTTTCATGGGTCATCATCGGCATCGGCATCGCCTGGTTCTACGGTTTCGTCCTTGTCGCACGCTACATCGAGAGGAAAGATCACAGTGTCTTCGTGGTGGAGAAGAAGCCGGAGTTCGAGCCGGCTGAGACCAGCGGTCGAAGCTCCGAGGCCAGCGGCGCCGGCACCGACCTCATCCAGGTGCACGAGACGGTCTATCTGAGCTGGGTCGGCAAGGAGGCGTTACGCTCGAGGCGGCCGGTGTTTGACGACCCCAAACAGGCCGACGGGAATGTGAGAGAGGTTCCCCTGTCTCCTTACGCGGGCACCGACTTTGCTGCCTTCATGTCGAACCAAGTAACACCAGAAAGGGGCGGCTACCGGTAGTGATGTAAACGTGTCTGGACAATGGGGGACGAGAGGGGAAGGGATGGGTTTCACAGAAACCATGAATATGTTATACTCGTTTTATTAGTCGTGCATGCTGTGGTATCTAGGCTAGCAGTCAAAACATGCTTCTCTCATATCATGGATCTTATCTTGTGTCATCATTAAATCGCCACGTAAGCAAAAACCAGAATCATGGCTCCTGCTCGACAATGTTATTCAGTCGCGGCTGAAGTTTTGCCAGTGCGGAACGGTCCTGTCCGTCGGGATATGCGCGGAAAACCTCCCCACGCATCAGCCTGCGCGGTGCTCGTCTCCCGGTGAAAAGCTCGAACTGAGCGAAGCCCTGTTCGGGCAGCAGATCCAAGCCGTCCATGGTTACCCAGCCTAAATGCGACACCTGCCGTGCTTGGTTCAGGATTGGTGTGTCGAGCGTCTTGTAGCCCAACTCGACGAGGCAGCCCCCGGTTGGACTGCTGAGCCATGCCTGGGGCGCCATGAAGTTGGGTGCCGGGACGTCGCCGATGCTGTGCGTTGGGATACAGGATACGATCATGGTCGGTGGCCTAAAATCCTCGGGCCATGGCTCATCCAGTGATCTGATGATGTGAAATCGCGTCTCCACGTCCGAGGTCGCGCTCAAGAGCGGCAGGTCGCGCCGCTTCAGGAGGCGCGTAAAGTGGCTGACCATCTTCTCGGCGTTTGCTACCGTCCGGTTGAAGACGACAATGTTCTTGACGCCAAGCTGCAGCATGCTGTACGTCGCGGCGCGAGCCATGCCGCCGGCGCCGATGATGAGGCCGCAGCTCGTCGTTCGGACGGCGTTCGCAGGGGAGAGTCCTCTTCTGATACAGGCCCGGATACCGATCCAGTCCGTGTTCTCCCCGTAGAGCGCCCTCACTGGCCCAGCACGATTTCTGCAGTTGAAAAGCTTCTCGTCTTCCGGGATGGTCCCGTCGGGATTCAACCGGCGAACGGGAACAAGTGTGTTGACGGCGCCAATGGCTTGGGCATGGCGACTGAGAGAATGAGTGAGCGTGATGATTTCCACCTTGAAGGGCAGGCCGACACTGGCGCCAGCGAAATAGGGATCCTCTATGAGCTCTTGAAGGCCGTTGAGTGACGGGGTCGAGAATGGCCGGTAGAGATGCGGGATGCCACAGGCCTTGAGAGCGGCGTTGTGCATGGCCGGCGACAGACTATACGACACGTGGGCACCGACGACGTAGATCTTCATTGGGTCGAAGAGGAAGGAGTTGTAGAGCGCCTGCGTAGCTTGAACGGCCGTCAGGCACGGCTGGTTGGGGTTGTACGTCGATGCCATGGGCTCCGGCACTACGCTGGTCAGAACGTGGTTCATGGCGGCCGAGTGCCGCCCGCGCGGGCCCGAGTTGTATGCGATGAGGGGGATCCTGTGCCCGGGCGAAGCGTCGACGAGGGCCTTGAGGTGGTTGATGTCGAAGTTGTCCTTGATCGAGGTCACAGGCTTGATGAGGCGGACAATGTCGCAGCCCAAGCGCCGAGCGCGGTGATAATGCGACATCCAGAAGGGGTCTCCCCAGGAAGGGGAGTCGGCAGCGGGCGTCAAATGACCGATGATCTTGGAGCGCCTCTTCATCGAGATTATGTGCAACAGCTGATAGTCATTGAGACGAAGGTCAACGGTCAGGTACTCGGGCGAGAGTCGCAAACCGTGCAGGATGTAGTCCATGTAGACGGACTCTGAAGACTCCGGGAGGACGACGTGGTACATTAGAGGGATGACGGTGCTCCTCCGTATTGACCCGATCATTCTCGCAATGTCTGCCGCTCTCTCGGACTCGAGGGATGTTGCGCCGGCAATGCCGTCGACGACGATCTCGATGGCGTCGGCGCCGGTCTCCAGCTCCTCGACGGCAAGCTCGTTATCGAGCAAACTAGAGAGGGAAACGGAGATGGCGTAGGTGAAGCGTCGGTCTTCGGTGGGTATGGAGGCCAGCGGGAAGGCCGACTCGATAAAAGGGATGGAGCCCTTGGGCATGATGAGGCTGAGGAACTTCAGGAAGTGCCTCTCGGCGCGCTTCAGGGTCAGATACGGGGCGGGCGGCTTCTGGCCTCCAGCCTGGGCCTCGATCCTGGCGGCGTCCGTTTCTACCCAAGGATCTGCAGTCTCGGAGACGTTGAAGAACTCGAGGTTGCTGCAGGTGCGGAAGATGGTGCTGCTCGCGGCCAGCAGATTCCTCGCTTTCTCTTCGTCTTCGATCTTGAGGTGTTCCTGGATGGCCTTGACGTCTCGTACGATGTGAATGACGGGATGGGTGCGACAGAAGTCTCTCAAGAGAGTCTGGACGCCGCGTTCCATCCAGCTGCAGACGATCAGAGTGTTCCTAGAGCTCTGTTCGAGCAGGTCCCGAAGCACATCGGCCTGGCGGCGGTGGCATTCGACAGAGCCGTGTGCCCTCTTGTAGGCGAAGCTCGACAGGCCTGTGACTTGTTGGAAGGCCTTTTCGCAGTCGACGGCCCTTCGCTCCATGGCTGTCGAGGCAATGATGGCGAGCGTAGACTTTCCAGCTCCGCGGATGCCGGCGAGGACAATGGAAGCATCGGCAGGGAAGGGCGGGACTTCGCCGGGTAGGTGCGATATTGGAGTCGCTGGTCTCGTCACTGGCGTTCCTGGTCTCGAGCACGCAGCGATGGAGTATCTACTGCTGCTGCTGGTCCTGGGGCTCTGGGGCCGGCTTGGAGATGCCGAATGGACATTGCGAGCGTCGAGGCGAACCAGCTTTGCGGGATTCTCGAGGTGGTGGTTGTGGTGGTTTTGGTTGTGGCGATCCTCGTCATCGTTCATGGCGGTGGCCATGTAGGACCGCTTCACGCCCGCCGTCGCCATGGCTCACCTCCTCGACCTGGCTGGCTCGTCGACCTGGCCTGAGCAGTCGCAGGTGGGTTGTAGACGAAGAAGACCAGGGGATGGAAGCGCATACGCCGGTGCCAAAGTTGAGAGAGGCAGAGAGGGTTGGGAGGGAGAGAGTGAGACAGCGAGCGCACGCCGCTTGGTTGTGGTGTTTGCCGCCTAACTGTGTTTCGTGTGCAAAGGCAGCCGTGGTTACCGTTTAACAAGGACAAGCAACAGTCAGTCGGTCAGTCGACATCGAATCGCGCGGTCCAGTCAGACTACCCAAGTACCGAGACGGCAAAATGGACAGGTCAGGGTGGTAAAGGAACATGGAAGCCGTTCCCCAATCCCAGTGCCGTCGCCTGCTGAGGTGCGTGCCGAATTCGTGCCCCTCTTTCTCGCGCCGTGTCTCCTCTCCCTTGGTTGGCGCTAGGGCCGGGTACTCTGGTGAATGTTTATCCTTAGAGGTTCAGTTAGTAGGCTACTTGACCTACAGAGAGGGAAGAGGGAAGAGGGAAGATGGGAAGGAAATTGAAGTGCTCTAGCATGCATGCACTTGGTTCGTCCGAGAAAAAGACTGGTAGAGAACAATGTGATCAGCCGGGGGAATATACATGCTTCCCTTAGACATGTAGGATAATAAGTCGTCTGAGTTTTAGCAGCTATTGCCAGTTGAACCGGATGTTTGCCTGCCTCCCTACCTACCTAGGTAGGTAACCGCACCTACATCCAGGTAGTAGAGGTCCCTTACGGCTGTAAGCAGGCACAGGGTAGTAAGCATTATAGGTACCTGCCTAGGGAGGGAAGGAAATACGCACCATCATTTCTAGCAAAGTACCTCACTAACACCCCGCATGCCGTATTGCCCGTACTTTCCCCAAAACAACCAATTAAGGCTGGTGAAATGCCAGCTGACCCCGACATCTACTCTACCTACTGACTGACTGCCCGACAACCTTGAGGCCGTGGCCATCCGACAGTGAGGGTTACCCCAGGATTTCCCCACCTCCATCCATTCATTCAGTGCAAAGCGAGAAAGAGGGACAAAGAAAGAGGGAGCGAGACACCCGAGACAGAGAGACTTGGAGAAGCAAAGACGTCAACCCCATCATCAACTATTGCGGCTTGCCGACGCTGTCATCATACCTTGTCTTGCCGTCCTGTCCCCAACAACACCCCTGGTCACAGCCGATTCAAACCACCACCCGCAGCGCGCTCTATCACCCTCATCGCCCTCATCGCCCTCTCCGCTCTCTCTCCGCTTCGCACAGCTCTCGTCGTCGTCTTCGCGCCCTCTCTTGCACACGCCCTCATGCAGTCTTCAACGGCGTGAGCCATTGGAGCCGCCCTGCCGCCCGAGGCAACGAACGACTGAAGAATGCCCTCCAAGAGGAAGGCCCACGATGCCGAAAACAGTACCGCCCCGGCTGCTGTGCCGAAGCGACAGCGCGTGTCTCGAGCGTGCGACCAATGCAGAAGGCAAGCAAAGCAATTTTGTGGAACGCTCATTCTTGCGTTCTTTTGTTGTTGTCATTATAGTTCTTGATTGATTCCTCGCCTCGGCGTCCTCGTGTTGGACATGCCTCATGGCCAAGACCCCTGTACTGTACTGTACTGTTCTGTCTAGTGCTGAGAGCCTCGGGATGGCCGCCTGTCTCTATGCCGACTGCGCGTTGCTCTCTTCACTGCGACACTGCGGCCATCTCTACGAACCATACGCCTGATCCGACATGTGCTGACTGAACATGCAGTGCTCGAGAGAAATGCGACGGTGTCCAGCCTCAATGCTTCTCTTGCGTGACCTTGTCGCGCCAGTGCACCTACAACGTCGCCCCGAAGAAGCGCGGCGTCCAGACTGGCCTGATCCGGACCCTGGAGCTCGCCCTTGTCTGGCTGTTTGACCAGGTTCCCGGAACAGAAGACAAGCTGGCCGCTCTGCTGGCTCAAGAAGGCGGGAGCGGACAGTCTCTCTTGCTGGACAAAGACAGCGACGCCGGTAATCGCCTTCACAAGAGGTGGAGGAGGTGTCGAGTTCACAAAGACATTGACCGACTCCTCTCCGGCAAAGACGGCGTAAGTCCACGTCAGGACACATCTGGCGACGACTCGGACGCAGATGTCGACGCCCGCAACAAGCGCAACGGCGACACTCCCCCAGACGGCACCGAACCCTCTCCTCAACCGACCGCCACCGATCCGAAACCAGAAGCCACTCCAACGGAACCTGCCCCAAGGCACCGTCATGCCTCGACATCTCGGCGAAGGTTCAAGCTGCCAAGAAACTTTCCTCGGTTACTCTCAGTGTATTACTCCTATACCCACAGCTGGATTCCAATATTGAACCCAAAGGAATCGCTCGACAGCACGGCGGCTTCCTATCCACCCGACGGTTTCGATATTGACCCAGAAGACTCCAACATCAGTGCGGCACACGCTGAACTCTGGTGTGCTCTTGCTGTTGGGGCTTTCCAGGATGCAACTTCGTCATATAGCTCAGGGGGGCCCGAACCTCCGGACCGGCCCAGCCTGATACTAGCAGCTGCGCGCAGCCTTATACCGGTCGAGACCGAGATGGCTCTGGGCCATGTGAAGGCCCTGCTTGTATTGTCCTTAGTCAAGTTGGGCCAGGACAATGCCGGAGCAGCCTCTCTACTCATAGGTCTGGCCGTCCGAGGCGGCATGGCCTTGACGGACAGACAAGCCCGAGACAGGCATCGTGACTCCTTTTCGGGCCACTCGACATCATCGACGGATGATTCATATTCCAACTCTCTGGACCGTGTGCTGAAAACCTGCCTCATGCTCGATACCATAGTATCTCTGAGGCTTGGCCAAACACCTCACATGAGGACAAACGATATGAAGGAGAGGACTACAGAAGAGACGGGACCCGAGGAATGGGCTCCGTGGGTGCCCCGGGCTGGATTCGGAACCGGGAATGCCGAGGGCGCCGCCCAGCCCGTGCAGTCCTTGAGTTCGTTCAATCAGCTCTACCAGTTCTTCCGCACTCTGAATCAGGCCGTTGAGTCGGGGAGTGCAGGCCCCAAGATCGGCGCCGCGAACCTTGTTCAAGCACTCGACCCCCGTTTCTCGTTTTGCAATTCCGTAGTCTTCGGAGCCTCGACGATACCCATACTGCCCTCGGCCTTTCTGATACAGGCCACCTTCCTTAGTGCAACGTTGACTCTGATGGCCGATGCTCGAGTCTCTCTGATATGGAGCCTGATGGAGGTCCTGGAGAGCTCCATCTCTTACTTTGGCGCAGCCGGCGTCTCGCCGCTCCTCGTCACCTACATGAGCATTGCTAGTACTAAAACCTGCGTCCGCGCTCTCCGGGACGATGACAAGACCCGGTGGAACTCGCTGATGGTAGATCTCATGTCAGTTTGGCAAGATCGGACGTCAAATAGGGAACATTCTCCCATGGACGCGGACCAGAGCGACCAAACGCCAACACGCGTCGAGTCTGCAACCCCGCAGCTTGCCCGGCAGGCTTCCTCTGTTCGACGAAACTCCCAATACCCGTTTCCTATAAACCCGGACTCTTACCACTCCAACAGCAGCGGCTTTCTACAGACGGCCTCTTCCGCTAGTCCTTCGACGGCGAGAACGATGCCCTTCACTCCCGGGAGCCAGTTGGATACGTTCCCTTCGGGCTTCATGGGACACCTGCCCTCCGCCCAGGCATCCTACCTAATGGGACAAGGGGCTCACGGCGTTGATTACGATGCCATCATGGATGAACTCGCTTCCATCGACTGCACGGATAGCATGGAGAGCGACCCGCAGTTCATGGCCAACCTTGGCTTCGCTCCAGGATCAGACCTAACGGACATGCTCCGAGGGGAGTATGGTGGGATGTGAGAAGTATAATGTATTATGACCTTTACTAGTCGACAATGAACATCGATTCCCTACACTAAAGACGCCGTTTGAATTGAAATGCCATCCGGAGTTGTCCCCGTTATCGAGCAGACCAACCCCAGCGAATTGACCCTTGTTGTCGAAGAAGAGTGTTCATCCGTAGTGCCAAGGACAATGATTTGAAAAGGTTGGGTTGGCTAACCGTTCTCGTCTTCTGTTCCTAGTTACTTCCGCAAGCCCATTTCTCTTGCTTCTGACAAGACTCCTTTGCCGAGAAGCGGATGGAGTCTGATATCGAATAGCTTTCGGTATTTGGGAGCTAATTCCGGTAGAGCGAAGAGGAAGAGGCGGAGTCGGAATTATAATCATCAGACACGCAGGCCGCAGAGCACCGGACGAAAGCATGGCATCTCGGTCAAAGACATCCTTCCTTTAGTACCGTCATCTAATTATGCTGACGCAAGAAGCCTCACCCGGCCTCATCATGTGGCGGCCTGGACCCGGTTGCCTGCTATCGCCGAACAGCGAATCCCGCCGTTATGGCTAGAAGGGCTTCCGCGCAGAAGCTGACGATGAAGCCTATGCAGGTTAAAACATTACTTGGGATTCGTATGCGTTGGGCAATCCGAGCAAATATTGGTTACCCCACCTTCCCCATGGTGACCATCACAAATGGACTCGAGACTGAACACGGCCAGCACTGGGTAAGAACATTTATCATCGGCATCACGACAAGTCGGAGATGTTCTATACGAGCTCCATCCAATGGCTGTCCCCTTTGGAAAGTCTTCACGTGGTGCTTTGTAGGCATCTGGCAAGTCTTGTATGTTAGGGCGGTGCAGTGGCTTGCTTGGCTAGCCTTCTCCGACCGGATATACTCAACTCCAGTGTTCCCAAAGCCAAGCAGCCAACCTCCTTCTGGCCTTTTTTTTCCATCTCGACAGGTTGGCAGCACGTCCCTCGTAAGCCAAGCATGCCCCCCCCCCCGCATGTTGATCGACTTGGACGGGCAGAGAAAGTCGGGGAACCATTCGTTCACGAGCATTGTTGTCATTCTGTTTGGCTGGGATGCTACAAGTTGGCAAACACTCCCCCCCATGTTCCACGTGCAATGCGTTTGTGATTACGGATACAGCTGAATGCCAAATACGCCAGCGCCGAGAGGATAAACATTCAACCACACCCCCCGGTCTGGACAAGGGTTCTCCGGAATTTGGGGGTCTAAAACATCGGATCTAGCCCGGAATGAGACAGGTCACCGTCAATCAGTGCGGAGAAGGATATGTCTGCCGGGCCCCACGCGTTATGGGGACGAGTCAGTCACAGGATGCAGAATTTGCTCCGGTTCGGAGACGGCGCAGGACGGCAGGCTTAGCTCAAGGGAGAAGCGTTCACCCCAGAGAGTCAACATCCAATGTGCGCGTGTGTGAGTGTTGTGTGTACCGGCGTCGTGTACTCTACCCCAGATCCCATTCGTCCAGTCGTTCGAACACTCCCTCCCCTTTGTGCGTGGGATGGATGACCAAACTCCGCAAAGTTCCCAATCCCCCAGACTTTACCCCAGACGCACCGATACGCCACTTGTCAGTTCCTTTACCAGCTCGGGGACTGGAGCGTGAGCTCTGACACATCCATATAACAACGGCAACCCCTGGACAGTCGAGTTCTGATTTCCGTCTCCCCCCCTTAAGATTTCTTCTTCAACCCCCAGCTTTTGCCTTGGAGTTCAGAGTTCAGAGTTCAGACCGTTACAACACGCACCGAATCGGGTCAAACCTTGACGAACTCAGATAGACAACCTCGACGACATCAAACCATCATGGCTCTCCTCGCACTCGTCGAGGACCGCCCGACGCCCAAGGCGGTGTACAACTGGCGCGTCTACTTCTGCGCAATCATCGCGTCCTTTGCCAGTTGCACCATTGGCTACGACTCTGCCTTCATCGGAACCACGCTGGCTTTGGAATCCTTCACTACCGAATTCCAGTTCGAGACCTACAGCAAGGATGGCTTGGCTCTCCTCAAGTCCAACATCGTCTCCGTCTACCAGGCCGGCGCCTTCTTCGGAAGTCTGTTCGCCTATGTCAGCAGTTACTTCCTCGGCCGCAAGAAGAGTTTGATGGTTTTCACCCTCGTCTTCCTTCTGGGCGCCGGTATGATGCTTGGTGCCAACCGCGAGCGTGGCCTCGGCCTCATCCTCGGTGGCAGAGTCCTCGCGGGCATCGGTGTGGGTGGCTGCTCCAACATGACCCCCATCTACATCTCCGAGCTTTCGCCCCCGGCCGTTCGTGGACGTCTCGTCGGAATCTACGAGCTGGGCTGGCAGATTGGCGGTCTCGTCGGCTTCTGGATCAACTACGGAGTCGACTCTACCATGGAGCCCAGTCACTCTCAGTGGCTGATTCCCTTCGCCGTCCAGCTGATCCCCGCCGGCCTTCTGTTGATCGGAGCCCTCTTCATTCCCGAGTCCCCCCGTTGGCTCTTCTCCAAGGACAGGAGAGAGGAGGGACTGAAGGCACTTTGCTGGATGAGGTATGTGTCAAAAGCAACCCCCAAAGGCCGTAGGCGAAACATCAAACTGACACCCCAATCTTTCGCAGAAATCTGTCTCCTGATGACAAGTACATTGTTGAGGAGATGAGCTACGTTGACGCCGAGCTCGAGCGATACCGCACCGAAGTCGGTGCTGGTTTCTGGAAGCCTTTCGCATCGCTCAAGGACCGCAAGGTCCAGTGGCGCTTCTTCCTTGGTGGCATGCTCTTCTTGTGGCAAAACGGCTCTGGGTAAGCAGTCCCTGAACACCCGTCCGCTCAGAAGCGGCGTTTCTGCGCATCATTGTCGCTAACCCTACGCTTTGCCAGTATCAACGCCATCAACTACTACAGCCCGACCGTCTTCAGGAGCATCGGCATCACCGGCACCAACACCAGCTTCCTCACAACAGGCATCTTTGGCGTTGTCAAGACTGTTGTCACGTTTGTCTGGCTGCTCTGGCTTATCGACCACCTTGGCCGCCGCAACCTCCTCATGATCGGCGCCATTGGCGGTTCCCTTTGCATGTGGTACATTGGCGGTTACCTCGCCCTTAACCCGGCCTCTGGCAACACTGGCGGTCTTTCCGGCGGCGGTATCTCTGCCATGGTTTTCTTCTACCTCTGGACAGTGTAAGTTGTCTCCCCACGTTTAAGCAAGAAAAATGGGAAAAACAAATTAGCTAATATGACCTCCACCAGGTTCTACACTCCCTCGTATGATAGCCCCTGAGTCGCTCGATGAAAATGATTGCATCTTGTGCTGACACTGAGTTCTAGATGGAACGGTACCCCTTGGGTAATCAATTCCGAGATGTTCGACCAGAACACCAGGTAAGTCGAGAAATCGAGGCAACCGGGGTGGGCGTATAATCACTGACATCTGTTCTCAGATCGCTCGGCCAAGCAAGTGCGGCTGCCAACAATTGGTTCTGGAACTTCATCATCTCTCGTTTCACCCCGCAGATGTTCAACGCCTGGGACTACGGAGTCTACTTCTTCTTCGCATCCCTCATGATTTGTTCGGCCATCTTCATCTTCTTCCTCGTGCCTGAGACGAAGTCCGTGCCTTTGGAGACGATGGACCGTCTGTTCGAGATAAAGCCTGTGTGGAGAGCAAACAAGACCATCATGGCGGAGCTGGCAGAAGAGCAGAGCTTCAGGTTCTCTGATGATGGGCTCGGCGAGAAGTCTGATGACGCGGAAATCAACCAGGTAGAGAGGAAGGAGAGCGCTTAACGAACGGGTTCACGGTTTACTAATACGAATTGAAGGACGTTTGAATGGGTAGAGAGAGCAATTAGGTGTACATTCCAAGATTCCAATCTTAAGGAATTCACATGCTTCAATCCCGAACCGATTCATCGAGTGATAAAAGAAACCGCCTTATCACAACCCGAGAAAAGAGATGATTAAGTACAAGCACAAGCACAAGCACAAGCCGGGCTGTATAAAGCAGTGTGGAGAAAGATACCAAAAGAGAAGAGTGAAGACAGAGAGATGACCAGAGCGAGGGTGTCAGCCGAGGGTCAGCGGAGGTGCTGCATGGTCACAATAGTTAGCACCAAGCGATGTACAAAGTACCTGGTGATTGTTGGGAGTATCCCACGCCAGAACATGAGCCCGCCCCGGGGGCCCCTTGACAACACCCAGGTAGGCGTCAAGGGTTCTGATCCTGTGGAGTGAAGACAAGTTTGTGTCGAGGCAGTAGACTTAGAAAATCACATAATGTTAAGTCAAGCCAGGCCAAGCCAGCTTGTGTAGAAGAGCACAGTTTGAAGGAATCGTGTGACCGACCACCCATGAACTCCTCGAGAATACAAGGACAATTCGTAAGCATTGCAAAGAAGCAAGGTATCCCCTAGAGTCTGGCATGAGACTTCCTTCCAAGGTCCAATATCGCAGTACTCCCAGGGGGTCGTGCTGTGCCTAGCATGTACTTCGCACACCCACCCCTGCTGGATAAATGTTCTTACAATATGAGGTTTGGTCTTCTGGCTCAATGAGCGTTTGCTTTTTCAAGATTACCTTGCCCCGTTCAATGCTAGCACCTCCGGTTCCATCGTTTGAAAATGGCGGGTCGCCTCACGAACCACTTGGGTGCCAACCCATGCTGGCCCCGTGGCTCCTAGCACAATTCCTGGAATATCTCATGCATCTTTCACGCATACCACGGCGATCTTTGGGTGGTGGCAAAAAATGCAGGGGAGGCATGAGCGTACTGGCCCTTAGGCAGTCATTACGGATGCCTGTTATATTTATGAAAAGACTGCGTACATGGTGACTGGAAGACAACAGCTTCTATGCTGTGCAAACCCTGGACACACTTCAGCTTGAATGGTGAAACTCCCTTTTTGATTTGATTGTACTGCGTAACATCTTTTGTCTCCAGTCGATTCTCCGTTAGCAGAGAAGTTGAATCGACGAGAAACAGAAACTTATAAGCCAGCTTCTTGAAGGATGACGGAACACAAAAATGACCAAGTGATGAGATGAATGTATTTTCAAGGCCAATATTAGCCCTCCTCCGTCTATTATCCAACGGATCAAGTAAAAGAACGTTATTTTTATTCCTTTTATGAACGACGGGCAAGATAATCAGATGCCCCGGTAAGTTGGTGACATCTTAACATAGCAGAACCCAACGATATGAAAATACGTCAGCATCTCAACCCTTAATAACTGTAGTGTCACGAGTAGAGAGAGGTTGATAGGACAAAGAATGGATGCTTTGAGGGCACCACGATACCAGAGGCCCCCCAAAGAAAATGAGGGCAAACCGGTCTTAGGAGGACCAGTGTAGAACCAGTATACATACCCAAAACAACATCTTATCAAGCTCTAACTGGCTACATAGAGGGGCACCCTTGACCAACCTGGAGGAAAGGAGGTCAGAGCTGTGTTAAGTGACACGAAAATACCTATACTCTGTTGGTCTTTTCACTCTGCACCATAGCCCCTGACATGTTAGGATGTGACCGCGGCGTCAAACATGGGACATCGGACCATCCACTTTGAATCCATCAATTCATGGGTCATACTGTTGACCACGCTTCAGTTGAACGGCGAGTTGAGTGAGGAGTTGAACGACAGGAAGCAGGCGAGCGTCAACCTTGTCGATATGCGCCGTCTTGGGAAACTCACTTCGGGTTGGGGAAGTGAAGTTTTGCTCGGGACTTTTTGAACACCAAGACTCACTGACCAAGCGAAACGCCTCCGAGTCACATTTTCTGATCAGTGCAATGAGTGACTCCCATAATAATAAATTCGTTAAAACAGTCGCTGAGAATGTAGCTATGCAAAGTCATACACAGTTCGTAAAGTCTACAGTTTTGAGTGCTGCGACAGCTTCGCCGCAATCACTTCCTTCACCTGCTGCACGGGCAACTGATCGACCTCTCTGCCGGTCCAGTAACGGTCCTGTATTGTCTGTTAGATATCATACGCACTGAAGGGGGGTTCGATCGCGTCTCGCGTTTCTGTCTGCATACCTGTTCCAGACCTTGGTAGATCATGGCCTCGGTGCCCAAGATGACTTGCCAGCCAGCATCCTCTGCCAGGGCGGCGATTTCCGTGTAGGGCGTGGGGTTGTAGCACATCTCCAGAATGGCGCCCTTGGCAGCCTTGTTCAGGAACTCAACGATGACCTCGCGCGCCACGATCTCCTCCGGGGTTTTGGGAGGAAAGTCGGGCACGCACGCGACGATAGCGCCGGGGGCGTCGAGCTCCCGGGCTTCCTCGACGGTGGAGACGTGGTGCATCCTGTCGCCGTACCCGCGCGCGGAGCACTCGGCGATGACGGCGTCAACCTCGCTCTTGTCGCGGTTGACGAGGTAGATGTCCGTCGCCTTCATCCACTTGCGCAGGGCGTAGACGGCGCTGCGTGCGGCGCCTCCGCCGCCGATGACCAGGGCCGGCCTGTTGTGGTAGACGGCGTCCGGGTCGGCAACATTCTGGACGAACGACTCACGGACGCCAATGACGTCCGTGTTGGTGCCGCAGTATATCCTCTTGCCGTCGCGTTCTCTGACGAAGAGGGTGTTGCAGGCGCCGACGTCACGGCACTCATCCGTCAGCTCGTCGAGGTGCGGGATGATGGCGACCTTGTTGGGCATGGTCACGGAGCTGCCGTAGAACTTGGGGTGCTTGATGAGTTCCAGGAACAGCGGCATGTCGGCCGAGTCGAGCCGCATCTGCTCCCATTTCAGGCCAATGCCTTCGTAGATGGTGCTGTGCAGGAGTGGTGACAGGGAATGTGTGATTTTCTGGCCAAACAGGTATCCATGGCGGTCCAGCTGCTCGATTTTGACGGCAATGTGGTCGTCCACTTGCTGGACGGCAGATGCACTGGCCATGGCGGGTGTCTGAAGTCTCTTTGGGGAGGGGAGGGGGGCGGAGGTAGGTTTCAACACCGTCAGCTGGTAGACTTTTTCCTTTCTTTTTTCTTGTCTCTGGTTGGTTGCTCCAAGGGGTATCTGCAGGAGTTCTGTGCAAGCAATCGAAGAACGGTTGATGAGATGGTGTATGTACAGTAGTGTAACGCACAATACTATGATATGTTGTGAAGGTGGAATTGCAGAAGAGCAAAAATGAGAAATAGACGATTGAGTGAGTAAGTGAGTAAGTGGCTCTATGGACCAAGAGCGGTGGCCAAGTTGCTAGTAATAACAGAAACGGGGAAAATGTCTCTGCAGAGGCCACTTTTTACTCTTCGCTCTTATCCCCTTTTGTTTTTTTTTGAACTGAGTATTGTTACTCCCTCCTCAGCTTTCCGTCTCCCCAGCCCGGAACCCCTCGGACCCAATAATGTTTGATTTATTTGTTCTTGCGGAACACGGGGAAAAGTCCGGGGCTTAGGGGATCGTCTTCGCCAGATCGGGTAGAAACCGCATCAGGACTTTTCCCATCGGCAACTCGAAGTGTAGCAGCCAGCACATGGTCCGAGGAGGGGTGAGGGGGGGGGGGGGGGGGGGGTCCCTCCGGCAAAGAACTCTCCAGCATAGCGGCCAGTGAGAAGTGCCGGATAGTCTGGACTTGGGAATGGTGGGCTTACGACACACAGAAACGCTGACCCCTGCTGCTTGGTCGCTTGGGGGGATTTGGCCATCCCACACATCCGAGGGCCAAGCCTGGAGAATGTTTATCCCCGGAGAAGCATTCTTCCAGAAGCCAACTGCTTTCGCCCGTGAGGCTAACGTCACCACCAGGCGGCCAAGCCAACGACCATCAACCACTGGCATTGGTGATCCGCATCGCACACACATCCCCCACCACTACACACACACTCAAACAGCGGCGCAAAGGCGTGCGGAAGAGCGTCATCCAGGCTGGCTGTCCGGTTATCTTCGGCCGCCCCAGAATCCCCAGGTTAACATACTTGCCATGATGGGCGTCGGTGGCGGCGGGTGAATGCTTTGCTCCCCCGTGCCCCCCCCCCCCCCCCCCCCCTCAAGAGGCGTCCGGTGCAACCCGCTGTTAGGATGGCGGCATAGAATCCAATATCCAATGGGCAAGCTGCATCTGCCTCTATCATCTGTAACAGAGTCGTTACATGGGTCCGATATGACCTTTCTACGAGATGCCGGAACCACAGTGCTGCAAACAATCTTCCAGCCCCCCCCCCCCGTTGCCGAGGGCAGATGTAAGTAAGTGTACGGCCAAACGTCCACCTCCCTCGTTGATGTCGAATATCTCTTCATCTGGTTCTTCTCACTATCTAAAACCGCCTCCCGCTTTTACCAATATCACAACCATCAACCATCGTCACGCAATACAGTCCCGCAAACAACTACATATCGCCTTGTTGCCGTCTTCTTGCTCGATAGATACCCCTTTTGTTTTTCTTCGTTGACAGTCCACCACATCTTATCCACCATGCCGTCCCGTTTAGCCATCAGCACCATGTCGCTCGGGCGATGCTGGGCCGGCCACAGCTTTGAACACAAGATGGACATGGCGGCCAAGTATGGCTACCAAGGCATCGAGCTCTGGCACGAAGACATGATGGACGTCGCTGAGCAGTTGCCGGGCGGCGCTGCTCTGCTCGAGAACCAGCTCGCCGCTGCCGGTATTGTTAAGAGGATGTGTGACGCTCGCAACATCGAGATCCTCTGCCTCCAACCCTTTCAGCATTTCGAAGGTCTTGTCGACCGTGAACAACACGCCCGCCGCGTCGAAGAGCTGCGTGTTTGGATCCAGCTCGCCCACGTCCTTGGCACAGATCTGATCCAGATCCCTAGCAACGTCTTGCCGGCAGAGCAGGTCTCTGAGGATCTCGACCTTCACGTCGCCGACCTGGCCGAGGTAGCAGACATTGGCGCCGCTTCCAGCCCCCCCATCCGGTTCTCGTACGAGTCTCTCTCATGGGGAACGAGAGTTGATGTCTGGGAGCGCTGCTGGGAGGTCATCCAACGGGTCGACCGGCCTAACTTTGGCATGTGCCTCGACACGTTCAACATCGCCGGCCGTATCTTCGCCGACCCTACGGCGGCATCCGGAAAGGTGCCGAACGCCGAGCAGGCCGTCAAGGAGTCCATCCAGCGGTTGCTCTCCACGGTCGATGTCTCCAAGATCATCTACGTGCAGGTCGTCGACGCGGAGCGCCTTGCCGAGCCCATCTGCGAGACACACCCCTACTACAACCCCGAACAGCCATCACGTATGTCGTGGTCCAGAAATTGCCGTCTGTTCTACGGCGAGTACTCGAGGGGGGCTTACCTCCCCGTCCGGGAGATTTGCGCCGCCATCTTCCAGGGTCTTGGATTCGAAGGCTGGGTCAGCTTCGAGCTTTTCAACAGGAGAATGTCCGAGGAGGACCACGATGTCCCCGAGGAGCTGGCGAGGAGAGGTGCTGTGGCCTGGGCGAAGCTCGTGAGAGACATGAAGTTGAGAGTGGACGAGTCCTCCACAACGGCGACGGCGTCACTATAGTCGGTGCCCCTGGCAGCGACTTGCGTGGAACGGCGAATTGGTTTACAACAGCGACTGTATAGTATTAACATATTTTGAGCAATCAATTAATTCTCTTCCAAACATCACGTCCTTCTTGACCTTTTAAGTGTCTCCCAGCGAGTGTGAGAGCTGCCGAGCAACAGACGTCACCGAGCGTGGTTGATCCACAGACCTGGGCTTGGGTTCCTGGGTGCCCAAGAGGTTCGCTCAGGATGAGACGGAGACTCTTGACGAAGAGGATTCGAGAGACCTTTTTGGCGGCTGATGGCTGAGATGACTATGGAAAAATGTTTCAACTGCAATATCTCCTGAACTTAAAATGGATGAGACCGTCGTGATTCACAAACTTCAATAACCACATCAGTGGATGAGTCCTGTTGCAGGCCGAGAGACCGAACACAGCCATTGTTAAAGCCTTTCTCAGAGTCATTTTGCCTAGTAGAGATGGTCTCCCGCGTGGATGGTGTTCCTCGGCAACTCTTGGTTCCAGAAGTGCCAGACGTCAAGAGATTCAGGCTCCAAGTTCAACTTCTAAGCTACAAGCTCCGAGCTTTAGGCTTCCACCCCCCTAATCGTAGTCCCACGGGCCATTACTAAGGGAACCTCTAGCGACACGCCATCGTCCCCAGTGACAATTCTCAGGGCTCCTTGGGGCGGGGAGTCATGCGGGGGTGCCCCGCTGATAGGGGACCGGACGTCGCCCGCAGTGCTTCCGCGGTCGCCATTCTTCGGTTGGCGGCGGCCCAGCCGTCGACTCACCCCCGGTTTCCCTGATAAACCAGACTGAACCCGGCCCCGACAACGGACAGGTTCATGCTTTTTTGGTTTCAGTCCTTCTTTCTGGCTCTGTTTCCTCTCTCTCCCACTCACACACACACTCTCTCTCACTCTCTCTCACTCTCTCTCTCTCTCTCTCCCACACATACACAAACAAACATCTTACGTCTTTTTTTCCAACACCACACTCCAGGAAAGGTTGTCGCAAAGACCGAAGAACGTCAGTCACAATGGCGGAAATCAGCGACGCCGAGCTCCGCGAGATCTACGACTTTGCCGTCCAAGTGGGCAAAGAAGCCGGGGACCTGCTCATGACGGCCGCCAAGTCGAGATGGGCGACCGGAGGACAGCAGCAGGCCTTTACAGAGAAGGACAACTCGGTGGACTTGGTGACCAAGACAGATACAGGTTTGTACCATCCGGGTCTTGAGCTTTGTTTGGTCCCAGGTGTGGTTCTCTTCATGGCTGGCTGGTTCGCTGACGGTTTACAATCCACATCTCAGAAGTCGAGGCCTTCATCCGCACATCTGTCGCAAACAAGTACCCTGGTCACAAGTACGTCAAACCCCGGCCCTGGCCAACGTGCTTGTGTGCTCGTTGCGCCGCCTCTCCGCCTCTCTGTCTACAGAATCCAAAGTACACCCTATAAACTCTTTTCCATATCTGACCTCCTGCAGCTTCCTCGGCGAAGAAACATATTCGGCCGGCGCATCTCGCGACTACCTCGTCGACGACAGGCCGACTTGGATCGTCGACCCCCTCGACGGCACCGTCAACTTCACCCATCTCTTCCCCATGTTCTGCGTCTCCATTGGCTTCGCCGTGAAAGGGAAGCCCGTCATCGGCGTCATCAACGCGCCCTTTTTGAACCAGACCTTCTCCTCCTGCAAGGGACACGGCGCGTGGATGAACGAGACACAGAGACTACCTCTCGTCCTGAGCCCGCTGCCGGCCAATGCGCCGAGCGGATGCGTCTTCTCATGCGAGTGGGGAAAGGACCGCCGGGACACGCCCGACGGCAACATGCACCGCAAGGTCGAGAGCTTCATGAACATGGCTGCTGAGCGTGGGGGAAGAGGCGGAAAGGGCGGCATGGTGCACGGCATGAGGAGCCTGGGGAGGTAAGTCTCGGAAGTCGCCAGGTCCGCATGGGTTCTACTTGCTGACCGTGGCGGACAGTGCCACTTTGGATCTGGCCTACACAGCCATGGGGTCCTTCGATATCTGGTGGGAGGGTGGTTGCTGGGAGTGGTAAGTGCAGCCTACTTTTGCCTGGAAAGAAAGGGGCCCGGATGCTAATGACGGTATCGACAGGGACGTCGCTGCTGGATTCGCCATCCTCGAGGAGGCCGGGGGTTTGGTGACGGTGGCAAACCCCCCAGAAGATACGAGCATCATTCCCGAGGCGAAGCTGGGCGGCAGGCTCTATCTTGCCATCCGGTACGCCGAGTCGCCGAACCGAACCATGAGCACCGCTGACAGCATCCAGGCCCGCGGGACCCACCGACACAGAGACGGGACGCGAAGCGCAAGAGAGAGTTGTGCGGGAGACGTGGAAGCGCGTAAGACACCTGGAATACTCGAGACCCGGAGCGTAGAGCTTGTATACAGAAGTAGAAGAAGTACAAGACGTAGAGGAAGCAAGCCAAATGATAAGTCAAATGAGAAGAATAAGAGGAAACAAAACAAGTTAGGGGAAACGCACGCTCCGGTTTAGAGATCAGCTCTAGCTTGCTCTCCAGCCCACGCTCTGCGGATGATTTCGCGGATCTTGGTCTTTTCAAGGGCCCGAGGGTTCCAATACGGAGTGTCCAAAGCGATGTCTGCGACGCGATCAATGTCCGCCTCTTGCATCCCAATGTTCTTGAGCCCGACGGGTATCTCCAGAAGGCGGAGCAGCTCGTTGAGGCCAGCCACAATGCCTTCGACCGAGTCCTCGGTGCTCTGCGCGAGAGCGGAAGATAGCCTGGCCCTGGTGTCCCCGGAGAACGACTGCGCGTTGTACGCGATGCTGTGGGGTAGAAAGATGGAATGCGTCTCGGCGTGAGGAAGGCCCAGAGTGCCGCCCGCCGCGTGGGCCAGCTTGTGCTGCAACGCAATCCCTGTCGCCGTCGCCATCATGCCGGCCAGGAAGGCGCCGTAGAGGGCCGACGTGCGCGCCTCGACCGACAAGGGGTTGGAGACGATGGCGGGCAAGGCGCCCGACAAGGCCCTGATGGACTCGAGAGCGAAGTGGTCCGTCAGCGGGCTGGCCTGCCGCGAGTACAGCGCCTCAACTGGGCCTCATTGTCAGCGATGTGCGATGTCGGTTTCGGATGCCACCACGGACTCACACGAATGCGCCATGGCGTTGATGCCGCTCGGGGCGGCCACTTTGGCGGGCAGGTCCATGGTCAGCTCGACATCGTAGATGACGACCTTGGGCAGTATCCTGGGGTCGGTCGTCGACGTCTTCTTGCCGTCCTTGGTCTCCCCGATGATGGGCGTCATCTCCGAGCCGGAGTATGTCGTCGGGATGGCCACCTGCGGCATCCCGGTGCGAAGCGCAACCGATTTGCCTAGACCGACTGCACTGCCGCCCCCGACCGAGACGAGCACATCCCGATCCTCGGCACGGCGCACGGCAGGGCCGATGATGTCGCTGGGGTTGTGCACTTTGGCCGTGTCGAGGATCTCAACGTCGGTGAATCCTGCCTCGCTCAGGCCGTCCTGAATTCTTCGGGCGAGAGACGCACGCGATGGCGAGCAGATGATGAGCGGCTTCGAGAGGCCTCGAGCCCGAAGCTCGCCACTCAGTTCATTGACTGTGCCCGGGCCGAAAAAGACCTTGGGCGTGGTGATGCCAAAGACGAACGGGTTGATGGTGTCCATTACGGGCAGGTGCAGGGTGAGTATCTGTATATATGCGTGTGCGTGCTGGGTTTCTCCGAAATGATGTTTGCCAAAAAAGCAAACAAAAGACAGAGACAAGAATCACCGGTCAAGGTGCTTAGTTGTGTCATCGGCGGGGGCGGGGTCCGACCGGTTTTCGGACCCGGCGGCAGCGCCCGGCAGTCAACTAGCCGGTCGGGAAGTGGATGGTGGCGAATGAACTGATTCATCGCCAACCGGCCTGCATCATGGTTTGCATCCCCGATGTCAAGCAGAACGAACGATACGAGTTTCGCACCCGGCCCAAGTACGAGCGCCGCTCCCTGATGGACTGGAACGCCTAGGCCGTTGAAGGTATCCATGAAGTCAGAGTGAGAGTGAGAGAGACTGTGAGTTGAATCGGTTCCATTCGGGTGGCTCATCCTTTCCTACAGATGGCCTCCCCCCTGGAGGGTATCATTAGTTTTGTGTACATCTATTTAGTCCAATCCGTCAAACCCAAGGATGCCGTGAGCACCCATGGGGCCAAGCTTCGCCGCCGCCGCGGCTCCCGTGTTCTGGCGCTTGCTCCGTCTCTTTCCGTCGTCGTCGCTATCGCTGTCATCGTCGCTGTCGCTATCTTCCGCGCGACGCTTGCTAGTGGGCTCGTCGTCGCTGTCGCTGCCGCTGCCGCTGCCATCGTCGCTACCTTCGGCCTCGCCTTGGAGCTCTGACAGCTCCTCCCACACCTTGACCGTCTTGCCGCCGGCTGTGATCAGGCGGTTCTGCGAGTCAAAGGCGACAGAGATGACGCCCTCAACCTCGTCGTGCCGGAGGTTCAGCGACTTGTCGACTTCGCGAGTGACCAAGTCGACGACACGCAGACTACCGTCGCCGAGCCCAATAACCAGCTTCTTTCCCAATCCCAGTTCTTGAGGCACGAGGGCCATGGTGTCTAGGCTCTCGCCGCCACCCTTGCCACCGTCAACGACGATACGCTCCTGCTGGTCATCCCATGCGCCCCTATCCCAGACCGTGACGATGCCAGAGCCGGATCCTACAGCGACAATGCCATTGTTGCGGTTGTTCTTGGGCCCGAGCCCGGGGACGTAGCACGCGGACAGCAGCTCGTCTTCTTGGTCGTCGGAACGAACTAGCACGCCCCTCCGCACGTCGGTGACGGCGAGGGTGGTGCCACCGGTCGAGACCCATTGCTTCGAGAAGCCGGACGTGCTCTCGGCGGAAGGCGGCAGGGGAACGATGGCAGAGATGTAATCGGAGTGAGGGAAGTGGGTTTGCGCGGGCTTCGGCGAGGGGACACCGTCTCGCAGGTCAAAGATGTGCATGGCGCCCGAGTCGCAGGCGATCAAGAGGCTCTGGGGGTTCAGGACGTACATGAGCGTCGGGGCGTCGATCTGCTTGTTCGAGGAGGGGATGACGGCCTTGGAGATGACCTTGCCGGTTTCGGGGGAGAAATGCTTGATCAAGCCGTCAGTGCCAGCAGAGTAGAGGGCTGACGGGCCAACTTGGTTAGCTGTGGCAGCGTGTACCGCGGTGGTGTTGCTTTTGTAAGACTACTAACCAGATCCATCGTGGTTGTAGGCCAAGGCCCTGCAGCTGCCCTTGTGCCGCCTCGTGCGCCAGACGCTGTCAATGGCTCCCCGGCCGCTCGATGCGACGCTAGTATCAGCGTCGCCGGAAGCATCTGAGACGTCCTCTACGGGAGGAGGCAGACGAAAGGTCTCGACATGACCGGTCGACAGTCCGACGGTCAGCAGCGGCTCGGTGGGGTGGAGGACCTGGGCGAAGACCTCGGCGGACAGAGGCAGGGTGCAAAGGTTCTCGAACATGGTTTGCTGCGTCAATCGTGGGGGTTGGTTCTTTTAAAATTTTTTGGACAAATGTATAAGGGGGAAAAAAAAAGGCGAGCTATGTGTCGGTTCCAGCGGCTGCCCAAAATACGCACAACCTGGCTAACAATTGGGAACAGAAACCGGCCGAAGCCAGAGCGAGAAGCCGGAGGAAATTTTTCAAGGTCAGGAACTCACCGAAAGGTGATTGCCCCACCCGAGCTCTCGGTGAGCGGTGTGCAAGCACTAGATAAGGTACGTACCTGTGTCTAGGCTGAGTGGATATAAGGAAAGGCCGCGGGCAGGACCCGGTTTTCGCATGTTTGGCGCCGCACGTAAACACGGCACAAGAAGCCAGAAACACCCGAGCACCTAGCCCACTGCACGTGTGTATGTTGCACGTGTGAGTGTTATTGTTCCGCACCTGTACCTGAAGCAAGCGCCTGTTTCTCCCAAAAGTTATTCGTTGTCTCTGCCTAGATCAAACGTCGTGAGCTGCAGATGGAGACATTATCTCAACACATAGACTTGGTTGGTGAGATACTTAACGCACATCTCGCAAGTACCTCGCATTTCTCTCTTTCTCTCTCACGTACTAGTTCTCTTCCTCGGGATCTTCAGGATATATTTGCATCTGATGTTCAGATGTTGAGCCTCATCGTCACCTAATGTCATGCATCCTTGAGAGCATCTAAAAAATATACGAGCTGCGACTATGTACCATACCTCCCTACCTTAGCTATAGATAGGTAATTACACGTAGGTACAGTACCTAGGTAGGCATGCATCAGATAGCATACAGGGGTTAAGGAGCCGCTCAAGGTTAATTGATGCGGGGCCCCCTCTTTCCTTCCCGCACAAGCACACCCAACACCCAACAACCTTCCGCCACAGCGGAGTTCCTTTCCCTCGCGACCCAAAGAGGAAAGCTGAGGAAACTTACCCGGCAATCACTGGATTCCCGTCTCAGATCGCTGATTCGACCGCTTTTCCGACTTGCAACCGTTTCGCTGTCTCGCTTGCATCTCGGCCCCTTCGTTTCCTTCTTCCACAGTCGTTTCTTCCGTTGAACAAGTCGTTTCTTCTCCTTTCGGCATCACGACTCACGAATGACCTCAGAGCCGTCTCTCCTTCTACCACCCGTTTCCAACTTCGTCGATACATGATGAAGCTGCTTCCTGTGGCTATGGCCGGTCTGCTCACCCTTTTGCAGACCGCTGCCACGGCGTCCTTCGCCGAAGAGTCCGCCGACAGACCAGGCTCCGGCCTCAAATGTGTCATGTACCTCACCGGGTATTATACATCCCATAGCTGGTTCGCGTCGCCGCTGCCGCAAAGCTAATTCCTCGGCGTAGGCAACACCCAACCGTGCCCTCCAAAGAACTCGTCTCTCACGTCACACACGTGGAACTGGCTTTCATGAACTCGAACACCTTCAATCAGGATGTCACCGAGTGGCCCCTTTTCACCACCGTTGACAAAGTCCGAAGCCAATTTCTGCCAGGCACCAAGGTAATGGTCGCCATCGGCGGCTGGGGCGACATCCAGGGCTTCGACGCGGCCGCCCGCACTCCAGAGTCGCGGAGGAAGTGGGCCAAAAATGTCGCCAACATGGTCAAGGCTACCGGTGCTGATGGTAGGACGGACCCTTTTATTCAGAATATGGTGGGAGTCACGAGTCGCTAATGTATCTCAGGAATCGATATGGACTGGGAATACCCTGGGTAAGCTTTAATGACATCACCGGGTTTGCAAGATGGGTTCGCCACTGACAGACAGCCCAGCGGTAATGGCGAGGATTACAAGAATATCACCAACGAGGAAAAGAAGTGGGAGATCGACGCCTACCCCCTGCTGCTAGAGGAAGTCCGCAAGCAGCTGCCCAAGGAAAAGCTCATCTCCGCCGCGACGCCCGGCCTCGAGCGTGATATGATTGCCTTTACCAAGGAGACGGTCCCTCGCATCGTGCGCAACCTTGACTTCGTCAATGTCATGACATACGATATGATGAACCGCCGAGACAACGTCACGAAGCACCACACAGGCTTGGAACTGTCGAGAATCGCCGTCAACAACTACATGGACAGAGGCGTCCCGGCCCACAAGATCAATCTCGGCTTCGCCTTCTACACCAAGTATTTCAACACGACCGATTGCCCCGAAGGAAAGGAGGTCGGATGCCCTACGCCCCTGATGGAGGATCCTAAAACTGGTAGGGACCTGGGACAGACGGGGGGCTTCAGTTACAGCGATGCTGTTCCGGACGACATCAAGGCCTCCTTCGAGAGAGCCCAAAAGGAGGGCAAGTACGACAAGGAGGGCGGTGGCTACTACTACCTTGACCGGGCTAAGAAATGGTTTTGGACCTATGACACTCCCGATGCCATCCTCCGTAAGTTCCCGGCCCTTGTTGACGACAAGAGATTAGGCGGAGTCTTTGCCTGGGGCCTGGGTGAGGATGGCCCCGACTACAACAGCCTTAAGGCCATCAACAAAGGGTTGGCAGAGCGTAAGGGCAGAGGGGGAGGTGGTGGTCCCTGGGGTCCCTGGGGTCCCTGGGGTCCTTGGGGCCCTGGTCCTCATGAGGCCGATGAGCTGTAGGTGAGCCCCGGGCAAAGCTAACAAAGCTTTGCCATGTCTCCTTTGGCGAAACATGAACAATCAACTCACTGTCAGGTTGCGCTTAGTGTCAACCGTGCGCCGGCGAATGTAGCTTGAAGGGTTGGGTTGATGAATCGAAGAGTTGACAAGGATTGGGAAGCTTGGGGGCTGTTATGATATGGAAACAGGACTGTTTTAAGGGACAGGTGATCTAGCTTATTCCAGGCATATTTAGCTTGCACCTTATTTTCCCTTCCCCCCCCCCCTGCTATGGTGATCTGCTGTAGTGATCTGCTTTGTCATTTTGGTTAAGGGCCCTCCGCCGGGATCGCCTCGGGGGTCTTGGATCGGTTGGCGATATCTATGTGTCTGTTTTGCTGGTCAGGAGTCATCGTAGCCCGAAATGTTGGCAGATTGGCCATGTGGTGCCGAGGCGGGAGACCAGAGACACGACGGCTTCTGCAGAGGCCATTTCCTGCGGGTTCTGGCATGCGTGACATGGCCATGACCGTGACCACAGACCTCTCGTAGACCTGCAACTAAGGCAAGGCGGCGCATGTCGTCGAGAAAAGGCCTACGGCACTACGCTAGCGCTGTCTACGCGAACTACTATGTACAGTAATCGTGCCGCTAGGTCATTGTCACCAATGGACAGGATCGCTCTCGACTAGTCCCCGTGCTCAGACGCGCGCAGTTGTATGGTTCGACCTCGAATCATCGATTCGTCTTGTTGGTCAACATGCCTCGGAGCGGCCTCGTCCCGTTCGAACATTGCACACTCCACACTTGCGTCATGTGGAATGATGGACGCCATCTGACCAGCTAATAACCTCCCCCCCGGGCGTCGGTCGTCGCTCCGTTACGGTCTAGTCCGCAGACCACGAGTGAAATATCTCTCGGGCGAGGAGGGGCGACGGAACTGGATCAACAAGATCTCAGGGTTCGTCAGGGGTTGTCAGGGTTCAACAGGGCCATTGTCCGATACAAGGTCCTGAGCGGTAATGTAAATCCATAGATGTACCCGGTTTTAGAAACGGCAACTCGGGGGAAAGGGGTGGACAGCCAAGAGGAAACACGCGTAAGGATAGGCTTAATCGAGGGCTGAGTTGCACGGGGAGTGGCCGGATAATGAGGGTCAGTGTTGCAAACGAAGGGGTGAAGGAGGCTGGCGGACTGGACCAGACCGTTTTCGATAGCACGATGGGGACGCAGACGGTGATGGGGCGGCGATGAGAAAACTTGGCGGTCTGCAACGATGTCGGGCACACGTCATCAGGGTTTCCAGCAATCCCTGGCCGCTTTTTGCTCTGGACCCTTGGCCGTCCGCCCAGATGATTGATGACTTTTACCCACGCATCCACGCATCCACATCCAAGTCTTGGTGTCGTGTGCCGGAGCCGAGACGGGGCAGGAGGACCCGCTGTTTGCCGGCGTTAGGCTGTAGCGAGTCTGCCTCATTTTTGTGTTCCTCTTGAGATACTCGACTCGGTAGTTTTGATTCGACGAGTGTAGTGCCAGCGCCGGTAGTTGGGTGGTTGGGATGCAGGCTTGCATCGAGTGTTCTGTATCATCATCCATGTTGTTGCATCGACTGGCCAAAGAATGCAGGGTCGCGGAGAGGTTGCGGTGAAGGATTGGATGCCAGTGGCTTGTTTAGGCCGAATGTGTGCGCGCGTGTGTGTGTGTGTGTGTTGTGAGTGTGGACGACGGAGGCCAATGACAGACTGACGGCGATGGTATAGTTTGTGTGTTGTCCCTGCAAGGCAGGCCTTGCTTGGAAGATGTGCCAGTTTCACCGAATGGTTCCTGGGACGGGAGGAGACGTGAGAAAACTTTAACGTGGAGAACCCGAATCTGTCATCCCAACCAGCCAAGCCTTGACAACCCCCGGACAGCCTCTGCGAACCGATCGCTCTCCATCTGTCTTGTCTTGTCGTGTATGTCAGTTCGCGTCACTCCGCGCCAGTCTCATTTGATCGCCGGGCCGATGAGTTTAAAAAATTGAAATGATGGAAGATGCGAGGTGCCTCTGGTTCAGGTTCTGTTCCATTCAACTTGGGACGCTTAGCTAGGAAGCCGGGGGTGGCAGCCACGGCAGCCACGGCACCCGAGCGGGTCACACGCCGCGCTGAAAGGCACAAAGTGGCTGAAGATTAGCGGCGATTCTGGCTAGCGCATCATATCATTGGTCCATATCCCTGTCGGTTCTTGGCCAGGGACTCTGGGAGCCATCTGCAATGAGGTCATCCTGGCGCAGACGACCCAATGCAAGCTGGACACCACGTCATTGTCCGCTGCACGGTGACCCCCCAGCCGTGAAGGCATTACGCATCGCCAACCCAACACCACAACCACAGCCACTCATTGAATGCTTGGGAGAATGGGCGATGCGACCGACGTACCAGGCCAACCAAGTGGCGACCAATGTACCGGCGGCAGTTGGCAAAAAGGAAAGAAGCAGGACTTGCGCTGTACCTACCATCTCCTGCAGCCATGCGCCCTGCATTGAGTGCGGGACCAGGTAGTTCAAAGTACTGCCAAAGAAACCCTTTGCTTCCTTGGCTTGTCTTTCGCCCTTTCGCCTCGTGACGCGCTTCCTATTCCTCCTTCCCTTTTTCTCCTCTTTCTCTCCATGCTTGACATGACATGAAAGCAGTGAGAGGCTCTACTTAGGTACATTTCGTCTGACGCCATCTTCCCAAACAAGAATTTCCATCCTGGAGCCTGTGAATCACTCGCCCACCGGGTAGTACTTATTCAACTTGATCGCCTCCTCCAACCACCTTCGTCTGTTTCCTACTATTCACTCACACCATTAAGCATAGCTGTCGTTGATACTATTCCTACTCCTGCTACTGTCATCACCACCACCACCAACACTACCACCATAATCAAACTATCGCTACAATACCACAGACATCATGGTCTCCCTCGTCCCTATCGCCCACATTGTGGCCGCTGTCTTCTCCATAATCGAGCTTGGTCTGAGTTCCTATGGTATGATCTTTTCGAGGCTGTATCGATGATAGCTTCATGACTAACCTTCTCTTTCACAGTTGCTAGCGGGTACAACGGATACAACGGCTGGAGCGGATGGTGGTCGCGCTCCCCTGATATCGTTAACTTCATCATCTTCAACTCGGTCTGGTCTCTGCTGGTCCTTGCTTATGTCGGTCTGACACCTCTGTACCTGACCCGCTTCTTCCACAAGCTTGTCTCCCTCGGCTTGCTCGTCATCACCACCATTTTTTGGTTTGCCGGCGCCATTGCCCTCGCTGTCTTCGTTGGCGTCCCTCGCTGCGGCGGCAGCTCCTGGTGTGCATCCTCTCAGGCCGCTGTTGCGTTTGCCTTCTTCATTTGGGCTATCTTCACTTTCCTTACCGTCCTCGATACCCTCGAGGCCATGCGATCGCGCGGCCACAGCACCAAGACCTACCACACCTACCCTGGTGCTTAATTCGGTGTTTAAGTTGGAGGCCAAACGTCTGAAGAAACGAGGATGAAGGAATGAGGCGATGGATGGGAATGAGCGGTTCAGGTTACTTTTCAACGGCCTTTGGAATGACGTGGAAATACCCCTCGAGTATGAAACGGTGTTATGGTTTTGTTTTTTCGTATTGTGGAAATACTTGGCGTCAAAGGGGAAGAAGTGTGGATTGTTTTTCAGTTGCTACCGTGTGCAGGAAGGTTGCACCTTGATAGTAGTCAGCAATAATGCCTTGTACATTTTGTTCATTCACTCGCGCACATTCAACGTGTCTACACATGTTCTCAATCCTATGTGACTAGGACTGCGTTGCTGGGTTTTTGGTCGCCGGGCATGACCAGGACGCTGATTGGATGCGCTACGCACATGTCCGCTGGCAATACTACATGCCGTTCAATGTGATCAACAACGCGAAACGATAGAAAGCTTTTCTAATCCTGCTTTGGTAGTAGCTCTTGTTCTTGGACGACACAACGACAGGAAGTATTAAACAACGGCGACAGGAAACGGTACCTACGATGGTTACCTAAGGCCGAAGGTAAAATTTCATGACTCGCAATGTTTATCTAGCAGCCTTGGCGGACATCCGCTTTGGCTTGGATGCTGCGATTGCTGAGATTACGATGGCCCGGACACGCCGGGGCCCGCATTCCGATTCGCCGGGGCCGGGCTGCCGCCAGGGGCGGGCGGGCGGCTCTCGGTAGGGCTGCTGCTGTTCGGTGTGGAAGGGGTTACAAAAAAAAAACCCCCCAAGGACAAAAAGGTTGGCGACCTCGGTCCCTTCGCTTCGGTCTGGTCCGTCGAACACGTGCGTCGGATGCAACCCAGGAGCATCACGAATGCATGGGGTAAAGAACGCGACTGACACCAGCAGCATCAGCAGCAGCAGCAGCAGCAGCAGCGCCTTCCTTATCAGTTGAGCCCGATTTTGGAGAGCTCGGGACAGTCAATTGGCGAATGAGGGGACGCCCCGGTGGCACGCAGCCATTCTCCGCAGACAGCATTGGAGCTGCCAAGAGCCTCTAGTGGGTACGTACCGCTGTTGACCCCTCCCGGGTGCTCGTTTCCCAGCAAGAATTCTAATTTTTGTTTGGGAAACAAGTGGTCACTGGTGGTCGCCAACGGGGGGAAACGGGTACAAGGCGGGAGTTGCTCCGCTTTGTTGGAAGAGCGCTGGAACGCAACCCCACGCTCTCCCCAATCGCTAGCCCGTACCTTTTTGGCCGTCGCCTATCCGTACCTACCTATCCGTACCTACATTGCCTAGGTATCCATCCATCCATTATCGGTTTTTGCTTCAAATCTCCTCGATGGCCGACCCAACCCGAGGTTCTTTTAGATTTCCATCCCTACACTGCACTCCGGACACAGATACACAGGTGACAACCGCGGCCAATATTCCCTCTCCCCCCTGCTCCTCCTTCCAGGTTCTTGACTTCTTCCAAATGTAACCCAACATCAACCGCACGTGCTGTTAATCTGCGCATTCTACGGTCCACTGCCCACTTCCCACTCCATGGCCCATGGCCGTGCTCTCTCGTCGCTAGGCGGAGACGGGATAAGAACGGCCATGCCGAATACAAGCATATTGGCCGACGCTGCCCTGGGAATTGTCCTATCGGAGCCATCCTGCGAACCGTTCAAGGCTATCTAGCTGCCCCGGGATTTAGCCATGCCTTGTTTATCTCGGGCGACGTAATTCTTTGCCAGTGGGGGGGGGAGGGACTTCTCATGGTTGTTACTGGTAACTGAGCTGGCCGGCCGTCTTGTCCAACCAAGTCACATTGACTATCTTGGTCCAGCGGAGAGCTACATAAGACAAGGACCTCCTCGACCTGGCTCCTCTTGCGCCTCCAACCTTCCGCTCTCTGCTCCAGCTTCTGCACTCCTCGGCCCTTCCCCCCTTTTCCCAGCGACCCCTTCGCTGACCGCCGTGTCCCTTCGTTGTTGCGCGGATCTTGTCTGTTCTCCCGTCGATCGCCTTCCCCCATCCGCCAACATGCATTTCAAGTCCGTCGTCGTCTCCGGTCTCGTGGCCGCCGCTGCCCGGCAAGCCGGCGCCTCCCCTTGCCCCAAGCCGCCGCCGACCTACAAGCCCATCACCAGTATCCAATTGGGCCCGAGACCCTACTGGCTGGTCAACGACATGGACGAGGGCCCTCTCAAGGAGAAGCTGCAGTCGTGCTCCGAGCAGCCCATCAAGCCCTCCGATTGGAGCATTGGACACCGCGGCGGCGGTACGATGTTGATCCCCGAGGAGTCGGTCGAGTCCAACCTTGCCGGGGCCCGTATGGGTGCTGGCGTCCTCGAATGCGACGTCGCCTTCACCAAGGATCGCGAGCTCGTCTGCCGCCACTCGCAGTGCGACTTGCACACGACGACCAACATCGTCGCCATCCCCGAGCTCAACGCCAAGTGCACCACCCCTTTCACCCCGGCCGGCAACGGAACTGCGGCTACCGCCAAGTGCTGCACGTCGGACATCACCGTCGCCGAGTTCAAGACGCTCTGCGGCAAGATGGACGGCTTCAACGCCTCGGCCACCAACCCCAAGGACTTCCTGCTCGGAACCCCTCGATACCGCACCGACCTGTACGCCACTTGCGGCACCGTCATGACCCACAAGGAGCATATCGCCATGACCAACGATTTGGGCCTGAAGTTCAGCCCCGAGCTCAAGCTGCCCGAGGTTGAGATGCCATTTGAGGGAGACTACACCCAGGAGCAGTACGCCCAGCAGCTCATCGACGAGTACAAGGAGGCCGGCGTCGCGCCTGAGCGCGTCTGGCCCCAGTCCTTCCACTACCCCGACGTCCTCTACTGGCTCAAGGCCGAGCCCACGTTCGGCAAGCAGGCCGTCCTCCTCGACGAGAACGGAGATACGCCCGAGACCTTTCCCTTGGCCGTCGGCAACCTGACCGAGTACGCCGCTGCAGGCGTCAAGATCATGGCGCCCCCCCTGTACTATCTCGTTAGCGTCGAGGACGGCAAGATCGTGCCCAGCAGTTACGCCATCAAGGCCAAGGAGCTGGGCCTCAACATCATCTCGTGGTCCCTCGAGCGTTCGGGTTTCTTGGGCGATGGCACTAAGGGCGGATACTACTTCACCTCGGTCGCCAATGTCACCAACAACGATGGCGATGTCTACAACCTGCTGAACGTCCTGGCCCAGGATGTTGGTGTCTTGGGAGTCTTCTCCGACTGGAGTGCTACCGTCACATATTATGCCAACTGCTTTGGTCTGTTCTAGAGGATCAACGGCATGGTTGGGTGGAGGGTTTAGCGAAGACATGAGGCTGTAGGAAGACGAAAAGAAAAGGACAATAATGACCACGGCCATGTTGACGATGATGATCAGACATGGAGGCCGACTTGTACAAAACATATAGAACCGTACAAAGTAATGCCAGACCCCCCGATACCCGTCTCACAGAGAGAGACGCCCCAGAATATTTCACAATCGCTTGCCTTCTGCTCCGTGCCATAGTAACTGTTCGAGCAAAGTGCAACGTGTTTGAGCGTACCTTGTAGATATACGGCCTTTCCCGTTGATTTTTGAATGAAACATTGCGACCACTCTGTCATGGCATCAACCTGGTTTCGTTATCAGTCACTAATGAGAGAGACTCGGCCAATCCATCTACACCGAGCCCACACCGGTCGGTGAGTCAGGCTTGACCTGGAATTTGGTACCCCGCCATGGGCGCAACCCCGCCATCGACCAACATTTCTTCTCTTTCGCTCGCCCCCCATTTCCCCCCCTTCGCGTCAGTAAAGAAAAAAAAGTTTTCCCACAAAAGTTCTACGGCCATGACAGAACTTTCGGCGGCGCCCGTCCTCTCGACGCCCGCAGAACATACCTTCGAAGACCCGACGCCTACGCCTCCGCCCCCGCCGACCGAGTCGCGAACCGAAGATGAACTCGCTGCCGTCTACGAGATCGAGCGCACGGCGCGCGAGATCACCGAGGGCGGGTGGAAGCGCGTCGCCCTGCAGTTCCCGGACTCCATGTTGCGCGACGCCTCGTGGGTCGCCGAAGCGTTGACGAAGGCGCTGGGAGGCAGCGAAAGCCACAGGGTCTGCATCCTCGCCGACACGTCCTACAGCGCGTGCTGCGTGGACGAGATCGCCGCCGAACACGCCGACGCCCAGATCGTCGTCCACTACGGCCGATCCTGTCTGTCGCCGACGTCGAGGCTACCCGTCATCTACGTCTTCACACGACACACCCTCGACGTCGACCGAGCCGTCGCGGCCTTCCAGAAAGAGTTCCTCGACAAGGAGAAGAAGATCGTCGTCATGGCCGACGTGACATACCAAGACCACGTCGCCCCCTTGGCCGCCAGGCTGCGGTCGGCCGGATACACAGGGCTGCTACACACCGAAGTCGTGCACGACCCCGCCGGTGCAATCCCGAACCGCAAACTGGTCGACTCATCGTCCTCTCATGAGGCCGAGGCCCCCGAAGCCGACCTCTCCCAATACTCCCTCTTCCACGTCTCGGCGCCGCCCCCCGCGCTGCTCCTCGCCCTGCAGACGCGTATGGCCTCCCTGCACGTCCTCTCGACGCCGAGCCTCGCGACCGATGACCCGACGAGGACAACAAACGCGCTGCTGCGGCGGCGCTTTGCGCGGGTCCTGACGCTCGCGACGGCGGGCGTCGTGGGAATCCTGGTCAACACGCTTTCCGTGTCCAACTACCTCGGCAGCATCGACCTCTTGAGGCGGCGCATCGCCGAGGCCGGGAAGAAGAGCTACACGGTGGTGGTGGGCAAGCTCAACGCCGCCAAGCTGGCCAACTTCGCCGAGGTCGACGGCTGGGTCGTCGTGGGCTGTTGGGAGAGCGGCCTTGTCGAGGAGGACGCCGGGTTCTTCAAGCCCGTCATCACGCCGTTCGAGATGGAGGTGGCGCTGAAGCCCGAGAGCGAGCGCGTATGGGGTCTCGAGTGGTGGGGCGGCATCGAGAAAATGGACCACGACGCCGCCCGGCAGGAGGAGGACGAGGCGCTGGACGAGGACGAGTCGGCGCCGCCCGAGTACGACCTGCGCACGGGCAAGCTCGTGGCCAGCCGGCCGATGAGGATGCCCATTCGGTCAGCCAAGGGGCAAACCGGGATCGACGGCGGCGGGGACGGAGACGGCAGCGAGAGCGGCAAGGCAACGCCGGCAGATTCGGCTCTGGTGAAGCGGGAGGCTGGCGAGGTGGCCACCATCAACGGGGTCCTGAGTCCCGGCGCCGAGTACCTGCGGTCGCAGAGGACATGGCAGGGCCTTGGGACGGACTACGACGAGGAGAGCAGCACCGTCGTCGAGGAGGGCCGGAGCGGCGTTGCACGCGGCTACACGGTGGGCGAAGACGAAAGTAGAGCGTAGCAGGTCAGGATGGGACCGGTAGTGGGAGGGATCTCAAAATGAATGGCACAGGATACATGGATGATGGATGGCATTGGACCTATACCGGGGGAAGAAGCTGGAAAGATGGATGCCAAGGTTATGATCAATGTCCTTGCCCCCCACCATTCTGGAGGCGGTCTGCGTCTTACAAGAGGGACAACGCTGGCTTGGTCGGGACCAACCGGACGGATGCGCCGCGAAGAGACAAAATACTCTCTCACGCGCGGCTAGACACAAGGGGAATGAATAGACGGACGAGGAAAATAAATAAATCGAGAACTAAAAAAAATGAAAAATAGAACGAAAAAAACACAATAAAGCAAATTCATCAAGAAAAACAAGACGTTTATTCTTTCAATCGACATCGTTAAGATTTCGTCGTCATCATTATCGAGTCTTGCATGCCTCGTACATGCATGCGCTGGGTCGCTAGTAAAAACAATCATGACAAGAGAAACCCCTCCATTCCCTTTCCTGTAAGTATCTAACCCTCCTTGTTCCTTTCGGCCTTATCGTGTCATTCCATAATTCATCTTTCTCTCAGCTCTTTTCGTTTGTGGATATAAGATAAATATGTATAGATAAATGTGTTCATTCATTCTCCTTTCTCAAAGTCGTAATTCGGCGGCCCCCGGTTCCCCCCCAACCCCCGTTTCCGGACAGGGAGGGGTCCCTCAGACGTACACACGACGGTGTGAGTGGGAGCTGCGACGGCTGTGGGAGCGATGGCTGTGGCCGTGGCTATGGCCGTGGCTGTGGCTGCGGTGACGGCGGTGACGGCCGTGGTGGTAGGACTTGCGCTCGTAGCTCGAGGAGAGGCGGTCGCCGTGCAGCCAGGCGAGGCCGGCGGTGGAGAAGAAGAGGATGGTGTTGATGATGCCAAAGACCCACGAGGCCTTGAGCATGGCGCAGGGCTTGTTGGTGAAGAAGTTGAAGCGTGGGCCGGAGATGGTGATGAGGCCGGGGAAGTTGGCGGACCAGCGGCCGTCGCGGGCGAGGTTGGTGCAGTCGACGTGGTTGATGCCGCGCAGGTACCAGACAGCGGCGATGAAGGCGCCGACGAAGGCGAGGTCGACGACGGCGACGAAGAGGGCGTTTGCGCTGCTGCGGTGGTAGCTGAAGAGGGTGAAGATGGCCCAGGCGAGGGCGAGGACGGAGACGATGAAGAGGACGAGGATCGAGTCGGGCACGATGACGTTGCGCTTGACGAAGCCGTCGACGAACCAGGCGAGCATGCCCATTATCGGGATCTGGTCGTGGTGGTTAGTCAGAGGAGGGGGCCATTTGATTACATGAAGGTATTTGGGGGGGGGGGGGGGGGGGGTGAAGATGAGATATAGAGGGAGAGGGAGAACCGAGCTGAGCTTACCAAGGTGACGATTTGCAGAAACCGCGTCGCCGCGAACATGACGGCGAACAACATCGTGGGCGAACGTTAGCCTAGACGGCTGGCTGTGGAAGTGCCGTGTACTTGTTGTTGTTATGCGTGTGGTATGTTGTGTGTTGTGTGTTGTGTGATGTGGGTTGTGCGATGCGCAGTGTGTAGTGTAAGTGCGAATACGACGAATGCGACGGAGGGTATCTGTGTATGCGCCCTGTATGTTGTTATTGCTGTTATTATTGCGCTTTGCGATGGCGATGCTGTTGCCAGAGACGAGTGAGAGTTGAAGAGTGGGCTGGTTGAGCTAGGCAGTCGCCGAGGGGACTGAGAGGGATTAAAAGAAGACAGGTTCTTTTTTTCTTCTTTAGCCCTTTTCTTTTCTCTTCTTCTTCATCTAGACCCGTTGTCGACCAGGGGGAAGGGGGGGAGGGGAACGAGGGCGCGGCGGGTGGTTGGGACGGGCGAGGGTAGTTAAATAAACAAGGTACGAGGTGTGAGTGAGTGCGGGTGTGGGTGTGGGTGTGGGCGCGTGTTTGCGTGTGAGAGTGTTGCGATTTGTGAGTGAGAGCCAGCCGGGAAAAGGCAGCAGAAACGGAACCAATGCAGGTCGGGTGTGTTTGGCCCCCCTCGGGTCAGCAGCAAGCCATGACAAACTGGGCAGCGCAAAAGCAAGGTAAAGGCCGTCAAGTCAAGCCCAGGTCAGGTCCAGGGTTGCAAGATGCAAAGCGGTATTCGGTCAAGATGGGATGGATGGATGGATGGGTGGGTGGATGTGGCACGGGGGAGTGCCAGTCTTGTCTGTCATTCTCTCAAATGGGGGTGGTTGGGTTGGATCACGGCCATGGATGGTGAGGTGAAGCGAGGAGACGCAGCGTGGTATTTCCCAGGGGGGACTTACGACTCACTTAAATCCCTCCTACCTATCGAGCGAGTGCTTTTTCTTTCTCTCTCAGCAGTGCTACGATGGGATGCGATGGGATGCGAGGCGACCGTGGATATTAAAGATAGTGGTATCCCAGGAGAGGGAAGGAAACATGTCGGAGGAAATAAAAAAAGAGGGTGGCAGGGGTGGTTCCCAGTTTTCTGGGTTGCTTTCTCGGTGCGCCTCTCACTTACACTTCCCTGCAGCGAGGGAAGGAAAAGATAGAGAAAGAAACGAGAGTGAGTGTGTACCTGTATGCGTGTGTGCTTACACACACTCTCTCAACTGAAGTCTTGAGTGTCAAGGTCCGGTGACGACACAGCAGGAGCAGAGCTCGGTGCAGCGGTTCCCTCTGCCGCCCCCGTCTGCAGGGCACGGCCTTGCCTGACGGGTGTCTCGCCTGGTCTGACATTTGGAGACCGACCTGGACGTGCCTTGATAACAGCCGTGGGAGAGGGGGTTTTTAAAAAAAAAAAAGAAGGAAATAGGCACTCGAGCAAACGGGCGTCAAACAGTGGCACAGACGCTGTGCCTCTATGACGTCGGCGATCGGCACTCATTTCCGTCTCTTTCTTTTCGGCGACTGTTGCTGCGTCCAACTTGGCTGACCTCCCGACACACACTGAGCCCTTACCTTTCCCGTCCATGTCATCTCACAGGTGTGTGTGTGTTGTGTGTGTGTGTGGCCTGTTGATTGCGAATTGGTGGGAGACCTCCCGGATGATGCGCTCATCGTCGCTCGTTCACCCTGCGTCTACATCTGGCAATCCCACCAATCTGAGATACTCATGATGGATGAATCGGTCGCGTCCTCCTTTCCTTGTCAAGTTTGGTTGCTGCCCTAAAAAAGATGGCAACTAGACACGTATTACTCGCCGTTTCGAGGAGCCGGTCTACCTTTGGTGATTAGTGTTTAGCCCAACGGCGAGGATCCGCACCCGTTGAAATGCCACGTCAAGGAAGGATGCGTCGCGATACTTGTAGAAGGTGGGAAATTTTGGGTACTTGGATACCCAGCTGGAGCCTTCTTTGCTTGTCGCTCAGGGTCCCTCCAGGCGAAGGAATTGAGGCGACGAGACGGTACGATCAAAGAGGTACCTGCCTACATAACGTACCTACATACAGTAAGGCAGTCGCACTTGCCCATTTCTCCATGTCTCGTTCTTCACCAGCTCGTTTCCCAGCAAGCGCGCCCAGTCCAGACTCGACGGAACCTGCAACCGGCAACCACTAACTGGCTAAATCACAAAAGAGTGGGAGGATGCATCCTTCGCAACCAATGCGAGGCCAGCTTCAACTGCTCCAACTGCTCCAACTGCCCCAACTGCTAAATTGACCGCTCTACTCACACGTGTACATTCCCAAGCTAGAATATGCGGGGCTGGTCACCACACCCATCATTCCCTTCTTCTTTTCTCTTCGTTCTCTTCTTTCCTTCCACACTTGTTCGACCGCCGGGAACCCAAATTAGATGCAAGTGGAGTGGAGCAGCCGATGAGGTGGCTGGGAAAACTAGAGAACTGAAAAACTAGGCACCTTACCGTCCTACCTACGGATACTTTTCGTCCTTAGCTAGGTACATCCCTATATCCTATCCCTACCCCTGTGGTAGGTAGGCAGTACGTATACGTACCTCCCCGACGAACCTGCCTTCCTCAGCTGACTCCACATCGCCGGCCGTGACGGCTTCCGGCGGCGGCGGCGGCGTGGCCCACGTGGACTCGGGGCTCCACCAGACACTGCAAGACACTGCAAGACGAGGGAAGCCGGCCCCTGCCTCCGTCTCCGAGGTCAACCGACCCTCTCGAATGCCATCCTGTTGTGCTGTGTATCCATCTCATCTCATCCTATCTCGTCTCATACCTGTGATACATTTCAGCCCGTCCTGACACCCAGTCCCCCAAATGACGAAGTGGCCACTGGCAGGATCATCGATCATCACTCACTCACTCAGCCGACAACATCTGTTATCATACGTAGCGGTCTCGTCAATCGCAGACCCAAGTATTCAAAAGTTTGCCGGGTATCTCTCTAGATCAATACAGCTGCGTCCGATAACTTTTCATGGCTCTCTACAGTGTCAAAATATCCTCCATCGCCAGGCGTAATCAGAGGGTAGAAACCCGATATTCCGTCTCATGTCTCGCTCGCTTGCTGTGGTCCCCGTATGTATCGCTTCGTGCTTGTCTTTTACCCGACCGCTTTTGCCACGGCCTGGTCCCATATGCGTGTGATCTTTTAAACATGGTTCTGTCGTCCCATCGTGCATCATCCGCTTTTCACACACACACATTTACACACTGTCTCTCCCCCTCTCTCCCCCCCAACCTACTACTACACTCCGTCCAACCACGAGCCGTCATCTCAGGGCTCGTGGTCGTCGATAACATCCAGGTCAAAGTCCCGGATTCGCGGCGCTGTGCTGTCCGCCTCGGAGCCGCCTCCATCCCGCATCCGTCGACCGTGCCCGCTCCGTGCGCTCCGCCTCTCCACCATGTCGTCGAGCGCAAGGAACCCACCCGATCCCGTAATGCCACCCGGGAGAGGCAGCGACGGGTCCGCATTCGATGCGTTGGACCGCGCGTAGCCTCCGTGGGAGTTGTTCGCGTCGTTGTGCGCGCCAACGTCCCGCCGGCGAACCGGCAGCTCCATGCCCTCGCCGCCACGCTCCGTACCCCCAAACGTCGCCGTGCTCCGCATGCTGCCCGGCCCGCTGCCCACCGCCGCCGCCCCCTTGACGTTATCCCGAGACCGCACTCGTCGCACGTTGCTCCCCGCCCGGCTCGAGGCCGGCGTGCGCACGCTGCTCGCCGTGTCGCTCTCGCTGACGACGCTGTACCCCGAGCCGAAGGGCGGCGCAGACCCCGCCGAGTAGACCGACCGGGTGCCGATCGTCGTCTGGTATCCCGAGCCCCGCGAGGTCGTCGAGGGCGGCCCGCGCGGGTACCCGTGCGGACGGTTGAGCCCGTGGACGGGGCTGTTGTCGTCGCCCGACCCGCCCGAGCTGTCGGCCCCGCTGTTGTTCGGCGTGTTCCACGAGTGCGGTGCCGTCCAGCAGTGCGACAGCTCGTGCGAGGCTTCGTCGTGCGCGCTCGACCCCTTCCAGGGTGGTACCCTGGTGCCCTTCAGGCGCGGGGATAGGTGGTACGGCACATCGTCGCGGTACCGCACGTTGGGCGCGTCGACCGAGACGCTGGCCAGCGTCTGCAGGATGCCGTAGATCAGGACCCACCGTCCCCGCCTGGCCACGGCCGGGTCCACCTCGGTGATGCCGTCGCTCTTCTCGAACTTGACAAACGCGTCGATGAGGTCCGACTGCGTAAAGTCCGAGCCCAGTATGTAAATGTTGGTGGCCTCGGTGTACGCCAGCTGCACCCGCCGTTCCAGCGCGCCGGCGCGGCTTCCGTTGTTAGCCGCCGCCGCGGCCGCCGCGCCGTTCTTCTTCTTGAACATGGAGTTCTCCTTGGCCGTCGGTGCCGGGGGGATCGACTCGGGCACCAGGGGGTACGGGTGCGGGATGTGCGGGAACCGCAGCTTGTTGTCGAACTCGACGAGCATGTCCGTCATGGGGATGTCCACGTCGGCGTCGAAGCCCTTGTCCTTCTCGCTCTGCATCATCCACTTGCGTCCCGACCGCGCCTCCGACATGTCCCAGACAATGTCGCGGTTTACGAGGTAATCGTACAGCGCGCCAAAGTCCCTTTGCAGCGACTGGGCCACGTTCCTCGTCAGCCAGATGTCTTCGCCATCCGAGTCCGGCAGTCCCGCGGTCTGCGCCGGGGGCCACGACCCCTGGGCCCGCACGTAGTGGTTCATGAGGAACTTTTGCAGCCGGTCCGCTGCCGCCTTGGCCGGCCCACCGACGCCGGCCGGCCACATGTCGCCGTACTGAAACTCGGATAGCCGTTCCTCGGCGGCCTGGACGCGGAGCTGCGTTTCCAGACAGGCCCGCTCCAGCAAGGCGCGGGTGATGGGGGTCAGTTCCTTGAAGTCGGCGCACTGCTCCAGCTGGCTGTACATGCCGGCGCAGTGCAGGAAGCTCTCGCGCCACCCCTCCTCCCACCGAACGGCGGAGCCCTCGGACCACGCCAGCAAGCTCACAGCCGTTTCCGGATCGTTGCGGACGTCGTCGATGCCGCGGGCGGACAGGTAGTTCAGGATCATGCCGACGTTGTCCGAGTCAGGGGGCATGTAGGCGTCCAGCCGCATGTGGAGGTCGGAAAGGGCTTGGTGGAGCGACAGGCCGACGAGGGAGGCATGGTAGAGCAGGGCGAATATGTTTCTCGTCGTGATGTGGGTTCGGAGCTGCTCCGTCTTGGTCATGTTGGCGGGCGTCGGGAAGTACATCTCGTACGAGATCTGCCCGTCGGCCTCGCCGAGGTCTTCCGAGATGGGCGGTGTCGGCTGGCCTCCGCGCATGTGCGGGCGCAGCATAGGCGGGGCGCCCTGGGGCGAGGGCGGCATGTAAATGTCCTCCTCGGTTGTCCCCTCGCGGAGGAGCGTGATGAGATATCTCGATTCGGTCGCTTCGATGATGTGTGACGACAGCCTGAAGGACGGGTTCGGGCGCGGTGCCTGGCCCTTGTGGCCGAAGAAGACGAGGACGTCGCCGTTGGGGTCCCAGAGCTCGGGGTCCTTGCGCAGCTTGTTCCATCTCTGGACCGGCCTCCCGGCGCCAATCCACCGCTTGATGGGCGGCGTTGTCGGTACGGGGGGCAGCTTGGATGCGGGTGGTGGTGATGTGGGTAGGTCGACGTCCTGGTGGCGCATCTGTTGCATTTGTTGCATCTGTTGCATCTGCTGCATTTGTTGCATCTGCATCTGCATCTGCATTTGCATTTGCATCTGCTGCATGGACTCGACGTTGAACTGTTCATAGGTGTATTCCTCGGACGGGGATATCGGGCCAGAGGTCTGGTGCTGGCCGGGCCGAACAGTGGCCACGGATTCGGGGCGGAACTCGGGTTCCTTGTCCTTGCGCTTGAAGGTAAAGGTCTTGGCCAGCCCCCTCCTGACGTCCTCGCTCTTCTTGTCCAGCCTGCTCCGGAGGCCCGACCTCTCGATGCCGGACACATCCTCCGTCTTGATGGTGGGTCTCCGAGCCCGGGCGTAGGCGAAGTCGTCGAGCGGGCCGGAGGCCGCATCGCGTCGGCCGCCCTCGCTGCTCCCGCTGCCGCTCCCTATGCTCGGGGTACCGGGCTTGACCTCGCGGGGCGGTTCTGAGAACTTGAGGAAACGCGCGTTGGTCGTACCGATGCCGGTGCCGACAGGCAACGACGCGCCCGTCTGCGGCAAGGGGAACTCGGGGATAGAGAAGTCGTCATGTTCTCCCACGACGCCACCAGTATTTGACCTGGCTCTTGCCTTTTCCTTTTCGGTTTGTGTGATCTTCTTGCGCACATAGGCGCTCCGGCCGGACATGTTGACGGCGACTCGGGGCGGGGAGGAAGGGTGTATCGGCGACGGTTGTCGAGGTTAGTCGAGGCGAGTCGAGGCGTGGCTCACAAGGAGTCGATCACGCGCAAAAGGGACTCTCGCTCACTGGATCGCCGGCTGTCTTGAGTTGCAGCAGTGTTGAGTGTTGTCGGGTGTGAAAGACGAGCTGCCGCTAGTGCTGCTGAGGGTGTCTGGCGAGTGACGCAGCGACGCCGCCCGTTGACGAGGCAAGACGAAGGTGAGTGAGCAAATCGAAGGATGAATTGAGAAAAACAAGGACAGTAGTGTACTGAGAGGCGAGGATGGGGGCGAGGGTAAAGGTGAAAATTGAAGGTGAAGGTGAGAGTGAGATGAGAGTGAGATGAGAGATAGGCCAATCCAAAATGAAGCCCGCGCGGTACGTATTCGAATCGGGCAATTGGAGGGAAGCGGGGCCAGCCGATAAGAGCGGCCAGCCAATACAAATGCGGATCAGCCGGCAAATGTGGGGTACACCGTCGACAGTGGACGACGGGGGGAGTCGAGTGTTCCTTCCGGGGGACCAATGGGCCCTTTGGAGGGGTGGGGTGGGTGCTAGCCTGCTAAGTGCTGCTGTGCCCCCGAACGACGGCCCGTTTTAGGTGACCGGTGCGTCTAGTTGCGCCCGCTGTGATATGGGCGGATGCGGCCGGTGTTGCCGTGCGTTTTTGTTTTATTCCTTCTTTCGGGGTTCTTCTGTCTTGTTTTTCTTTTCGTCTCTTGGGCGTCCCGAGTGTGTCTCCAGCGTGTTTCTCACTGATGCCTCGGAAAGTGAAACTGACGACGAAAATCACTGGAAAAGAAAGGTCCTGGAGGTGTCTGTCGGACAAGACGAAGGAGAAAGAGAGAAAGGATGACGATGATGATGATGGGAGAGGTGGGAAGGATCATGAAAGGAGACATGCCCCCTGGGTAATGTCATCCACCCCTCTCCAAGTCCCTAATGCGCTGCTGTACGACAGCAGACGACCAGGATCAGGACCAGGACTTGGACCAACCTAAGAAAACGCCCGTTGCTCTCTCGGTACGGAGATACCTTGCCTCATAAGACCACAAGACATTGGTCCTTTTGGACCATTCAGAATCCAGCCCTTACTGAACCGGGCATCCAAAGCCGTCGTCCCTGTCCGCACTCAGTCTTGGGGAGGAGACGCGAGACTGGCGGGCAACACTGCTTTCCTTTCGGTCAATCATGTCTTGGCCCGCGGACGACCGACCCCTGGACGGTGCTCTTCTCTTCTGGCCGAGCTCGGCTCCACTCTTCCGCTGTCATCTTCTTTGCCTCGTTGAGGCAGCGGGCGGCGTGATGAATCGACCTCACACAATGCACCGCCGGTTGTGTTAGGGCCATGCCAGACGGTCGGGGGTCGGAGAGGTCGAGGGAGACGAAGGAGGTTCCCCCCCTGCGGTGGGAACATCAACATCAATATCAGCATCGGGGATCCTCAACCCAAAGTTTACTCGGAGGAGTCTTTTGTTTGTCTTTGCCTCCCCGGCGCAGGCCACTGATGCCTAGACAGGGGACGGGGGAGCAGAGGATCCAGGCCCTTGTCCAGACGCGCCGCCGCCGGCCGGCCATGTCTCGTTGATTGATTGATTGACTGATTGATTGATTAGTTGATGGATGTGACATGGCTGATCATCGACCGGGGGGAGGGGGGGAGTGAGGGGAATTAGAACCGCAGCAAGTTCTCAACTCAGGCGGCGGAGGAGAGGGACGGCCGGCCGGCCGGCCATCCGACTTACTTTGACTTTCTCACTTGGGCGCCAATCGTGGAGTATCGAAATTGCATCTTCTCATGGCCGTAAACTCTTCGGTTTTAGCCTTTGGTCCAGCGTTGGTCATCATCAACTAATTATTTTGGTTTCCGGTGGATATCCCCTTTCCTCGGAGATGACCATCCCATCCATCCAATCATCCGAAGTCTCCGTTTGTTCGTTCATCCATTTCATCCATCCATCCATTCATTCATTCATCCACCTCGACGCTGCGCTGCATAATGTTTTTCAATGCAACAACACGCCCATTAAACCCAAGCCTTTGGGTCATAATCTCTGGGACCGCGTTCCGCCCCGGCTCCCTTGTCCATGATCCATGGGGTTCATGGGTGGGTTTAGGCAAGCAGACCCCTCTCCTCCACTGCCAAACCAACCGAAGGACAGTGAACAATGGACGACTGTATGACAATCGCAAGAAGCATCCATGACGGAAACGGCTGGCCGATATTCAAACCATCCCACTCTCTGCCCTATTCTTCTTATGCCTTCTGCATCTTCAGCATCCCTCTCCACTCCAAAATCCCCGGCAGTCTGCAGAGAAATCAGGCCTGATCTACCCCAAGCGAGAGTTCTTATCAGCGACCAAGCTGGAGCAGAAGCCCCCCTTGCAGCCGCACTAATGCAGGTGAGCTTGCTTGGCCATCATCCTCCCCATTTCACGAACTCATGGGCCCAGTCCCATCTTCTCAGGCTTGCGTTGTTTGAGGCAAGCCTCATCTCACTTCAATGAAAGGCGTCCTTGTGCCTTGCTGCGCCGAAGGTCCATATTCTCCGGATCCACATGTATCGGGATACTCATTCACCCCTTTTCCTCCATCTGGTCGTTACCCAACTTCCTGAACGGCCCAAGGCTGGATGGCATCAGTGCCCGAGTGGCCAGTCTTCATATCTGTGCCGAATCTCATCCGCATCGCTCCATTGCCTCCATCCAGAAGCTCCAAATTCCCTCCCTGCATTGGCGCACCCCTCTCTGTATTGCTAGGGACTCTTAAACTCTCCTGCAAGCCGTAAGCACTCCGTCCGGTCAGGAACCATCCTCGGCTGCATTGCATGCATGCCAGGGGGTCTCGAGATAAGGCGCAGAAACAAGAGCCTAGGGTCAATGGGATTGACAGAAATTTGTAACGTAATGAATCCAGAGCGTCGGGCCCCCCACACCTCTTTGGCCTTTGGGAATGTCACTCACTGAACCCTTGATGGCTCATTTCCATGTGGTAGCCGTTGTGGGCTTGGCAACTGGGAACAATGGTTCGAACTCGGTGTTGCGCATTGCCCGTCATAATCTCGCCTCCGCAAACACAAAAAATGTTTGTTTCGACTCTTGAGAACTGACGCATCTCGACGGGGTGGGCAACAGCTTGACCGTCTAGACACGTCTCGTTCCATCCGCTCCCCTTTGACGGCAGTAAGAATACCCTCAATTTTGGCTTTCCCCTTCTCTTCCCTCTCCCCGCACGTTGCGTCTCATTCTCATCATCAACGTTGGCTCTACATGGGTCTCGAGGTTGCTTGGTTATCCATGCTCCAGTCGGCGGTAGACACCCAGCAATGTGATGTGGTTTTTAGGCTTCTTCTGTACGGAGCAACATCGCTCGGAGTTTGCCACACCTTGAGGCTGGAGATCGGCGCCGGAAGCACTGGGGGGGCCGAAGGGGGACCGAGGGTAGACCGAGGAGAGGCAGGCTCGACGCCCGGAACCGACCACAGAGGAGCACGCCCCGATCAGAGAGGCGGTCCGCCGCAATCTCGGCACCAGGTCCGGCGACAATGTGACCCCCTTTTGGGCCGACGGGGGCTGGACGCACGGCGCTGGTGATGGCGTCAGCGGCCAATACGCCCGCCGCCCTGAATCCCTGAGCGATCGCCGTTACGGACAGACGACGGCCCGCCCGCCCTCTTCTTGGGAGGAAGTCATTTCCCTCCGTTCAACCCACGCGGTGGCCACGTTATTCCCACTCATGCCCACGCGTTTGATCCACTTGTCTCCGATGCTATTTCCCGATTCTCCTCCCGAGAGCCCATGTCCGAATCCGGCAGCGGAGTGCGTCGCGGTCCACCGGCGTGGTACACCACCGTACTGTTCATTCGCACGGGTAGGGACACATTGTGTTTTCTGCTGGGGTTGCAATATTGTGTGTACTGGTGGCTCACTCGGTACGAATGAGTAAGGAAGGCTGATAAAAGCATGTTGGGTTTCCCTCGAGACTCTCTGTTTCCTTGGGCCCTACTTTGTTTGGCGTGACCACGCATCGTTCTGGATCTCTCACTCTCTCTCTCTCTCTCTCTTCTCTAACTGCGATATACACCAGATGAGCGCCAGACGAACAATAAGACCACGCGCACCGGCATAGCCAGCTTCCAGATGAGCTTTGAGTCAGGACAGGACAGTTCCGACACGATACAGACGGCCGCGGGATTACAGATGCTAATGGGCCACGAGCCAGGGACTACTCCTCCCTGCTTGGGGCAGAATCCCCCCCCAGTTTCACACGGGCCATGTCGTGGCCAATCTCCACTGAATAGCGTGCAATGATGAAAACCGACAGGCCTTATATTGTCTCCTCTCGCCCACTCAATGATCGCTGATCGCGTTGATCACGTTGATCCGGACGACCAACCGAACGTGTGAGGAACCACGTCAAGTTTCAACCGACGCCGGACGGCTCGCTTGTGATCCCCAAGAACTTAGAAACATACAGACATGAAAGGTTGGGATGACAAAGGCGTGGACCCGACCCATGATACCGACTGTCGGATAATTACACGCAGCCGCCCCTTTTCCCAACCCCGAGTAAGTCCGGGGATCCTCCCACTCCTCTACGAATGCTCTCCTTTCAGGGCAGGGCCCCAGATGCAATGACACCGCAACGCAACGGGGGGAAACTCTCTCCCCCCACCCCCTTGTCTGCGCGTCTGTTTGACGATGGCGAATTCGGAACGCCCAACCCTTGCAAGTGGACGAGGACTTGGTCAAGACGGGTAAGACGGGCTATAAACCCCGTAGTCGGGAATACAGGATTCTTGGAAGAGTTTCAACTCTCGGGAATACAACCCGTCCAATTTGCACCGCCCGGGGTTCGTCTCGTCTGATTTGAGCGCTTGAGCTTATGGCGGCTTACAGATGGAGTACGCACTCGTCTTTTCTTTGGGACTGTCGCTCTTTAAAGTCTTTGGAGGGCTTTTCAAGGCACTCTCCAGCCCCCCTCCCTTTTCACGCTCGCTCGCCAAGAGGATGTTCCAGTATCCGTACCACTGGCATCTCGTCAGCTCTGCCGATCCTCAAACCTGGCGCAGGCGCCGGTAGTGATTTGACCGCCTAGACGCGAAGGAGGATAACTGCCCAACACAGCGGGTTCTGCCCTCCCCTCTCATGCACATGCAGAGAACACCCGCAGAGCTGCAGGCTGCATACGGCACTTGGAAACCCCGACTTTTCCATTACTTCGTGACCCCGATTCGCAAGGTCAACGTGACCGAATGCCGCCGTCGAAGCGGCCTCAGTGGGATGGTCTCCGCCCTCAGAGCCTTCCGTCCTGCGCACGCGGGCACGTTGAGCTTGAGTTACAATGCGACTGACTCTACACGGGTGACCCCTCTTCTTATGCGCGCCATTCGGACGGCGAGGTTTCGCAATCCCTTCCATTTCCGGCTGGGCCGTAACTGTTGCCCACTTATTTGCTTGTCAACTGCTCTTCCTCGTCTCCCTGTTGGGCAACTCTCTTTCTCCCTCCCTCCCTCTCTCTCTCTCTCTCTCTCCAAGACGTCTCGGCAGCACCACCACCACAGTTCCCGTCAACTTGCTGATGGAACCTGATTGAACCCTCTCGACTCGCCTTGGCCCAAGCAACCGATGCTCTTGACCCGTTCCTTCTTGCTTATTCGCCCTTGTCTTGATCTAGCTCTTAACTACGCTCGCTGCCACAATATGCAAGATCGGGCTGCTGCAACGTCTTGAACCAGCCCTTCATCTCATTGATGGAGCCTCCCCTGGCGTGTGCCCCAAGTATATTGCCCCGTCTTGCCATCACCGGCCGGGGCTGTCCCATCCAACTAGGCCAATTTCCTCCAATAGGGGCTTCGAGTGGATAGTTTCCCCCATGGCATTTCGAGCTCCTAGAGCCTGGTAGCCTCCGTTATGGAGCCTGACTACCGAGAGCCAAGCCAGTCCAGTTGCTGTTTGATCTCGAGTTCTTCTGTTATATGAACCGTTTCTTTCCCGCAGTGGGAACAACATCACTTCCTTTCCAGCATCACACCGACAACTTTTCTCTCTTTCCTCCCCGTTCTTGTTCGTCGTCATGCGTTTCGGTTCCATCTTCTCCCTCGCAGCTGCGCTGCTGAGCGCCACCGTCGAGGCGTACGGCAACCCCGGCGCCTGCTCGGGCCAGTGCTGGAGTCACGATCCTTCTGTTATTCGCCGCGATGACGGTACCTACTTCCGTTTCGAAACCGGCAGCAAGATCGGCATCTGGAAGGCTCCCGACTTGGTCGGTCCCTGGACCTACCAGGGCGCCGCTCTGCCCGCCGGCAGCAAGATCAACCTTAAGGGCAACGATGACCTCTGGGTATGTTCTTTTTTTCCCTCGTACCTTTTGCTTTCTGTCAACAGATACATGGGATGAATCGAGCCCGTTCACCACCCCTGCGGGAACCTTTTACGAGCAAGTGAGGGTTGAGACAGACGGACATGAGATATATCGCCATCGGTTTCTTACGTGTTACATGCTTACTTTGATGCGTTCTTCCAGGCCCCCGATGTGAACAAGGTCGGCAACCAGTACATCCTCTACTACACCGTTTCGTCCTTCGGTGTTCAGAACTCCGCCATCGGCTATGCTACCTCGCCCACCATGGAGTTCGGCTCCTGGACCGACCAGGGCGCGACCGGTGTCGCTTCCAAGGCCGGCAGCCGATACAACGCCATTGACGCCCAGCTCGTCAAGTCCGGAAGCACCTACTACCTCAACTTCGGCTCCTTCTGGGAGAACATCTTCCAGGTCCCCCTGAACGCCGCCGCCACCAAGGCCAACGGTAACCCGTACAACATCATCTTCAACGGCACCGCCCCGCAGCCTGTTGAGGGTCCCTTCATCTACGAGCGAAGCGGCACCTTCTGGGCCTTCTTTAGCTCCGGCTCTTGCTGCGGCCTCGACCGCAACCGCCCTACTCCCGGAAACGAGTACAAGATCTTTGTCTGCCGCGCGTCCTCGGTCAACGGCCCGTACACGGACAAGAGCGGCAAGAGCTGCACCAACGGCGGCGGCACTCTTCTCCTCGCCAGCCACAACAAGATCTACGCTCCCGGCGGACAGGGTGTCTTGGCCGACCCCAAGCGTGGCGCCGTTCTCTACTACCACTACAGTCAGTTCTCCTACTCCGGCGCGTATCTCCTGTGTGACGCCTCCTAACAGATTGTAGTGAACACCGATATTGGAATCGCCGACTCTCAAACCCAGTTCGGCTGGAACGTTATCTCCTGGTCGGGTGGCTGGCCTACCGTTTGAGGTGGTGGTTGTGTCGGTGATGACGGAGAGCCGTTGTGTTGTGGTGCCTTTTTTCTTGTCAATATTAGAGTCCAGTATATATCACGGGACTGATACATTCTTATATACATAGGCCTTTTTCTTGTGTTGTTTCCTTCTTTCCGAGGGGAACTGGCCTCATTTGTCTGGCACCAAATAACTCTACTTTGATTCCATTTCGTAAGACTACACATGACAGACAAGAACGAATGTTTCCCGTTCTGCATTTGATCAGGAAAGCCATGCCAAGTTATCATGTCAAGCCTCGACGGCCTTTCTGCCGACCAAAATTCAATACTTTGCGAGCACCATGCCGTGTGACACTGGCGGCTAGTGGAATAGAGCTCAAAAAAAGGGTTCAAATAGCCTTGATGGCGAGTTCGGTGAAGGTCTCACGGCTGCTATGCCACCAGCTCATGCCGGAGAGGACTGTCCGTATAGCATGGCCCTTGGACAGCTGGAGCAATGGTTTTCAGGTAGAACAATATTGTATTAACGAACTATGCAGTTTCCCGTCTCCACGCCGATTCTCATAGAAGAGGCCACCCGCTAGAGCGTACGATTCGGCCAAAGGACGTGATCTGATGTGCCAACCCTGTTGTTCCATCAAAAGAAAACAAAGCCAATATCAAACACGAAGGTGCCCGGTCTCGCCGAGGTTACAAGCTCCCCTCCCATTAAGTAACGATAAACCCGTTGCAGACATCCGCAGGCGAGCATGGCAAATGGCTCCAAGGCTTGATGATGCCAACTCAGGCTGTCTTCTTGTCCTCATCGGGACGGCGAGGACCATCGGGACCATCGGGCCCATTGGGCCTGTCGGGCCTGTCAGGCCTGTCGGGCCTATCCGGGCCATCAGGCCTATTTGGTCCGTCGGGCCTATCAGGGCCATCAGGCCTATTGGGTCCGTCGGGCCTACCAGGGCCGTCAGGACCGTCAGGACGACGAGGGCCGTCTGGGTTACGAGGACCACCGGGGGCGAGAGGAGGGTAAACCGGGAAAGCCGGGGCGATGGGAAAGCCGGGAGGAGGGGGGTAGGGAGGGAATAGAGGAGCCGGAGGGGGAGGACGTCTGTTGTCGTTGTCGTCGTCGTCGTCGTCGTCGTCACCGCCGCGGCGACCGCCTTCGCCGCCTTCGCGGGTGCACTCCGGGTCACCATTCCGGTTACCGTCGCGCCCACCGTTGTTGCGGTCACCGTCGCGGTCACCGTCGCGGTCACCGCCACGCTCACCTTCACGGTCACCATCGCGATCGACGCGGATGACCTTGAGGTCTCCATCGCGACCACCTCCGTTGCGATCGCCGTCCCGGCCACGGGTGACGCAACACCGCTTTCCGTCTCTGTCGCGGCCGCGGTCTTCCTCGGCACAGTTCTGGTTGCCATCACGGCCGCCTCCGTTGCGGTCGCCGTCGCCCTTCTTGTCGCCATCGCCCTTCTTGTCGCCGTCGCCCTTCTTATCGTCGTCACCCTTCTTGTCACCCTTCTTGTCATCGTCGTTCTTGTCACCCTTCTTGTCGTCGTCATCCTTCTTGTCACCCTTCTTATCACCTTTCTTGTCGTCGTCATCCTTCTTGTCACCCTTCTTATCGTCGTCATCCTTCTTGTCACCCTTCTTATCACCCTTCTTATCACCCTTCTTATCGTCGTCATCCTTCTTGTCACCCTTCTTATCACCCTTATTATCGCCATCGCCCTTCTTGTCATCGTCTGCCTTGGGCACTGAAGGGGGAGCGGCGGGGGCGGCGGGGGCAGCAGCCGGGAGAGCCGGGGTCGCTTGTCTGGCCACCAAAGTAGGTTGAGTCAAAGCCCTTTGAGAATTACCATGTTAGCACGACGCTATGAGTTGAAGGTGACACTCAAACTACATGCCTTTGCTCACGAGTGTCCATGCCAGATGGGGCGCCGTTGGCACCCATGGAGGCAGCCACCATGACGATGAGAGACTTGGAGAAACGCATCTTGTAAAACTGAAGCCCTGATGGCCGTGCTCAGTCTTGACCACTTGTCCTGTTGGATTTATGAGAGAGAGGTAGGGAGAGAGAGGTTGAGAAGCGAGCCTTGAAGGCGCTTGTGTGATGCTAGTAAAAGAAGGAAGTGTGATGTTTGGTGAATGTGCTGGAAAGTAGATCCAAAAGAAACTGACAGATGGCCGACGGTGTGTTCTCATATAAATATTCTTTGAAAGCCGGCTTGCACCACAAATGTTGAGTCCCATGCCATCATTTATTTCTTGCCGTCTATCTCATCGACGCAATGGCAGCCTTCTACGGGCAGCGAGCCCATCTCCATCCGTTCGTTCCCAACGACGATGACAAGCATCCACGGTTGGTGTTGTCAAAACTTTGTCATGCTGTTTGCATGCGACGAAGCCTATTTCCCTTGAGACTCCTGGTAACCGGCCAGACTCTGGCATTTGCGTCCCTGTGGCCTGGACCAGCTGTTGGCACTGTAGCTCGCTCAAGGTGAAGCCGCCGACTCAAGGGCCTCGCGGTCCTCCCAGAATGTCGGAACGTCTCTTTTAGTTCCATGAAAACTTTAAACAGCTCCAGAAACGATCATGTTGGGGTGAACACGATTCGCAATTCTTCTCATACGTATTTCTTGACTTTCCTAAGGGGCTGTACAAATCATACGACCGGGGTACATGTCTGCTGGTGCTAGAGATTATGAACACCATGACCGCTTCCAGGTTCGTCGCAATGCATCACTCAATGATATGCCATGACAACCGTTTATGCTACTTGGGAGCTATGACCACCTCCACCAGTTGGCGTCTTATTAGGGTTCTCCAGCGGTTCTCGTCACATTCATGGCTACGGCAACCGGCGTCATCGTTTCCTTGATGCCTTGGAACTTGTAAGCAAAATAAGCAGACCTACCGGGTTAGGCCAAGTACCAGATGTCTTATGCCGGGAATCTGAATTACCCTGTACGAGATGCTGAATGATGCCGCAACCAAATGTCCCAATTTAGCATTTGTCAGCGATGAACTTTACGAGATACCCCTCTGGTTCCTTTCAACTTGGCGAACACCACCACCACCACTAGTGGCAAGCTACAGCTTTGTTGGGTCGCCCGCCAATAACGAACCCTGGATGTGACTTCAGTGGGACGTCGCAGACTCCCATTTCGGAGCAAGTGACATGCTTTGTCACATTCTGTGAATGAGTCGGGTTGCGTAAACCTACAAGCACTGCGTACCCTGTGAGGAGTAGTAGCTGGATTTTTTCCTCCATGCAAACACGGCTATCAGCCGTGTGCGCATCGACAAGAAAATTGTTGCTCCAGGAATCCCTCTATCGACGTCTGCTAGTGCAAACCTGTCGCCGTTCGTCATGTTCCTGTCTTGATCAGATCATGAGCCCATAATAGAAATCAGTTGAAACTTGATCATTCGTTCCGAGGGACAGAATGCCTTGCTGACCAAAGCTACACGCTGTGGTCTAATACTTGCGATGGGTTATGAGGCTACACAAGGCATGAAATCCAAGACCGACATCTTAATGCTCGCCTACACAATGCAGAGCTTCGTTGCCTTGCTAGACACGTCTAACGATTCGAGGAGGAGCGAGTAAGCAAATACACCATTGGGTGTTCGAACTTATCAAGTGACATGACGCGCGAAACTTGCGGCTGAAATGACTGCTCCACGCCGCTTGAATAGGCCAAGATGTTGGGGGCGGTTAAACAGTCATACGGGCTAATGGCCAAATAAACAAGCCTACCTACCATCTCTGACTTCCCGGAAAACTTTGCCAATATGCGACAATGGATAATGCCTCCACGAAAACTGCGACTAGCATCAAATGCTAGGACGCTGGCTGGGCTGCTGCTCTATGCCTTCTGATTCGAATCGGGCGAAGACCATGCAGGATAACGCGTAATCCACCACCGAATAGAGAATGGTAGCTTATGCCTACCGTACGTTCAGCTTGAAGAATGGAAAATTTGAGACGCCATGAACGACGTATTGGGAAGAAACATCAGAGTACGCGTACACCCCATCAATAACATATCCCTGTTTCCCAGTTCATCCGAAAACTTCACAATGATTTTTATCTTAATGGCTGAGAGTTTGTAGACGACTAAGAGGCAGCGCAAATCTTTGAAAACCTCAGCGGGATGGTATGCGGCAATGAATGCACAACGCTATGACTATTCGCCTCACTTTGGGCAACCCATCTTCATGCAAACACCGCTTTATTTCAATCAACATAACGATGACCAATTGATGTGCGCTTTGACAGCATACGCAGGCTAGGGCAACATGCATTTATTGGCATCATGCAATCTCTCGCTTTCTGTGGCACCTCGAGAGGCATAGCCACAGAGGCGGTCTCAGAATATCCCTCTCCAGCTCATGCATCTTGCCGCTCATTCACGTCTACGTCGACTCTTGAAGGCATGGGTATCGACTCACTCTGAAGCAGCATGACAACACGATGTTGGATATCCTCTCCGCTTGAGAAACCTAGACCGCGCCAATGCCTTGCTGTCTACTTAGCATCGTTCTGGTGCCTACGCACAAGCCCGAATGTAAGCGGGCTGCGAAGAAGTCGAGCCAGTCTGAAAGGACCTGCGACCAAGTCACAGTCACAGACACCACGGACGAGACAGGTTTGACGAGACACCATGGAAGGTGTTAGTCGGACCGCCGAGAGCGAAGTCGAGAGACTCGGCGAGTCTACTGAAAGCACCGCGTGGTATACATGTACGTAGGACGCATTACAACCAGCGAAGCCGTGTGTGGTCTAACAGCAAGAATAGACAATCTCTGCTTGACTACTTAACCTCCATGAAGATAATAAATCATGAAAGATTGTCAATATGCCAGGACAGAAATATGTGAGTCACGGATGGAGACGAGCTGTCAATGGGGGGTCTCCAGATGTGTAACACAGCGTCCAAGTAATCTGAGCGAAACTACGGTCATCCCATACTGAACTTGAACGTTTCTACTTCCCCGGAGGCTGGGCAAAGACTTCGATATTACCAGTCTTGTCGCATATTATGCTGAAATATTTCTTGCACGGGGCTTGAGCTGGCATGGAAGTAAGAGCACGTGGACAAGAAGATGATATGCAAACAACCTCAGATTTTTCCAACTATTTGAATACACACAAATGCTGGATACTCTACGCCAAAGGCTGTACTGCCCAACAAGCCTCATGGGTCATTGTCTTTCCAGTATGCTATGGTTCCTCTGAAGGAAGAAAATAAATAAATTTGGTCAATTTGTTGAAGTTTCATCTCCTTAAACAACGCCCTATCATTCCATGCGGGGGGGACCTGGATATCCATTGGTTTCTTGGCCGTCTAGCCGTTTAGTGATGTTGCGTGCCAGATGAATGAGCTGCCTGAGCTGAAAGTCGGAGTCGTTTGTGCTGTTGTTAAGCTGGGCGCCAACAAGGCCAATGGTCTTGCACATGCTTATCAAGGTCTCGCGTGCTAGCTTGGAAGCAGTTTCAGGGGACTGCTGGCGGTATTGTTGGGCTCGCCGGTCCTCGTTGGAGGAAAAAGATTCGGGTTCGCGGAGAACTGTTAGGATAGAAGGAATGCCGGTGATTGTTGGGCTTCCGGGGTCTCTTTGGCCTCGGGCCTGCGTGGTGGGACTCTCTGACATTGTGGTGTCGAAATTGGAACAGCGAGGAGACGTTTTCCGGGTTAAGACGAGATTTACTTGTCGATTGACTTGGCGACGGCCGGTTAGTGGAGTTGCAGCAGCCATGATATGATGATTGAATGACTAAAGTCCTTACTTGTAGCTTGACTTGGTGCAATCGGTCTTGTAGACGGCGGCGGGCCGAGAATGACTTTATATCGACGTTGGAGGAGTAAACAGGCCAAGGAAGACCAGCATTTGTCACATTCCCGAGACTGGGAATGAAAGAGATAAAAAAGAAACGTGGCGGGGTTCTTGATCACAAGATCACGCCCTTTGTTCAGAGTTTCGCATCCGCCTCCTCATCAAACATCATCTGATGTTGGATAACGTTGTATCTCAGTGCAGCCGCCACAGCGATGGCCAGATCGCTATCGATTAAGGTTTCGGGGCCACTATGACGCCCCTTATGCCCGTTATTGGAAACAGTGAAAAGCAAGAAGAAAGTATGCCGCGTGACATGATTCGTGTGGATGGATGGCACAAGCCCCCACCCAGATCTAAGATGCTGCCGCATTGCTTACATAGGACTATCAAGTATCACCCTCGTGGCTCACCCCTTCACTTGGCGTATTTCAGTCATCGGTCGAAGCCTAACGATCAGGGAAGACAAAAAGACCCCTATCCTCGTCCGACGTGGCGCCAGCAGTGGCTCAGCGAGGGCGCAAAGTCTTGGCCCGCCGGTCTGGCCGTTTCCTGATGACAAGCCAACCCTCCCGAAGGAGGAGAGAAACGCGGGGAAAGGAGACTTTCTGCTCCACTGCGGTCGGACTGTGGAGAGACGACGGGCGTGTCCAGTCCCGCGGCATGCGGGCGTCGAGACCTGCCGGCGTCAGGCGGAGGAGTCAGAGAACGGCGCTCGGCCCCCAGATCTTAACCGGCGACCCCCCTCAACCCTCCCCATCTTGACGCAGGCATCAATGCACGTGGTGGTGGCGTCGTACGTAAGCAGCTTGTGTATCACAACGGTTCCGAACAAATCAAGCGGGAGACCGGCCAGGTGGAAGAAACCTCCTTCCCGATGGCGGTTGAATCGACTATGCTTTCCGTCGACTGCACGGCCAGGTTGGGGCGAGCGTTCAAGAAACTCGAGATGGCAGTCTTGGCAGATTGGGGACCCTAGATTACAATTATTCACACGTTGGCGCGGAGGCCCGGGGCATGTTTCTTGAGGTCTGACAATACAATGGTGAACGGTAACAGACATCCATCGTCGAATCGAGTCGTACACTGGGAATCCCCGTCGCCGTTAGCGAAGTAATGGAACCGTAAGGAATTAGTGGTGGGTGGCTTTGTAAGACAAACCAGGGGCGATAGACGTTGGAGATGAAGGACGAAGAATAAAAATGAGATACAGTAGAATCTCATGCTGCCCATGCGGCGGAATAGGACTAGAAGCGTTCCAGCCCCGACCATGCAATTAACTACTCTAGTGTAGTTAGTCACCTAGACGCTTGACCTCTATTATTCATAAATATACATACTTATCTGTTCGTCCAAGTGCAAGCTTTACATGCATACATACATACTTACTTACATGGGTGTTGAGCAACATTTCACGAGCGGTGCCAAGTTTTTCACCAATGCCAAGCCTTTTTTGGCGTCAATGTTCATCTGTTGAGTCTCATCCCCGTTCCCCCTCCTCTCTCTCTTCACTCAACTCAGGCGGAACTCGCTTTCGTTTTTTTCTTCTTCATCATCCATCGAACCCTTTCATCTCAGCGCCTCCCTTATCTCCGATCTCATCATTCCATCAGCATCCATCCTCCTCCATCAGTCCAACCCGATTCCCTGCAGTCATCTCATCTCGGAGGCCACACCCTCCCCCACCCCACCCACATCATGACGGACAACCA